>NC_068446.1:18372556-18677765 GCF_023373465.1 Oncorhynchus keta
TTCGTTTCACAGCATCTAATAGGAAAAGCGAAATGATTGTGTTTGCTCATTTTCACATAACTGAAGGCACAAATGTTTGTAGGCTATTGTGAGAAACAGGTCTCACAAAATGTTTTAACAACAAATTTAAGTATGGTTGTTGAGCTGTAGGCATTGTGTTATTATTCGAGTGAAATACAATTAATTAGAATGTTTATCGCAACATACTTCAAACGTTTTACAATATTTTAGAGGTAGGAGCTAGGTTGCCATCCAATTGGCGACTGATTTTCATGCTAATATTCTCAGATCCGGTTAAAGAAAATATGCGCATATTCCCGCCAGTCAATCGTAGTGGGAGGACCACATATAATCTCGTGATTCCAGTGAGTCATATATGGTGGGAGGACCACTTCGTGGTCCAAATTTACTTCGATATGATAGTTATTATATCAATACCTGCGCATAAAGGCGTTTCCACCGCCATTTCAAGCATCATTAATTTTACAGATACAAAAATATCGCACAATATTGAACGAAGAAAGTAGGCCTATCTGTCGGCATTTATAAAATTGTACCGAAACTTCCCGTTTCCATCACAGCTGTCGTGATTTAAAAAAAAATGTATGCAGTTGCCTATGACTTTACTCGCATGAAAATGGTGAATGGGCACGTGGTTATATACGAGTTTGTTCGTGTCAAATGTATTGCTCGGTAAAAACTGCGCATGCGCGTCAAGAGATCGAGGTAGACCCTGCTGTTCATTTGAAATCCAGTTGAACCATAGAGATATATAGAGGACTTATTGTTTGTACGTGTGCTATTAGAACGTCTGTGACAGAATGCGAGGCGCCATTGAGGCAATCTCCATTTGAAGTAGTACATTTTCTTATTTACGATTGACTGATCCCCCCCTGATGACCCAGTTGGACATGATTTCAACAGGGTCAACAGGAGGGTCGTCACTAGTTACCACAGTCACAAAGTCATAAAACCTGCATATTTCTAAAATGTTTCTTCTTATAATAAGATGTTAAACCTAACCTTAACCACACTGCTATCCTTGTGCCCAATCCTAACCCCACAATGAAGACCAAAAAGCAAATGTTTGTTTAATTAATTTCAACCATATAGCCATTTAGACTTTGTGGCTATGGTAACTAGTGGAAACCCCACCAGGAGGGATCGGCCACCCAGTTGACTACATTAAAATGGTGGAAGTCCTCAATGGCTCTTCCCATGCTAATACCGCCTTTTGGCCACTAGAGGCCTCTATCATTCTCTATGAGTTCAACTCAACGCGGCCAGCTAAAGCAAAACAAGAAGCAGGGAAATCCAGATGAACGGTGAACAGACAAGGTAAGAATGACCTTTTAACCGACAAAATCCACTTAATTTGGAAACGCGCCTGTCATAGGTTTATGTGTAGACACAGTTATATTGAAGAGGAGTAAACCGAGGCATTTTTTTCATAGCTGTGCAAGCTTGTTTCAAAAGGCCTGGTGACCCACATTCGTAATCTAGGCTAGAAATACCGGGGAGTGTGCAGTAGATCGCCGCATAGGTTTTTGATGTTTAAATATGCTCCTGGTTTTCGTATGTTTACCATTTTCATTAGTATTGTGGATGTATCTGTCGCATAATGTGTTATAACTACGTTGCTATATTTAGCCTGGTAGCTCGCATTGACCCCTGTTTTGGAGTGATGAAACACGCAGTTGGTTTCGAGTGCGCGTTTGCAATGACAGCACAGTTGCGTCTCTTTCACTGTAATTTCTAATGATGTTCCTTTTGGGGCTGAACCTATAATGTCAGTGGGTTGAACGCTACGGTTGTGCAGTGAACAGTAGCTGTGAATGTGAGTTAGATTTTTACACTGCAATCGGAAGCTTTCGCATAGATGTGGGCTGAATCAAATCCAATTAACCCTCGACATTTTCACCCAGGATCTGAGGACGCAACCTGCAAACGTAGCTGGGTGATCCAGTGAGAAATGCAGATAGGCTACACATCAATATTATGCAGAGGAAATCCGTATAACGGGAATACACACTTTGCATGTCATCAGCTAGCCCAAGACGTACTCTTAAGGAGCCTACCCAGTGGGCAAACCCTGGTTGAAAGACGTCATGTCTTATTCTGGTCGCAAACAGATTGAAAAATTACGTTTTTTAACGTATTTTTCAGACCGCCATACCACCAGTTGGATTCTTACCACTATTTTATGTGCTATATTATGTAGCCTACTGGTCATAGTTAAGACCTCATCATAACCTGGCAATGACTACCTGACTACAGCTTATTACTACACTCTTAGATAAAAGGGTTCCAAAACGGTTCTTCAGCTGTCTCTATAGAATAACCCTTTTTAGTTCTAGGGAGAAGCCTTTTTGGTTCCACATAGAACCCTTTTAGTTTCCATGTAGTACCCTCTGTGGAAAGGGTCCTACATAGAACCCAAATGGGTTCTACAGTACCTGAAACCAAAAGGGTTCTACCAGGAGCCAAACAGGATTCCTCAAAGGGTTCTCCTATGGGGAAAGCCAAATAACCCTTTTAGGTTCTAGACAGCACCTCTTTTTTCCCCCTAAGAGTTTACTGTAAAAAGTATTGCAGAGGACAAAGTTGGATATTAAAAACATTGTTCATTACATTTGTATTTGTTTCCATAGTCACCGATTGATGTTAATCTGCAACACATTTTTTTTTTTACATTTAAAATGTATCAAGCAATGGCAAAAACAAATCTACATCACAATTTCACACATCTGTGTACAGTAATTGTTTCATAATTCATCAACAGAAATGACATGCATAGAAATACTGTGAGTATATAAAGGCCCATTGTTTTATTTGATTCATGATCAATACGAGTGGTGTGATGGGGTAGATCCTCATCGAGGACCCCTGAGCACAGATGGTGATCTGGAGCGTCGTGACCTTCTTGAAGAGTCGTGTGATGGCTCAGATCTGCAGTGAAGAGAATCGGCGCATTACAACTTTATACATTTGCGATTTTATAAGCAAAATAGGAAAGGACATTCTTGAAGAAACTTTGTGGACTCAGCTGGCTAGAAGTATTTGCATGGTACTAGTTAAAGTATTTTGTGGCAGTTATAGCTTTGAGATGTCTTTAAAAAAAAGTGCAACTTGCTTATATACATACTTTGCTTCCTTCACCAACACGGCTCAGGGGCATATTTCGGGACTTTCCAGAGGGCCCGCAACACATCAATCTCCTGAGTTTTCTGGCTTTTCGTGACACTTACTGTGAGCATAAAAAACAACAACAGTGTTGGTATGCAGGACGCGACATGACAGTAACGCACAGTTAAATACATTTTAACAGTCAGAATCTACTAAAAGTGGTAGCAAAGGCTTGTTTGCTCCTCGGTCCCTACATATTGAAGTCGGACATAAATGAACTGGTCATGAATCTGAAACATTTTGAAGGAAGAGGATATAAAAATGAGACAGTAGTTGGATAATGAAAATGTTTAACTCCTCTCTAAATGGTCAAGTGTTGCTTTATCTTAATACAGGTAATAATAGGCTTTTTATAAAACACACCGCTGCCTAATCCTGAGGACATCGTCCCGGACAGAGGTGCCCCAATTCAGGATAGCTTGGCAGTCTTAAAAAAAGAAAGTGAAATGTAAGTATGTTGTAAAGACAATAAAATATTATATTGTTCAAAAGGGATGTCTGTCATATCATTAATGCAACGAATAGTGTTAGAAATGGGTGTAATTGGCAAATCTCGCCCTCTTCTTTGCAACTGCACACGTGTTTGAGTGAGCGACAGAGCGAAATTGGAGAAACTGTACATGACTCACCAACAATGTTACCTAAAAAAAAAAATCCGGCACTGAGCAAATTTCAGGTCTGCTGAGTGCAAACTTGAATGAACTTCCAGCGGGCTTTTGCTGTGAACACTGAGGCTGTACCCATTTTAAGCTACAGTTTTAACAATGGCCAGATAGGCTACAGTGGCTATTTGATCACAATGTAGGCCTAACAGAGTGGTATTGAAAATAAAAGAGAGCCGCACACTCTTGGAGCTCAGATGCAAAAAATTAATACCAACGTTTCGACAGCCAAGCTGTCCTCATCAGGGTATGTTATACCCTGAGCTCCAAGAGTGTGCGGCTCTCCTTTATTTTCAAGTTTCTACTCCGCTAGCCAGCACCTCGTCTTAATTAATAGGTGTGCGTTTCTTTTTCTTCTAACAGAGTGGTCTATCATCAAAAACAATAAAGAAAATGCATCCCATAACATTTTAACATTTTAACATTCAGCCTACAGTAGCAGCCAATGTGTGGTGTTCTAAATTATGAGACCTTTGGGAGAAAAAAACATGCAGGGCTAGACATTAACCTGTTTATCCACTTGTCCTTCAGACAAGGAGGTAAGTGAACATGTTGTTGTTTGATGCAAGAAAACAATTTACAAAATAAAATGCATCATTATTCCCATACCATTATTACAAAGAATCAGACAAATTATGCAACCCTCTGCCTATTGGCTACTTAGCTTATTCAAGCCTGTCTCAAAATACAACACTGCCCCTCTAAGACAAAAAAAAGCTCTTTACCTGACCTGCCTTTCAAAGATGTCTAGAAATGCACACATTTTGAGATCTTGTAGGAAGCAATCACGCCCCCATTGCTGACTACAAATCATGAACAAAATGTGGACACATGGCTACATGCAGCTCATGCTTTGATCTCAAAACAAGATAAAGATAATCTACTCAGACCACAGCTGTCAACACAGTTCAGATAAAAGAAAACACCACAGATCCATACGGCAATTGTCTATTTGCATATAGGTCTACTGCAGCTCTGATTGGTTATGCCGCACTGGTCTGTCTGTGTATAGTACAGGCTGAGTCCTGCCCAATAGAATCCTGCTCCGATGCGTTCTGCCTACAACAACATCTCTTAAATAGTTTGTTTTGTTTTAGCATGTTGCATTGAAAGTTGCTAATATTGCTTTGATTCGATTTACAATAGCCACAGTAACAGGAAACGTTGATGGTGTTAAGTAACAGGGAAAACTCTAGGAATTTGAGTGAAGTTCAATCTCGTGCTTCTCTGTTGGCTGATATTTCCTCTGCGCTCCCGACAGTCTCCGGGCAACAGTTTAGAGAGAACATTGCTCACCAAGGGAGGTGTCTGTTAAATCAGGACACAAGGGTTTTGCACCTGGGGGGAAAAAAGTGGATTTGATTTGCTTTACAATGTTATATTATTAGAAGCGGTGCTATTTCGATTGGATCTACTTACACTACACTCTTCGAAAAAAAGGGTTCCAAAAAGTTTCTTCAGCAATCTGGCAGTCAGGCAGACAGACGGAGAGGCATAGACAGCCAAGCATAGGCTATTTACGTTTCTTAGTCTGCAGGCTGGATAACTTCTGTACTCATTCCCTTTATTCCCTCCTCCATCCTTCCATCCAAGCTAGAAGATTCCTGCGAAAACAGAGAATAAAGAATTGACAAAGGCAGTTGATCGGTGTAACATTAGAATGCGTGTTGATGGATGTGGAGCAGGTATTGGCAAAATGTATGTTATTCTCAAATATAAAATATCCAAAAATACAAGGATCTCTAATGAATCAAGAAAATCTTCACATCCATATTGGGGGTAGAAGTTTCAAGAATTATCCTAGTTTACGTTCTTACGCAACACAAACAATCAATGTTCTGTGTATTCATGTACTCTCTCTTTCTCACACACACACACACACACACACACACACACACACACACACACACACACACACACACACACACACACACACACACACACACACACACACACACACACACACACACACACACACACACACACACACACACACGATGACAATCTTTTTTATTATTGTGATCATAATCATCTCTCCTTCCTCTCACACAGATACACACATAGTTAGCATGACAATGTTTTTTCTAAACTTATTGTGATCATCACTCGCTCGCTCACTCACTCACTCACTCACTCACTCACTCACTCACTCACTCACTCACTCACTCACTCACTCACTCACTCACTCATTCGTAGAGGACACACGCACACCAGTGGCTGTCGGTGCCATTAAAGATGAGGGAGGACGATTTTTACTTTTCATCAGCATGGCCTTATTTCTATTACAGCATATTGGATGACTGTCATTGATATTCCATTCACCCAGTTAAATGTAACAGCGTTAGGTTTAGGCTACTACATGATTCTCTCATTTTCCCTGTACCCGTCATGATGTTGCTACAACCTAGCCTACGAATGAAAGTTTACAACGTGGGTGCACACAGGACGAGAGAGAAATTTGAGGTGACAGACAGTGGACTTCAATGTACAACACATCAGCTGTATGTGACCAGGCGAAAAAAACTTTCCAAGCCAAACCCTATCGTAACTGCTACACACAGCCTACATCTTTGTCACCATATTAGCTGTGAATATATTTTTTATCTAAAAAGGATAACTTTTAAAATGTCTAACAATTTGTATTTTTATGAAACGCACTGAGGATGGTCCTCCCCTTCCTCCTCTGAGGAGACTCCACTGACACACGCACACATTTACTATAATTCAAATAAATCACTACAGTAGCTAGCTCAAATCATTCCTTGATGTTCTTCTCCCCAACACACTGCTGCTTTACTTGCAAAAGTGTAACAAGAATGCAGGAGAACAGGGGACTACCACTTAGCAGTCAAATCTTTTTTATAAGTTTCTTGTGTAAATTTCGAGAACCTGTTGTGGTTTTCCAGCTGTGTTGTTGTGTAGCTTACCGGGCGCCCTGGCCCAACTGCCATATGGAATGTTGACGGCTGCTCTCAAGCAGGCTGCCTGAGCGCAGAGATCTTTTGCTGCGCATGAGACACAGATTCCAATTCAAGTTTTAGCTTCGTTATCTTTAAGGTTTATTTAGCTACTGAAATTAAAGTCCAATTACTGCATGCATTATGTTCATTTATTAAAAGCTTTAAGGAGAAATATAATTGTCATATTTTCAGGGTCAAATTCAGGTGCAATAACTTTGGAATAATTATTGATGGAAATAAATGCGATTAAAAATGTAGTTTTGTAAATCCTGGTAGATTGTAGTAGCTATTGAAATAAAAGACATAGGCAGGCCTATGTAATATTTGTTAAATTCTGAAAAAAGTCATTATAGAACATCAAAACAGCATTTAGTGGAACAGAAGAAAATGTGCAGCACAATAAACAGTGCAATTAGCCAACACGACAAAATATTACTATTAGAAGCCAACACACACAGCAAGAAATCCAGATATCATTAATAAAACAACCATTATTTCATTGTACTGCAGTTTTGTAAGGTTATCCTGTGTTATTGTGAATGCTAATCTTACATGCTGGTAGCCTAGAACAAATGTTATGGAAGTGAATGTGCACTTTTCAGTTGGGTGGAATGCAAGTACAAAAAACACTGCCTGTAGTAAACCAAAAGCATTTATAGCATCGGAGATTCCCTAAATTGGGGACCATCTCTGATAGATATATGACCACAGAGACTGACACATTTGAGCTTTTAATGACCTAGCAAATTAGATGACTTGGAGGTGAAATACACTGAACAAAAATATAAACGCAACATGTAAAGTGTTGGTCCCATGTTTCACGAGCTGAAATAAAAGATCCCAGAAATGTTTAATATGCACAAAAAGCTTATTTCTCTCAAATTTTGTGCACAAATTTCTTTACATCCCTGTGATGAGCACTTCTCCTTTGCCAATGTAATCTATCCACCTGACAGGTGTGACATATCAAGAAGCTGATTAAATAGCATGATCATTACACAGGTGCACATTGTGCTAGGGACAAAAAAAGGCCACTCCTAAAATGTGCAGTTCTGTGACACAATACAATGCCACAGATGTGTCAAGTTTTGAGGGCGCATGCAATTGGCATGCTGACTGCAGGGATGTCCATCAGATTTGTTGCCAGAGAATTGAATGTTCATTTCTCTACCATAAGCCGCCTCCGTCGTTTTATAGAATTTGGTAGTACATCCAACCGTGCTCATAACCGCAGACAACTTATAACCACGCCAGCCCAGGACCTCCACATCCGACTTCTTCACCTGTGGGATTGTCTGAGACCAGCCACCCGGGCCAACTGATAAAAATGTGTTTGCACAGAATTTCTGCACAAACTGTCAGAAACTGTCTCAGGGAAGCTCATGTGCGTACTCGTCATCCTCACCAGGGTCATAACCTGACTGCAGTTTGGCGTCATAACCTACTTCAGTGGGCAAATGCTTACCATTGATGGCCACTGGCATGCTAGAGAAGTGTGCTCTTCACGGATGAATCCCGGTTTCAACTGTACCGGGCAGATGGCAGACAGTATGTATGGTGTCGTGTGGGTGAGATGTCAACATTGTGAACAGAGTGCCCCGTGGTGGTGGGGTTATGGTATGGCCAGGTATAAGCTATTGACAACGAACACAATTGCATTTTATCAATGGCAGTTTGAATGCACAGAGATATATGGTGATGAGATCCCGAGGCCCGTTGTCGTGCCATTCATCTGCCGCCATCCCCTCATGTTTCAGCATTATAATGCACAGCCCCATGTCGGAAGAATCTGGACACAATTCCTGGAAGCTGAAAATGTCCAAGTTCTTCCATGGGCTGTATACTCACCAGACATGTAACCAGACATTGAGCATGTTTTATCCAGCAACTTTGCACAGCCATTGAAGAGGAGTGGGACAACATTTCACAGGCCACAATCAACCGCCTAATCAACACTATGTGAAGGAGAGGTGTCGCCCTGCATGGGGCAAATGGTGGTCACACCAGATACTGAGTGGTTTTCTGATCCACGACCCTACTTTTTTTTGTATTGGTGTCTTTAACCAACAGATGCGTGTCTGTATTCCCAGTCATGTGATATCCATAGATTAGGGCCTAATGACTATTTCAATTGACTCATTTCCTTATTTGAACCGTACATTTTGGTTCTGTTTAAAATCACCGATCTTAATGCAATTTACAAAAATACAGTATAAGTAAAGTTACTGCATCCAAAAGTGGATTTAAACCTTAATAAAGTGACTTAATATATATATATATGTTTTTATCCAAGGTAATTACAGGTAATATTGGTTTATTAGGATGTGGATATTTGTGGTTGAAAGGTATTTTAGGTATATTTATGGATTGAATGGAATCCTATGGGCAAACAGCATAACACAATATGCCTATAAAGTATCTAAATATGTGAGATATGGACTAAAAACTGTTTTTGAATATCAAACAAGTGTGAAAACAGATACACATGTCGAAATGGGGGATATCCAGCCCATTGTGGCTTAAAGTAAATTACATTGGGTTTTATACACTCCATTTTCATAACAAACCCTACTTAATCAAATAACTGTTGTTTTACAAAAATATCTATACAATATGTTTAAGAAGTGGTCCTAGTAAGTAAATAAAGTTACCAGCACAGCACACCCATTTACTGTACATTACAATTAGCTTAGTATCTTTACCGAAATTAAGGTTCTCATTAACAAAACGGACCTAAAAAAATGATGTGGTAATGATAAATGTGTATTTCGTGCCATGAGGCCCAAGTTCAATCTGCAAATAATAGGAGGGCCGTTATGAGTCAACAAACAATTGACCACATCACTAAAGCCCATTTATGCCTTAATGTTGGTAAAGTAATGGTTCTGACTTTTTCCCTATTTGAACTTTTTAGCCGTTTTGGTAATGAGAAGACCAAGTGAGGTAAAGGGGGTGTTTGAGAATAAGAACCTCTTCTAAAGTCAGAAAAAAAACATTTATTTTTATTTTCTATTTGACCTTTTATTTAACCAGGTAGGCTAGTTGAGAACAAGTTGTCATTTACAACTGCGACCTGGCCAAGATAAAGCAAAGCAGTGCGACACAAACAACAACACAGAGTTACCCTTGGAATAAACAAGCGTACAGTCAACATAATAGAAATAAAATAAAGTCTATATACAGTGTATGCAAATTGTGTGAGGAGGTAAGGCAATAAATAGGCCATAGTAGCGGAGTAATTACAATTTAGAAAATTAACACTGTAGTGATAGATGTGCAGATCATGATGTGCAAGTAGAAATACTGGTATGCAAAAGAGCAGAAAGTAAATAAAAACAATATGGGGATGAGGTAGGTAGGTTTGGTGGGCTATTTGCAGACGGGCTATGTACAGCTGCAGCTGCTCAGATAGCTTATGTTTAAAGTTAGTGAGGGAAATATAAGTCTCCAGCTTCAGCGATTTTTGCAATTAGTTCCAGTCATTTGCAGCAGAGAACTGGAAGGAAAGGCGGCCAAAGGGGGTGTTGGCTTTGGGGATGAGATATAGTGAGATATACCAGTGAGATATACCTGCTGGAGCGCGTGTTACGGGTGGGTGTTGTTATCGTGACCAGTGAGTTGAGATAAGGCGGAGCTTTACCTAGCATAGACTTATAGATGACCTGGAGCCAGTGGGTCTGGCGACGAATATGAAGCGAGGGCCAGCCGACTAGAGCATACAGGTCGCAGTGGTGGGTGGTATAAGGGGCTTTGGTAACAAAATGGATGGCACTGTGATAGACTGCATCCAGTTTGCTGAGTAGAGTATTGGAAGCTATTTTGCAAATGATATCGAGGATTGGTAGGATAGTCAGTTTTACGTTTTACGGTATGTTTGGCGGTGTGAGTGAAGGAGGCTTTGTTGCGAAATATGAAGCCGATTCTAGATTTAATTTTGGATTGGAGATGTTTAATATGAGTCTGGAAGGAGAGCTTACAGTCTATTAAGACACCTAGGTATTTCCAGAGGTGGATCAGGGAATCACCAGTAGCACGAGCAACATTGTTGATATGTACAGAGAAAAGAGTCGGCCCGAGAATTGAACCCTGTGGTACCCCCATAGACTGCCAGAGGTCCGGACAACAGGCCCTCCGATTTGACACACTGAACTCTCTTTGAGAAGTAGTTGGTGAACCAGCGAATTTAAGCGAATACATTAACTTATGCTCATCTAAAGACTACTCCTCTAGATGATGCATCAAGAAATGTTGAGTAGAACTTTAGTTTTTACTTGAAAAAGTGTTACGGTAATGAGACATGTTCACAGACAGTGTTTTTACGTAATAAATACTGAATGATAGTTTAACGTCAACTATTATTTGAAAAAAATATGATTTATAGACTAACTACAGCAACTTATTTAGTCTTTTATTCAAATAATTTTTTTTATAAAGTAAAATTGTATAGAATGACCCGATTAATTTAATCCGGACGCATTTCGGTAATTAGTATTTGGGGTGAAAATGTAAGAAATTCTGGGAAAAATATAAAATGTATTTAAAGATGAACTATGCAGAAATCGCACTGCCAATTAATGGTTGCTAAAATTCTAATAATTTTCCTAATTTCTCTTTTTATGTGACAAAACAAGCAAGTACAGTGTAGAGAATCATTGTACCATCTAAACTGCTGTGAAACATATTTTCCATCACCAAAAATATTGTATTTTCAGCTGTTTTGAAGCTGGTGTACACAACCGAAAGTAAAAGACAAAGCGAAACATAGCAATAGTGCACATAAAACATATCTACTGCTTCTTAGACTTGCTTTCAATAAGAATGACAGATCTATAACACACATTTCTATGTGAATTTGGTCAGGTCACCAAAAAGTTACATATTGCACTTTGCCAAAAACTAGACATCTTAGTCTGCAGAATGATAGTTGATTTTTGCAAATGCATCATAGGTTTTGTAACTCTATTTGCTACAGACATGTTTAAAACTGGTTTCATGCGAATCACCTGTATATGGATACAATGTATCCAAATGGCATTAATCTAATAGCCACTGCTATATTCAACTAGAGCTATCTGACCATGTTCATTGTATTAATTTACTGCCTTAATGTAGGCTACACATTTTATTTATTTATGCACGGAATGCCTGCCTAATGCAGTTTGGTGCACTGGTTCCTGTGATGCTCAGTAGGGTTGTGTTTTTGGCAGCCTTGAAACCATACCAATATGTGTCTTTGTCAGCTGTTGAACCAGTACCGATCTGTTGTTGCTAAGTTGCCCTCTGAATTCTACCGATCTGCACTGACAGACGCAGCGTGTAACCAATGTTGAAACATACATTGGTCCATGGAATAACAAGTTGTTCAGTGGCTCTATGGTTGAACAAGTTGTTCAGGGCAGGCCATGGTAAGTCATTCTCATCCACCCTGAACTGCATCTGTTTTGCCATGCATCTTGTGATATCTATAGTGGTGTCTGCATGCCTTGTCTGTGTCGTCATTGTTATCGTTTGTCTTTAGGAGTATTTGTGGGGAAGTTGTCCTTGAGCACTGCTCACAGCATGCACAGTAGCCTGTTGTCTGAGTTCTAGAAAATGTCCAGTGACTTTTGGTTTGACCGTGACCAAGTTAGGATGCGTGTCAGTCACTCCCCAAATAGTACACAGTTTATTCCTTAGCCTAAACCTGGTGTTCGTTGAACCTGTACAGTGAGGAAATATGTATATGAGGAGATGTGTATTTTGACACCTAAGCCCCTTTTTCATTGGCATTTGAATTAAGGCCAAATTTGAGCTGGCTTGAATGTAATTCTCAAATTAGAGCTGGGTCGGAGGAAACCCTGGCCAGTCCAGCCCAGTTTCACAACTGATGCTAGCCCGATTAAGATTCAGGCCAGTGACGTTGTTCTCAAGTTGGCAAACACAGTTGCTAAGCAACCAGTTGTCAGCTTCTTCAATCAATCAACAGATAAATGTATACTGTTGCGGCAAAGAACTAGAAAGTCGGTTCCTTGGTCCTTTGAGGAGATCCAGACCCTTGGGCAGACACTTCAGTACAACATTTATACAGTTGAAGTCGGAAGTCTAGATACACCTTAGCCAAATACATTTAAACTCAGTTTTGAACTATTCCTGACATTTAATCCTAGTAAAAATGCCCTGTCTTAGGTCAGTTAGGATCACCACTTTAAATTAAGAATGTGAAATGTCAGAATAATAGAAGGGTGATTCAGTTCAGCTTTTATTTTTCATCACATTCTCAGTGGGTCAGAAGTTTACATACACTCAATTAGTGTTTGTTACCATTGCCTTTAAATTGTTTAACTTGGGTCAAACGTTTCGGATAGCCTTCCATACGCCTCCCACAATAAGTTGGGTGAATTTTGGCCCATTTGTTTCATCAGACCAGAGGACATTTCTCCAAAAAGTACTATATTTGTCCCCATGTGCAGTTGCAAACCGTAGTCTGGCTTTTTTTATGGCGGTTTTGGAGCAGTGGCTTCCTCCTTGCTGAGTGGCCTTTCAGGTTATGTCGATGTAGGACTCGTTTTACTGTGGATATAGATACTCTTTTACCTGTTTCCTCCAGCATCGTCACAAGGTTGATTTGCACTTTTTGCACCAAAGTACGTTCATTTCTAGGAGAGCGGTATGACGGCTGCGTGGTCCCATGGTGTTTATACTTGCGTACTATTGTTTGTACAGATGAACGTGGTACCTTCAGGCATTTGTAAATTGCTCCCAAGGATGAACCAGACCTGTGGAGATCTACAATTTGTTGTCTGAGGTCTTGGCTGATTGCATTTGATTTTCCCATGATGTTAAGCAAAGAGGCACTGAGTTTGAAGGTAGGCCTTGAAATACATCCACAGGTACACCACCAGTTGACACAAATGATGTCAATTAGCCAATCAGAAGCTTCTAAAGCCATGCCATCACTTTCTGGAATTTTCCAAGCTGTTTAAAGGCACAGTCAACTTAGTGTTTGTAAACTTCTGACCCACTGGAATTGTGATACAGTGAATTAAAATAGAAATAATCTGTCTGTGAATAATTGTTGGAAAAATGACTTGTGTCATGCACAAAGTAGATGTCCTAACCAACTTGCCAAAACGATAGTTTGTTAACAAGAAACTTGTGGAGTGGTTGAAAAACTTCCGACTTCAACTGTAGCTTCTCTGTTCTGCAGGTGCGTTGAAAATCTGTCCAGCTTTATATTTTCCGTGTCGTCGTTCAGCCACCACTTGGTGAAACATAAGATATGATTGTTTGTTGTCAAGTAAAACGGGTGGCAGTGGGAGTTTACTCACTCGACACCGGATTGTCAAAAGGCAGCCTGATCTGCGTCATCTTTTCCTCTGTCTTTTCTTCACGCAAATGGCGGGGATCTGGGCCTGTTCCCTGGAGAGCAGTATATCTTTCTCGTCAGACTCGTTAAATAAAAAATCATCTTCCAGTTCGTGTTGAGTAATCCCAGTTCCGATGTCCAGAAGTCATTTTCAGTCATAAGAGACGGTAGCTGCAACATTATTTACAGAATAAGTCAAAAAACGAGTTACAAACAACGCAAAAAATCGAACATAATAGCACAATTGGTATTTTATTAGGATCCCCATTTGCTGTTGCAAAAGCAGCAGCTACTCTCCCTGGGGTCTACACAAAACATGAAACATAAAACAGAATGACATAATATAGAACATCAATTAGACAAGAACAGCTCAAGGACAGAACTACATACATTTTTAAAAAGGCACACGTAGCCTACATACAAATGCATACACACAAACTATCTAGGTGAAAAAGGGGAGTGGCGTTGTGCCGTGAGGTGTTGCTTTATCTGTTTTTTTGAGCCCAGACTGTTTATTTGAGCAATATGAGATGGAAGGACGTTCCATGCAATAAGGGCTCTATATAATCCTGTACGTTTTCTTGAATTTACTCTAGATTTGGGGACTATGAAAGACTCCTGGTGGCATGTCTGGTGCGATAAGTGTGTGTGTCAGAGCTGTGTGTAAGTTGACTATGCAAACAAGTTGTGATTTTCAACACATTGATGTTTCTTGTAAAAAGAAGAAGTGATGCAGTCAGTCTCTCCTCAACTCTTAGCCAAGAGAGGGCCTCCCGGATGGCGCAGTGGCTAAGGGCGCTGTACTGCAGCGCCAGCTGTGCCACCAGAGACTCTGGGATCGCGCCCAGGCTCTGTCGGCCGCGACCGGGAGGTCCGTGGGGCGACGCACAATTGGCCTAGCGTCGTCCGGGTTAGGGAGGGTTTGGCCGGTAGGGAAATCCTTGTCTCAAAAAAGCAGAGCATCACTTTATTACGGCCAGACCTCTCCCCATCTTTGCAACCATTGAATCAATATGTCTTGACCATGACAGTTTACTATCTAAGGTAACGCCAAGTATTTTAGTCCCCTCAACTTGTTCAACAGCCACACCATTCATTACCAGATTCAGCTGAGGTCTAGCACTTAAGGAATGATTTGTACCAAATACAATGCTCTTAGTTTTAGAGATGTTCAGGACCAGTTTATTACTAGCCACCCATTCCAAAACAGACTGCAACTCTTTGTTAAGGTTTTCAGTGACTTCATTAGCTGTGGTTGCTGATGCATATATGGTTGAATCATACATGGACACACATTGGTTATGGGCATGTAAAGCGTCAGCCATCCTCTTCGGCGCCATCTTAACATCTGGTGTATCTCCACTCCAGTGGTGATGGAGAAGGTCAGCCTGGGCCTGTCTTTGTGCAAATAGTATTGAAACTTCTTTCGTCAGATAGTAGCCTAATTGAAAAAGAATTAATTTGAGAAAATGTCCATAATATATTCGTAGTTATTGCAATGATAGTGTTTCACAGTATTACTTCCCGCTGTGATATTCGCCTGTTGATTTCTCCTACCGGTGCAGCATCTGTAATCAAAATGGGAAAGCTTTTTTTTTTACTTTGTGGCTGTGTTTTCTAGTGGGAATTGGATTAAAGTGGCCATGAAGAAATCGGTCTGTCATTTCCTGGCTGCTAAATTTGTACACTGTTCGCTCAATTTAAGTTTATGTGAGAAAAGCACTGAATACTGTAGGAAATCATTGTACCATCAAAATGGCTCGGAAATATATTTTCAATCACAAAAAATATAGTTTTGACAGCTGTTTGAAGCTGGTGGACCAAAACCGAAAGTAAAAGGCTCAAGCAAGTCTCCACCTAACACGGAAATGAGATGCAGGGGAGATTTGTTTTGAATGCAGCCTAGCGCTGTTGCAATTCACCTAGAAATCCCCTTCAAGTCACTAGCCTTGTCTGTCTGTCTGTCTGTGCCAGCCAGCCAGCCAGCCAGAGTTGGGCTCAATTCGTATTGACGACAGTCAATTCAGGAAGTAAACTAAAATTACAATTGAATGACTTTTCAATAAACTGAAAAGTAAATTGAAATCAATTTGAAATGAGCCCAACCCTTCTCTCTCTCTTTCTTTCTCTATTTCTCTCTCTCTTTCTTTCTCTATTTCTCTCTCTCTTTCTTTCTCTATTTCTCTCTCTCTCTCTTTCTTTCTCTATTTCTCTCTCTCTTTCTTTCTCTATTTCTCTCTCTCTTTCTTCCTCTATTTCTCTCTCTCTCGCCAGGTTCAAGACACGACACACACCTAGGATTAGTTTAATGTGGATCCAGGAGCAGATGGAAGCTTGTGTTTACATCTGTGGTACCGAAACCCCCCGTCCCAGCTGACTGACACAGTGCCAAGTCTTGGTTGTAAATGAGTTTAGGAGGTGTGGTTGTGTGTGTCTGTGTTTTCTGACTGGTGTGTCACTGCTTTGGAAGCTTCAGGATGTGATTAATCTCTAATCAGAACGTCTGGGAGTAGCAGAGCTGATGGCTAGAGCAGAACCTCACACGGCACCGCCTTGTCCTCTGGAAACTCATAGTTCACCACACAGCCAACCCCAATGAAACCTAAAGCAAGTCCCTAACTCCTTGTCTAGCTTATTCTCAACATGATTTCAGCACTTTTATTTCCATGGCTGATTGATCGTGGCTCATTCTTGTCCCTTTACAGCAGACATGGTGGTCAATATGTTTGGTACATCGAAACCTATCATCGAATCGCTATGCATATAGAATCGTGAGAATCGCAATGCATATCGTATCGGCGCCTAAGTATCGTGATAATATTGTATTGTGAGGTCACTGGCAATTCCCAGCCCTGCCTGCTAAAGACTGCACTCTGGCACAATATATTGTGATAGTTTTTTCTGCTGGTCACAAGGAAATTTGAAAAGCTTCAGGTGGGTCACTGCACAAGAATGTTAGGTAACGACTGTTTCATATTCCTACCATATAGACTCGCCCAGACCACAGGGCTAATCTTGACCAAATATATGTGTGGTTCTCAGTGGCCTTTGTTATTTTTATTTTCCAGGTTGACATTTTGAACAAAACGGCTGTGCTGAGAACATGGGTTGCAGAGGGTTGGTTGCCTTACTGGACATCGCTTAATAAAGTGTAAGAGGTAAGGAGACGAAGAAAAAGGCTGCATGGCATTTGAGGAATGTACTGCACAGTCTATGCAACGACTCCATTTAGACTGGCACCATTGGTGTGACGGGTCTATTAAGTTAATGTGGTCTAAAGCATTTTTGAATGCACGCAGTGACAAATTTAGGCTATTTGTGCATGTAATTTATATTTGATGATTTAGCTATGTGTCACCTTTTGGGGTCTCAATTTTAAATTTGGGTTTCTCAAAGTGGGTATTTGGGTTTGCCCAAGTAGAGTAAAGTCATTGTTAAAATTTGTCCAGGTAATAGGTCAAAATGGTGATAGGTAAGGGTTTTGGAATATATTATAGCCTGACTATCTTGAGATAAATGGTTGGTTCTGATGTTGACGTTTGCGCTGTGACGGTCATGGAGTTTTTGATGACCGCAGTCTCGGTAATGACCGTTTGAATAGCAAAGAAAAACGTTCAGCCTCTATCGAGGCTCTAGTCTAGAGTGTCCGGGTAAATTGTGTTTGAGTGCATTTATAAACTCTCGAAATGGTTAAATGAGTGAGAAATAAATGGCATTGTTGCAATTGTTTTTGAGTGGTCAACATACTCATGATACGATATTATCACGATACTTGGGTGCCGATACAAAATGTATTGCAATTCTCATGAATCTACACTGAGTATACCAAACATTGGCCTCAATTTGTTGGGGCATGGACTCTACACAATGTTCGAAAGCTTTCCACAGGGATGCTGGTCCATGTTGACTCCAATGATTCCCACAGTTGTGTGAAGTTGGTTGGATGTTCTTTGTGTGGTGGACCATTCTTGATACACACAGGAAGCTGTTGAGCATGAAAAACCCAGCAGCGTTGCAGTTCTTGACACTCAAACCGGTGCACCTGGCACCTACTACCAAAGGCACTTACATACTTTGTCTTACCCATTTACCCTCTGAATTGCACACATACACAATCCATGTCTCAACACTTAAAAATCCTTCATCTACATTGATTGAAGTGAATTTACAGGTTAACAGGTGACATCAGTAGCTTTAACCTGGATTCATCTGGTCAGTCTGTCAAGGAAAGAGCAGGTGTTCCTAATGTTTTGTACACTCAGTGTATACTATCATAAATTGGCATGCTTAATTATTTTACCATATGTGTGCAGTTTACAAGGTGCTTGTTTAAAAAATACAAGTAATATGATTACTATTACTAAGTATGTGTATATAGTAAATTGTATGTTTTAGGTTTTCAATATATCAAAATGTGTTTCTGGTTATTGATTTGGACACTTTAAAACTGTTTTTTGACTTTGGGCAATTCATCAAAATGTTTTGTCAGCAGAAAGCAGCGACAGCCTAATTTTCAATTGACGTTTTTTGTAATATAAATGTAACTTTATTAACAAAATGAATTTCCAATGGCATTGTACTTAATCTGGTAAAAACTGCTGAATGAGTTAAAAAAACATGAGGTGATTTATTTATTTTGATCAAATCACCAAAACGGGTTTGCCCTGACTATTAAGTAGTGATGGGGGGAAACATTGATAGAGTTACACTTCCGTTCAAAAGTTTGGGGTCACTTAGAAATGTCCTTGTTTTTGAAAGAAAAGCAATTTTTTTTGTCCATTTAAAATAACATCAAATTGATCAGAAATACAGTGTAGACATTGTTAATGTTGTAAATGACTATTGTAGCTGGAAACGGCAGATTTTTCTATGGAATATCTAAATAGGCATACCGAGGCCCATTATCATTTTGAGCCTGTAATCGAACCCACAAATACTGATGCTCCAGATACTCAACTAGTCTAAAGAAAGCCAGTTTTATTGCTTCTTTAAACAGCACAACAGTTTTCAGCTGTGCTAACATAATTGCAGAAGGGTTTTGTAATGATCAATTAGCCTTTTAAAATGATAAACTTGGATTAGCGAACACAATGTGCCATTGGAACACAGGTGTGATGGTTGCTGATAATGTGCCTCTAGACGCCTATTTAGATATTCCATTAAAAATCAGCCGTTTCCAGCTACAATAGTCATTTACAACATTAACAGTGGCAACACTGTATTTGTGATCAATTTGATGATATTTTAATTCACAAAAAAATTGCTTTTCTTTGAAAAACAAGGACATTTTTAAGTGACCCCAAAGTTTTGAACGGTAGTGTAAGCCTACGCTCATGATGCATATCGTGGTAGGCGGTGGTAGCGGGCACTGTGGGCAGTTGGCATGGCGTATTTAATATCTTCCTCTCCTGTGTTGGCCTGGCAGTGCTCATCTCTCTGTCTCTGTCTCTCTCTCTCCCTCTCTCTGTCTGAACTGGCCACTGTGGGAGAATGGGCAAGTGGTGGGGCTCCTGGCAGCCTCTCCGTCCTCCTGCTGCCATTGGAAACCGCTGCCCTACTCTGACATTCCTGTCTGTGGAGTGTGGGATTCAAACGCAAACAAAGACCCCTTTTGTGCTGTTGGGGCTGCGGATGCATGTGCTTGGGTGGAACACAACTGGGTTGCCCAGCTCTGGGGGCTTCAGCAGCCCAGTGGTGTGGAGACGAGCTGGGGTGGGCAGGGAACTGGGCAGCAGCATGGATAGAGAAACAGTAGCTCAAGGTTTAACTTTAGCCCAGACACAGTACGGATCACTGACTGTCAGAAGAATCATCGAGCCTGCTGTTTTTGTTTGTCAGTAACTCCACTGTATTCTTCTTCTTCTTGGAATTGTCAGCCTACTAATTAGAAGCCATTAACCACAGTGTGTGCTGGTAGCAGGCACACTCTCTTATTGTCTGATTTAACAGGGAGAGGTGTAACCTTTGTGTCTGAGAGTGGGAGAGAGAGAGAGGGTGTATATGCAAAGTGTGGGTAAATGTATATTTGGTTCGTTTCCCGGCAGTGAATGTGTTGATGCTCGTTGGTGGTTTCCGACTGCATTAGATTACTGAGGGATTCTCTGCCACTTAGAGCAGAAACTCTCCTCCTCCAGCTCCTTGTCTGAACGGCTGAATATCTTAAATGTCGGCCTGTTTCTATGGCGGAGACATTTTCCCATCCCCACTGTCAGTTCCCTAAAAGCAGTACTGCTGCTTTTCATATGGTGACACTCTGGCTATCCTACCCCCTTACTAATCGATGGTCCACAAATTATTTTGAGTTTCCGATGGCAGAATATGTCGGGATGGTACACACTGGCTTGGGCTGAGCTTAGAAAGGACCTATTTTGTATGCCAAGGTCCATACGATACGGATCAGATTTTTTGTGTTTAATATAGGTACGTTTTACATACCTCTAGTAAGACCCTATGATCCGTGAACTGTACATGATATAGACAACATCTTGGTGTCATTATACTCCTTAGGCTATAGTGTGCTCTCATATCTGTCTAGATTCCCATTCATTTATTCAACATTAAAAATATTTATCTCACAACTATCCTTTTTGATTTTGCTTATTTTTAGACATTGTCTGTGATCATATTCTCTTCAAACACGTCACGTTTCAAGAGTATGCACTCTGGTACTTGAAAACATGACAATTTTCTCCATATAAATTGACATTATAGTTCATTAACCAAGCACAGCCCTCCTTTTACGGTTGCACATTCAGCAAATCACCAACAGAGTTCCCTTCAAATCCATTTTCCCATTCACTGTGTTGGTGGTGCTCATAAAATTGATCAGAATTAGCAGAGAGGCCACTTTGTAAATCTTATGTACTTATAGAGTAGATATTGTTCCAAACAATACGTCTTAAAAAGGGTACTTTTGAGATTGATTCATATTAATATTTTCAATGTTAAATGAATTCATTCATGTGAATGTGTATTTCAGAAGGTCCATATGTTAGAGCACACTAGGAGTATAATGACACCAAGATGTTGTTCGTGCGCACACAATGTCTCTAGGCAACTTGAAGTCGATAGCCAAAGTCTTACGGCCCTTCGCCGGTGATTGGTCAACAGTAGGGATTCTTCAATGAAGTGTTTGTTGTCATTCAATGAGAGATTCATTGTTTTCATGCATATTTTTTTTACTTGAGAAATACTGTACCAAACATCTTAGTTAGATGCAAACATTTCGCGACTAAGATCTTGTTGGCAAAAATGTCAAAATTAATTACCGATTTCTTGAGTTATCTTAGATAAATTCAGACTGTTTTGAGGAAGTGCATACTGGCTACAGTGTCTCAAGATGGACAAACAGTGCTATTGATGCTTTTTTTCTCATTTTTCTAGCGAAGGTCTTAGAGGTATGGAGGTAGGTCCTCTTTCTGCGGTAGGTAGACCATCATAGGGGGGA
This sequence comes from Oncorhynchus keta, assembly GCF_023373465.1. Taxonomy (NCBI): domain Eukaryota; kingdom Metazoa; phylum Chordata; class Actinopteri; order Salmoniformes; family Salmonidae; genus Oncorhynchus; species Oncorhynchus keta. The sequence continues at coordinate 18,394,157 of NC_068446.1, forward strand.
GCTCAGCCTCCAACAGAGATATAGGGAGTCTCTCTCTCTGCTCTATAATAGAATAGGGGGATGCGCACTCATGATGGAGCAATTCTCATCTGTAGAGGAATTCAGCGGAGCTATTTTTACCCTGCATGGCGCGGGCGGTTGCTATGGGGTTGCTGATGGGCACTGACGATATGCTGGCGTCTCGATGCATGCGTTGGTGTGCGTGACGACGAGCTGCGCCAAGGATCCACTTTAGAATGAGTCATATCCTCAGAGCTCCTCTGACCTACATCTGAGTCAGTGCGTGCGCGCGCACACACAGCGCATCAGCACAATGCCTGTGAGAGGGAATTGGTGAAAAAGGGTTTGATGAGTGAGATTTTGTAAGTGGGAGAAAAATCGGATCAAATCTAATTTTATTTGTCACATGCGCCTAATACAACAAGTGCATATCTTACCCTGAATTGCTTACTTTGCAATCCCTTAACCAACAATGCAGTTCTAAGAAAATAGAGAATAAAATATTTACTGAGTTCGCTAAAGTTAAAAAATAATTGTCCAGGTGGCCATTTGATTAATTGTTCAGCAGTCTTATAGCTTGGGGGTAGAAGCTGTTAAGGAGCCCTTTGGACCTATTCTTGGCGCTCCGGTAACGAATGTGTGCGGTAGCCGAGAGAACAGTCTATGACTTGGGTGACTGGAGTCTTGACCATTTTTTGGGCCTTCCTCTGACACCGCCTAGTATATAGGTTCTGGATGGCAGGAAGCTTGGCCCCAGTGATGAACTGGGCCATATGCACTACCCTCTGTAGAGCCTTATGGTCGAGTGCCGAGCAGTTGCAATACCAGGCGGTGATGCGACCGGTTAGGATGCTCTCGATCTTGCATCTGAATAACTTTTTGAGGATCTAGCAACCTATGCCAGGTCTTTTCAGTCTCCTGACTGGGAAAGGCGTAGTCGTGCCCTCTTCACAACTTTCTTGGTGTGTTTGACCATGATAGTTTGTCGGTGATGTGGGCACCAAGGAATTTGAAACTCTCGAGCCACTCCACAACAGCCCCGTCGACATAAATTGGGGCATGTTCGGCCCTGCTTTTCCTGTAGTCCACAATCATCTCCCTTGTCTTGCCGTTGTTGATGGAGAGGTTGTTGTCCTGGCACCACACTTCCAGCTCTCTGACCTCCTCCCTATAGGCTCTGTATTTGAGGCTACTAAGAAATGATGAGGGGGCTCCTACCTGGGAGGTGTATTAATCGGTTTCTGTGTATATGAGGGAGAAACAGGAAATTTGCGGCTTCAGTGATTGATGGGTGGCTACTTTAAAAACATTTCTCTTCCCCTTCCACCCTCTCATTTTCCATGTCCTTCCCATTATCCTTCATGCCTCCCTCTCTCTTCTTTTCCTCTTGTCTCACTACTGCCCCAGAGAAGCCAGGATGCATTTGCTAACTGTGTAATTGGCTTTTGAATGTTGTGATATGCTGGTTAGGGACTTGATTGGCTGTTCAGGGCTCATTGTGACTTTCTCTGCTCAGTGGTTGGCTGCTCAGGGTTTCATGGTGACTGAAAGTGCTCTGTTATTGGCTGCCTGTGGAGCTGTGATGAAGTTAAAGGGGAAGGAAGAGGAAAATAGGTCATTGTGTCAGCGGATCAGTGAAGCACTCAGTGACCTCATAGTTATACAAGCACAGCCTTTAGCTGTAGCTACAGCTAGTGTTGCTGCTGCTACTGCAACTGTTGTTATTTTAGAGGAAATAGAAATGTTGCTGTAGCTTTTTAACCCTAATCCTACTCCCTATCATTCCTCTGCTCTCACGTCATGCTCTGTCTGCATGTTTTTCTTCGTGGCAATTCCAGTGTTATGGACTTGCACGCAAAAAGAATGTACAAAAAATATACATTTAAACTTTTATGTGTGTATAATAGCCCTAGGGGGGTGTTTATACCCAAAAAGCTAACTTCTAAATATTGGCATGTTGGAGAAATAAAGCAAATACGAAGCGTTATGGATGTTGTTGACAAGCTTTTAGAGGAGACTGAACATATTAGTGAAAGTCTATACGTCTTAACATGGATAGCCATTTCGAAGGAATGGTTTGGCTGAACACAAAAACTATTTTTTAAAGGTTGTCATTTCCATTATTACTTTAGAGACGAAAAATGACTTACGGATGTTACACCCTCCGTTATGGTTGTTACAGTCTGAAATAGACAATCAAATTAGAAAAATATCCGCAAAAGGCATAGTAACTTATAGGCCCGGGCGGCATTAGTATTTTACTATACAGTATATACTGGTATTGATGCACGCACCGGTTTCGGTTTTACTTTACTTTTTATAACGGTATATCAATTTCTAATGAGATACACCACTCCAGCGCATGTAACGTCTTTTTCTATACTTTACTCCGTTTCTTAATTGAGTCGTCTCTCCCGCTCCTCCTGGATGCCGCTTCCCCATACTCTTCTTATACAAAGCCCTGCACCCTACGCTTCCTATACAAAGCCCTGCACCCTACGCTTCCTATACAAAGCCCTGCACCCTACGCTTCCTATACAAAGCCCTGCACACTACGCTTCCTATACAAAGCCCTGCACCCTATCACTCGAGCACTTGCAGGCAGTTAACCCACTGTTCCTAGGCCGTCATTGAAAATAAGAGTTTGTTCTTAACTGACTTGCCTAGTAAAATAAAATTAAAATAAAATATACAGTGTATTCGGAAAGTATTCAGACCCTTTCCCCTTTTCCACATTTTGTTACATTGCAGCCTTAATCTAAAATTGATTATGTTGATTTTTTTCCTCATCAATCGACACACACAACCCCATAATGACAAAGCGAAAACAATAAAAAAAATAAACTTATTTACATCAGTATTCAGACCCTTTGCTTTGAGACTCGAAAATTGAGCTCAGGTGCGTCCAGTTTTCATTGATCAAAAATCATTGAGATGTTTCTACAACTTTATTTGAGTCCACCTATTGTAAATTCAATTGATTGGACATGATTTGGAAAGGCACACACCTGTCTATATATGGTCCCACAGTTGACAGTGCATGTTAGCGCGGAAACCAAGCCATGAGGTCGCAGGAATTGTCCGTAAAGCTCCGAGACAGGATTGTGTCGAGGCACAGATCTGTGGAAGGGTACCAAAAACTTTCTGCAGCTTTGAAGGTCGCCAAGAACACATTGGCCGCCATTCTTAAATGCAAGAAGTTTGGAACCACCAAGACTCTTCCTAGAGCTGGCCGTCTGGCCAAACTGAGCAATCAGTGGAGAAGGGCCTTGGTCAGGGAGGTGACCAAAAACCCGATGGTCACTCTGACAGAGCTCCAGAGTTCCTCTAGTGTAGTAAATGCAGAGATGGTAGTCCTTCTGGAAGGTTCTCCCATCTCCACAATCAGGCCTTTATGGTAGAGTGGCCAGAGGGTAAAAGGCACATCATCAGTAAAAGGCACATGACATCCCACTTGGAGTTTTCCAAAAGGCACCCAAAGGACTCTGACCATGAGAAACAAGATTCTCTGGTCTGATAAAACCAAGATTGAACTATTTGGCTTGAATGCCATGTGTGTCACGTCTGGAGGAAACCTGGCTCCATCCACACGGTGAAGCATGGTGGTGGCCGCATCATGATGTGGAGATGTTTTTCAGCTGCAAGGACTGGGAAACTAATCAGGATCGAGGGAAAGATGAACGGAGAAAAGTACAGAGAGATCCTTGACGAAAACCTGCTTCAGATAGCACAAGAATTCAGACTGGGGAGAAGGTTCACCTTCCAACAGGACATCGACCCTAAGCACACAGTCAAGACAATGCATGAGTGGCTTCTGAATGTCCTTGAGTGGCCCAGCCAGAGCCCAGACTTGAACCCGAACATCTCTGGAAAGACCTGAAAATAGCTGTGCAGCAACGCTCTCCATCCAACCTGAAAGCTTGAGACGATGTGCAGAGACGAATGGGAGAAACTCCCCAAATACAGGTGTGCCAAGCTTGTAGCGTCATACCCAAGAAGACTCGAGGCTGTAATCGCTGCCAAAGGTGCTTCAAGAAAGTGCTGAGTATGGGTTTGAATGCTTATGCAAACATTTCTAAAAACCTGTTTTTGCTTCGTCATTATGGGGTATTGTGTGTAGATTGACAAGGGGAAAAAACAATTTAATCATTTTTAGAAAAAGGCTGTAACATAATCAATGTGGAAAAAGTCGAGGGGTCTGAATACTTTCCTAATGCATTGTAACTCTGTAAAATCTTTTAAATTGTTGCGTTTATATTTTTGTTCAGTGCAGAGTCACAGTGCAGTTATCACAAAATGTAAACTAAGCAAAAAAAGAAACGTTCTCTCACTGCCAACTGCGTTTATTTTCAGAAAATTTAACATGTGTGAACATTTGTATGAACGTAACACGATTCAACAACTGAGACATGAACTGAACAAGTTCCACAGACATGTGACTAACAGAAATGTAATAATGTGTCCCTGAACAAAGGGGGGTCAAAATGAAAAGTAACAGTCTGGTGTGGCCACCAGCTGCATTAAGTACTGCAGTGCATCTCCTCCTCATGGACTGCACCAGATTTGACAGGTCTTGCTGTGAGATGTTACCCCGCTCTTCCACCAAGGCACCTGCAAGTTCCCGGACATTTTGGGGGGGGGTTGTCCCTAGCCCTCAGCCTCCGATCCAACAGGACCCAGACATGCTCAATGGGATTGAGATCCGGGCTCTTTGCTGGCCATGGCAGAACACTGATATTCCTGTCTTGCAAGAAATCACGCACAGAACGAGCAGTATGGCTAGTGGCATTGTCATGCTGGAGGGTCATGTCAGGATGAGCCTGCAGGAGGAGTACCACATGAGGGAGGAGGATGTCTTTCCTGTAACGCACAGCATTGAGATTGCCTGCAATGACACCAAGCTCAGTCCCATGGTGCTGTGACACATCGCCCCAGATCATGATGGACCCTCCACCTCCAAATCGATCCCGCTCCAGAGTACAGGACTCAATGTAACGCTCATTCCCCTTCGACGATAATTGCGAATCCGACCATCACCCCTGGTGAGACAAAACCGCGACTCGTCAGTGAAGAGCACTTTTTGCTTGTCCTGTCTGTTCCATCGACGGTGGGTTTATGCCCATAGGCGACGTTGTTGCCGGTGATGTCTGGTGAGGACCTGCCTCACAACAGGCCTACAAGCCCTCAGTCCAGCCTCTCTCAGCCTATTGCAGGCAGTCTGAGCACTGATTGAGGGATTGTGCTTTCCTGGTGTAACTCTGGCAGTTGTTTTTGCCATTCTGTACCTTTCCATTAGGTGTGATGTTTGGATGTACCGATCCTGTGCAGGTGTTGTTACACGTGGTCTGCCACTGCGAGGACGATCAGCTGTCCGTCCTGTCACCCTGTAGCGCTGTCTTAGGCGTCTCACAGCACGGACATTGCAATTTATTGCCCTGGCACATCTGCAGTCCTCATGCCTCCTTGCAGCATGCCTAAGGCACGTTCACGCAGATGAGCAGGGACCCTGGGCATCTTTCGTTTCTTGTTTTTCAGAGTCAGTAGAGAAGCCTCTTTAGTTAGTGTCCTCAGTTTTCATAATTGTGATCTTAATTTCCTACCATCTGTAAGTTGTTAGTCTCTTTTTGAATATATTTGTTTTATTTCACCTTTATTTGACCTTGTAGGCCAGTTGAGAACAAGTTCTCATTTACAACTGTGACCTGGCCAAGATAAAGCAAAGCACTGCGACAAAAACAATGACACCGAGTTACACATGGGATAAACAAACGTACAGTCAATAACACAATATAAAAATCTGTATACAGTGTGTGCAAATGAAGTAAGGAGGTAAGTCAATATAGAGGGCAATAGTGGTGAAGTAATTACAATTGAGCAATTTACACTGGAGTAATATATGTGCAGATGAGGATGTGCAAGTAGAAATACTGGTGTGCAAAAGAGCAGAAAAAACAGGTAGGTAGGTAGTTGGTTGGATGTGCTATTTACAGATGGGCTATGTACAGCTGCAGTGATCGATAAGCTGCTCTGACAGCTGATGCTTAAAGTTAGTGAGGGAAATATAAGTCTCCAGCTTCAGCGATTTTTGCAATTAGTTCCAGTCATTTGCAGCAGAGAACTGGAAGGAAAGGCGGCCAAAGGAGGTATTGGCTTTGGGGATGACCAGTGAGATATACCTGCTGGAGCGCGTGCTATGGGTGGGTGTTGTTATCGTGACCAGTGAGCTGAGATAAGGCGGAGCTTTACGTAGCATGGACTTATAGATGACCTGGAGCCAGTGGGTCTGGCGACGAATATGTAGCGAGGGCCAGCCGACTAGAGCATACAGGTCACAGTGGTGGGTGGTATAAGGGGCTTTGGTGACAAAATGGAGGGCACTGAGATAGACGAGTAGAGTATTTGAAGCTATTTTGTAAATTACATCGCCGAAATCGGGGATCGGTAGGATAGTCAGTTTTAGGAGTGAGTGAATGAGACATTGTTGCGAAATATGAAGCCGATTCTAGATTTAATTTTGGATTGGAGATGTTTAAGATGAGTCTGGAAGGAGAGTTTACAGTCTAGCCAGACACCTAGGTATTTGTAGTTGCCCACATATTCTAAGTCCCAACCGTCCAGAGTGGCGATGCTAGTTGCGCGGGCGGGTGCGGGCAGCAAATGGTTGAAAAGCAAGCATTTGGTTTGACTAGCGTTTAAGAGCAGTTGGAGGCCACAGTAGGAGTGTTTTTATGTTATTGAAGCTTGTTTGGAGGTTAGTTAACACAGTGTCCAAAGAAGGGCCAGATGTATACAGAGTGGTGTCGTCTGCGTAGAGGTCGACCGATTATGAATTTTCAATGCCGATACCGATTATTGGAGGACCAGAAAAAGTCGCTGCCGATTAATCAGACGATTTTTTGAATATGTATTTGTAATAATGACAATTAGAACAATACTGAATGAACACTTATTTTAACTTAAGATAATACATCAATAAAATCAATTTAGCCTCAAATAAATAATGAAACATGTTCAATTTGGTTTAAATAATGCAAAAACAAAGTGTTGGTGAAGAAAGTAAAAGTGCAATATGTGCGATGTAAGAAAGCTAACGTTTAAGTTCCTTGCTCAGAACATGAGAACATATGAAAGCTGGTGGTTAACAACAATATTCTCAGGTAAGAAGTTTTAGGTTGTAGTTATTATAGGAATTATAGGACTATTTCTCTCTATACAATTTGTATTTCATATACCTTTGACTATTGGATGTTCTTATAGGCACTTTAGTATTGCCAGTGTAACAGTATAGCTTCCGTCCCTCTCCTCGCTCCTACCTGGGCTCGAACCAGGAACACATCGACAACAGCCACCCTCAAAGCAGCGTTACCCATGCAGAGCAAGGGGAACAACTACTCGAAGTCTCAGAGCGAGTGACATTTGAAACGCTATTAGCGCGCACCCCGCTAACTAGCTAGACATTTCACATCGGTTACACCAGCCTATTCTCGGGAGTTGATAGGCTTGAAGTCATAAACAGCGCAATGCTTGAAGCATTGCGAAGAGCTGCTGGCAAAACGCATGAAAGTGCTGTTTGAATGAATGTTTACGAGCCTGCTGCTGCCTACCATCGCTCAGTCAGACTGCTCTATCAAATCATAGACTTTATTATAACATAATAACACACAGAAATACAAGCCTTAGGTAATTAATATGGTAAAATCCGTAAACTATCATCTCGAAAACGAAACATTTATTCTTTCAGTGAAATTCGGAACCGTTACGTATTTTATCTAACGGGTGGCATCTATAAGTCTAAATATTCCTGTTACATTGCACAACCTTCAATGTTATGTCATAATTATGTATAAGTCTGGCAAATTAGTTTGCAACGAGCCAGGCGGCCCAAACTGTTGCATATACCTTGACTCTGCGTGCAATGAACGCAAGAGAAGTGACACAATTTCACCTGGTTAATATTGCCTGCTAACCTGGATTTCTTTTAGCTAAATATGCAGGTTTAAAAATATATACTTGTGTATTGATTTTAAGAAAGGCATTGATGTTTATGGTTAGGTACACAAAGTAAGGCAGGTGGTTAGAGCGTTGGACTAGTTAACCGTAAGGTTGCAAGATTGATTCCCCGAGCTGACAAGGTAAAAATCTGTCGTTCTGCCCCTGAACAAGGCAGTTAACCCACCGTTCCTAGGCCGTCATTGAAAATAAGAATGTGTTCGTAACTGACTTGCCTAGTTAAATAAAGGTGTAAAAAAAAAGGCCTAATCGGTATCCAAAAATACCGATTTCCGGATGGTTATGAAAACAACTTGAAATCGTCCCTAATTAATCGGCCAACCTCTAGTTAACACCGTGTCCAAAGAAGGGCCAGATGTATACAGAATGGAGTCGTCTGCGTAAGAGGTGGATCAGGGAATCACCCGCAGCAAGAGTGGCGTCATTGATATGTACTTTAATCAGGAGAACAGTTTTCAGTTGTGCTAACTAACATACTTGCAAAAGGCTTTTCTAATGATCAATTATCCTTTTAAAATGATAAACTTGGATTAGCTAACACAACGTGCCATTGGAACACAGGAGTGATGGTTGCTGATAATAGGCCTCTGTACGCCTATGTAGATATTCCACAAAAAAATCAGCAGTTTCCAGCTACAATAGTCAATTACAACATTAACACTGTCTACACTGTATTTCTTACTGCATCTGATCAATTTGATGTTCTTTATAAAATGTGCTTTTCTTTCAAAACAAGGACATTTCTAAGTGACCACCCCAAACTTTTGAACGGTAGTGTATGTCTCATTTGCATATCTTGTTACATTATGTGTCTATATTCAACAGGTAAAGGTTACTTTTGATATAGGCCTATATAAAGAGAAATAATGACCTATTAGGGTGTGGTGCCTGACCTTGTATACTATTCACACTACCTGTAAATATGCAATCCTAAGGAACTAGAGCTGGGCGATATGGCCATATCACAATATTTTTCATATGATGTTTTTTTATGTTTTTTAAATATAAAATATATATATATATATATATAAAGTTCTAAATATGCTTTGAGTAGATCATAAAAGAGAAGTCTGATGTTTGCTGTGATAAAGCTGTCAGAATTTCACTGCACCTTTTTAAACTTGCTGTAAATTGTAAATACATTTGATTTGAACGGATTCTGTTTGAAGAATATTTTCTGCTGGGCATTTTGCAATTATCTGTGTCAGGTCTTGTGGAACCTCCGTTAGGTGCATGCCTGTAATCGTTAATTGAAGAGGGGAAAATAGCTTAACATTGTCAGGGCTGCCTGGTGGGCTAAATGTGCAGCAGTAGCTCAACGCACCGTCATAAAAACTACATTCAAAAGTTAGATGTTTTATTAAGTTAAGAATTTCAAATGCCATGGTAAATCCTTTCTGTAACAATGTCACATGGATAACTGAATTGAATTTAGGCAGCTTTTTCATTGTTAAAATAAGCCAATTTTTTTCTCTCTCAAATTAACACACAAGTGATTGAATCCCGTTTGTATTTTCGATAAACTGTTGCCATCCCTCGCTTATACCACTGTACGCGAACACTTACGTTTGACATTTTTTCTATATTTATTCCCACTGGACAATGACCATATCTTTCCAATTCTGTGCACGTTAATTTTATAGTTTTGACAGATGAAATGTATATTTAACGACATCACCAGCTGTGTCAATGCGCCCTTGTTGCAAGGCTACATAATGTGGATAGAAACTTGCTGCTGCTTACATACATGGTCACGTTGAGAGTTCATTAAACCTGTAACCTTATGTTATGGACAGAGACCTTATTCTCTGTGTGTTATGTGATGTGTTTGTGTGTGAGAGCCTGTGTGTCATTCTGCCTGTGTAGGTCAAATGTATCTGTCACATGCAGAGAGCAGCAAAATGGGCATAGCTGAAAGTCAACGGCCGGTGACACTGCCCCCCCTTCTATCAGGCACTCCCCTCATTCACCTAGACACTCAGCCACAGCCACCACACCCCAATGTCTCGGTTTCGCTCGTTCTATCCTAAAATGTGTTCGTAGTTAAAAAATGTGTCAAACACTAACTCTGATGGTTTGTTCTATCCAGGTATTGCAGTCTGTTGAGCCAGAATGGGAGGAATCCTGATACTGGTCATTTTAGGAAAGCTCGCCATTGGTGATTTTCTATTGGTCAGTCAAGCTCTACTGTAGACGTCCTTGCATTGGCAGAAGTAGGTATCATTAGGACCGCTAACCAGTTTAAAGACTAGGGCTGGTGTCTAAACAAGGATTTTATCATGTCGGTTTTTGGTTGCGTACGTGTGTGTGGCTGTTGTGACCCATCTGTCTCTTTGAATCAGCTGTTCCATCATCATGTGTCATCTCTAAGGGTATAAGGTTATATGTGCGTCTGTATGTAAGGTTATTTGTGTGTCTGTTTTCAGGGTATAATGTGGGTGTGTGTTTGTGTATGTTTCAGGGGTATAATGTCATGTGCCTTTTCTTATTTTAGATCTGAGAAGAAAAGGGTATCTTCTAGTCCAGTGCTGTAGCGACTCCAGACCAACCATGTGATCGGTAAGTGCTTTCCTCTGCTCTGTACTAACCAGTGTGATTTACAGCCAGTCCCAAATTGACCCCTAAACCCTTCCCCTCCTAGGCACATGAGAAATATAGCGCCACTGATAGGCTAGGTGGAATTTTCTCCATGTAACATTTCTCCAATCATTCATTTCAGACGGACACAAGGACCTAGGGTACACAAGTACCTTTGGAATTGAATAAATAGAAAACTCCAAAGGTTTACTAATGTAATGTCTTCTGTTTTGTAACCAGTTAGAGCATCCGATGTAGCTGTCATGAGGTACGTCCACAACCGAACCCGGCGGAAAGCTCAGCTCAGAAAGGACCCGTTGACTGGCCTTTGACACAGGATCCTCTCCGTGACTCTCGTAACAAACCCTCTCCCCTAGTGGGCACACAGACCTCTGCCATCACCGCAGTGTCTCCTCACAGAGTGGACCTTCATCCTACACCACACTCCTCATCCTCCCACATAGTCGGCTAGACAGGAGGTAAGGTTGGGCTGTGTGCTGCTGCGCTTCAGGGATGGAGGCTGTGGACTATTTTTTTGTTTCAGGCCAGGTACTGTAATTTCACTGCTAATCTAGTTTTATCTGGCAGGTTAATTCACAAATGTCTACCTCACGATTAAAAGGCCCCTCTCCACCACTGCGACCCTGAACAGGCTACAAGATGACTTCCAGCATAGGCGGGTGAGTCAGTCCACCACTCTCCTCCTACCCCTGAGAGAAATGAATATCCTACCTTACCTGCTCATCAAACTGGTAACCTAGACGCTGTCTCTGAAATCACCTGTGGTTAAAAATCCTTAAGTATTTTTTACATTTTCATCTGTACTTCACCTTGGCTGCACAGAGTCCCCATGGTGATTTCAAGCAACATTTTGGTGGACCTTTAGGTGTGTGTGACTGACCTGTGTGTGGGTGGACTCTGGCTCGGCAGCTGTTTTAACTGGCTGGCTAGCTGAGTGACAGCGGAAGTGTCCCTGTATCCTACCAGCACGGGATCTCCCGCCTTAACCCCAGGATTAGTATACCACTCAGCCCTGCTCCATTTTGAGTGGGTTGTGTTTTTTTTTCTCTCTTCCCCCAGTGTGTGTGTGTGTGTGTGTGTGTGTGTGTGTGTGTGTGTGTGTGTGTGTGTGTGTGTGTGTGTGTGTGTGTGTGTGTGTGTGTGTGTGTGTGTGTGTGTGTGTGTGTGTGCCCCGTCTTATGCAAGGGAGGGGCCTCTCTATTGGGCACCACTGAACTCCCCCTCTACTGTCATGTGGGTTGTCTAATAATTCGACTTAATGTGTTTAGATATCAGGAAAGGTATGTTGCTGTAAATGAGAATGTGTTCTCAGTCAACTTACCTGGTAAAATAAGGGTAAAAAAAAAATAAAGTAGTGAGTGGAGTTACAAACTATACTAAACAAGATAAATGTCTTACCTGTGCTGTTTTCCACACACATAGCTACGTTTAGCCTACTCGGACACCGGCTTCCCCACATTTCCCACTCTCCCACGCTGAAAAGCCTAAACCCACAGGGCTCTTCTCGCAGGCTCTATTTCCCTATGTGGGAGCATTGCAAACCGTAGGGTTGGGATTTTTTATCTGGTAACATCTACATTGAACAACACAGCAGCTTTTCGTCATGCTTTGTTATTTCTGTATAGCTAAAAATGGATGATGAAGTTGGCTCTTTTACACTGGGGTCAATGGCAAGGAATGTTTGTTTTCGTGAAGTTGTGGTTGAGGGGAATTCTTTATTATTACGTGAATATCGACTCTTGAGTGTTTGCATTATTTAAGAGGCATATCCTTTTGATAGAAGATGTTTTCGAATGAATGAGACTCTCATGTTTCACGTCTCAGTTGAATTGATTTGATTTGCTTTGAATTCAAATGATACTTCCTTAAAATGAAAATTAATTTCAAATTCTGCTTCCTATGAGATGTGTCCAATTGAAATTCATTGTTTGAAATGAATTAAATTCAGATATTCCAAATGGACCCCAACCCTGGTATACTGTCCCACCAGGCAGGGATATACTATACCTTGCCAGGTTGTCATTGGTAAATGAGAAATGGTTCTTAATGAACTTGCCTTGTTAAATACAGTGTCTTCAGAAAGAATTCACATCCCTTTACTTTTGTCACATTTTGTTGTGTAACAGCCTGCATTTAAAACGGATTACATTTAGATGTTTTTGTCACTGGCCTACTAACAATAAGCCCATAATGTCTTTTGAAATGTTTATATTTATTTATAAAAAATAACACGCTGAGGTCATGACACCTGTACAGAATAAAAAATCATGCATCCTGTTTGCAACAAGACACTAAAGTAATACTGCAAATACTGGCAAAGCTATTAACTTTTTGTCCTGAATAAGTGTTCAGTTTGGGGCAAATCCATTACAATGCATTACTGAGTACCACTCTCCACATTTTCAAACATAGTGGTGGGGATGCTTGTAGTCATTAAGGACTGGGGAGTTTTTCAGAATAGAAAAAATAAACGGAATGGAGCTAAGCACAGGCAAAATCTTAGAAGAAAACCTGGTTTAGTCTGCTTTCCAACAGACACTGGGAGATTAATTCACCTTTCAGCAGGACAATAACCTAAAACACAAGGCCAAATCTACGCTGGCGTTGCTTACCAAGAAGACAGTGAATGTTCCTGAGTGGTCGAGTTACAGTTTTGACTTAAATCTACTTGAAAATCTATTCACACTTTGACCCTCTTTGGCTGCTACTTAAAGAAATAAATGTTAAGGATTTGTGAGGATCGAAAACACAAAGACCAGCACAACTGCTATAAAAATACCTCTTGTCAAAAGTCTGTCGTTAGATTGTGAAAGGTATGTTGATAGTTTGTCTCAAGTATTTTGACGGTGGTTGTGTTTGTAAGTAGGATTTTTGTGAGCATCCTTACTTATCTTACTCATTGTCCCTTGGTTTCAGAGGAGAATAGTGTTTTGCTGCCACACGGTCCTCTGAAGCTCCGCCTCCTGTAAGGCAGAGGTTAGAGCTGGCCACACACTATTAACACCAGCTTAAATACACAATCCTCACGTTTTACATGGCACCACAATAAAACACTGCCAGCTTTAGGTGGCCTAATTTAATAGTGCACTATGGGTGGAGTTTCATTTATTCATGTGGCATCTTTATGGGCAATTTGTTATTGATTTGATGCCTCCAGCAAGTTGGAAAGTAAATATCAGTTCGCATTTCTTCGGAGTCCCATTCATTCTCATATGAGAGCAGAGCCTGGCTGTACTTATCTGTCAGTGGATGTGTGCTTGTTTTTACTGTATCTTTATTGCAGCATTTGTTGTTTTGATATGAAACCATCAGGTTTCTACATTGTTGATGTTAATGGCTTCATCTAAAAATATCTTTGGTGAGTGTAATTTGAAGCTGATTTGATCGTAGCAATTCTGGGGTTAAAAACACACACACTCACATAAAACATTAATCTCATACTCACACAGCATGCACCAAAACGCATAAGGGCAAATATTGGGACAGATGCACACATACAGAAAGCATGCCAGTGTACCTCATTCCGCAGAATGGCACAGGCTTAGATCATTACGCATTTGCATTAGTATGATTTTCCCCCTCCAAGGAATCTTGGTCAGTGGTTTAATGAATGATTGTTGAATGGGAGGAAGTGTGGAGTGACAATATACCTCAGAAGTGACTCAGGTTGGCCAATAAACCTTTATGGTACTGGCTGGAAGGACTGTGGAGCACAGTGACCCCTCATATGGACCATATCCACGCATGCTATGCATGTAGACAGACAGTCAAGCACTTTAAAATATTTTCTTGGAGGTGTACATATTAACATTTACTGCATGTACACACACGCACAGCTACATGCATATTGGCACGTATACACAGCTACATGCATATTGGTACGTATACACAGCTACATGCATATTGGCACGTATACACAGCTACATGCATATTGGCACGAATACACAGCTACATGCATATTGGCACGTATACACAGCTACATGCATATTGGCACGAATACACAGCTACATGCATATTGGCACGAATACACAGCTACATGCATATTGGCACGTATACACAGCTACATGCATATTGGCACGTATACACAGCTACATGCATATTGGCGCGTATACACAGCTACATGCATATTGGCGCGTATACACAGCTCAATGCATATTGGCGCGTATACACAGCTACATGCATATTGGCGCGTATACACAGCTACATGCATATTGGCACGTATACACAGCTACATGCATATTGGCACGTATACACAGCTACATGCATATTGGCACGAATATACAGCTACATGCATATTGGCACGTATACACAGCTACATGCATATTGGCACGAATACACAGCTACATGCATATTGGCATGAATACACAGCTACATGCATATTGGCACGAATACACAGCTACATGCATATTGGCACGTATACACAGCTACATGCATATTGGCACGAATACACAGCTACATGCATATTGGCACGAATACACAGCTACATGCATATTGGCACGAATACACAGCTACATGCATATTGGCACGTATACACAGCTACATGCATATTGGCACGAATACACAGCTACATGCATATTGGCACGTATACACAGCTACATGCATATTGGCACGAATACACAGCTACATGCATATTGGCACGAATACAGAGCACCATAGGCTTCAATAGGTCTCATCCATGCTGACACACTGTACTTATGAATATTTTCTAACTGCAGGCAGAACATTGCCAATGCTACTTGTCAAGGTCCTAATAATGACTATTTGACGTACTTTAGTGATATCAGTCTTAGTCGGCTGAGTAAGCGAAAGGTTCTCCCTTCCAAGGCAAATGAGTCACATCCCCGGACATTGTTCCTCAATACCAGCTGAGTCAAAGAGCACAAGTCTCTGTCTAAATATAGACTGAGCCTGGCACTGCCCTCTACTGCTTGGGCTGAGGTAGCAGTCTGGCCAATGATATCTGCACCTCTTATATTTGGCCCAAAATAATTATTTTGGAATGCCATTGTCAAGTTTTTTTTTGTTCTGGTCTGTAATTGAATAAATGCTTATATTATTCCTCTGACATTATTTAAGTGTAAGTAAATGCAAAGTTAGTTTAAATAAATGGATTTTAAATTGTTTTGGGGCCGTGGTATGTGATTGGCTGGTCTTTATTGAGTAGAGGTTTAGGATTGTAGGATCTTGTTTGACCGGTTGGTTGGTTGTTTGTTTTGCAGGGATGACGCAAGCAGTATCTTTGATGGGTTAATGGAAGAAGATGAAAAGGACAAAGCAAAACGGTGAGGTCTTAATAAAGCTCAAGCACTCCATTAAAGGGAACTCTGAACAAAGGCTTAGTTTGATCATTGTGTTGTTTTTGTTAGCATCTTAGTACGTGTATTCTTATCTTTCTCATGTCCAACCCTCCAGAGTATCCCGTAACAAGTCTGAGAAGAAGCGCAGAGACCAGTTCAATGTCCTCATCAAGGAGCTGGCTACCATGTTGCCAGGCAACACTCGGAAGATGGACAAGTCTACCATCTTACAGAAGAGCATCGATTTCCTGCGCAAGCATAAAGGTATGGACCTCTCCTCCTTCTAGCCCTTGGACATCAACATGTCTGGAAAAATACGAACATTTCAGTGTTTTAACCAGGGAACCAAAATTATTTTCCATTAGTTTTGTTCTGAACAGAATCTTATTTTTTTTTAAATTCCATTCCACTGTTCCGACCAGCAAAATAAAGATCTGAACTGGTTCGAACACCAAAAAATGAACTGTTTATATTGTTCCTTTTTAAACCTCAGATTTTAGATTTTTTTTTTTTTACATTTAGTTTGACAATAAATCACTTCACAAATGGATAGAGCAGCTTGCTATGGAGCGGGCAAGCAATGTGCATACATTGGACAGACAAGTGTAGTGTAGGGTGCAACATGCGACTGAAATTTGGCGGGTGAGGAGAGCGCTGGGCATGAAGTGCTGGGCATCTTGTAATTATGACGTATAATATCTGAATTAAGCCCACATAATTATACCTACGGAGGAGCGGCTTCTATGAAGGAACTTTGAATATCTTTGAACTTCAGAGATTTGGCTTAACTGACGGTGGACCAGAGCTAGCCCTTGATCATGACTCTCAGTTCGATTACATTACACTCATAATGCCATCTAGAGTTGTCAAGAGCTAGACCAGAGCTAGCTAGCTAACAAGCTTGTGTGTGCAGAGAAGCACCAGAATTAAAATTAAAATAACTTTTTTGTAGTTAATAAATCCAATGTGAAACATAATGCTGTAACTATAGTATCCTTAAATCGCATGTGAAAAAAGTTAATTAGTTGTTCTGTAATTAAAAATCTTTCTCCCTAATTTCTAAATCACGGCTGTAACGTCCGTAACTACAGTAGACTATGCATGCTTTAGAAGGAGGGGGAGGGGCCGGTAGTTTACACACACTGGCAAAGATTTTCAGCTGGTAGGCAGACAGACACTAGAATAAGTTTCTTTGCATGGGCGCTTTGTTGTGTTTTGCGTGGGACTGGAGAACAGTTCCCATGCTTTTAAAATAATGGTTCTGTTCCGGAACAGTATTCATGGGTTGCACCTCCGTCACTTGGTCGCGCCATTGCCATTGCCATTGCTATCAAGGTTCTACAGATGCTGCAGCATATTGATATCCGACTGATGGTTAATTGCTTAGTCTTCCTGAACGGGGGCTAATGACTGTTTCGTCAAAATTACACTATAGTGGCCTGGAAATACGATGACATTGCTAAAAGTAGACAAATAATTTGTAGAAAACAACATTGGCATTATGATGTCATCAAGTTTACTTTATAGAAATGGCAATGTTGGCATGAGCCTGCAAAGTTGGTCAGAAATATCTAGCAATGCTAACTTTAAGCTGGCTAAAATGTCGGTGCCCTCCCCTCAATCGTAGCGAGCTAGCTAAAGTTATGCTACATCTAAAGTCAATCTGGCGACATTACAATGATGACAAAAAATGTCCTACTAATTATTTGCCTCCTTTTGAAATGCCATCGGCACAGTAATGCACTTTAGACGAGATCGTCATCCCCACCTGTTAAGACTGCATAGAGATGAATGCTCATCTGGGCGTCTGTTCTAAAACGAACGTGCAAAACAATATTGTGATGAAACGTGCAGATTCAGATCATGGATACATCACTTTCGTTCTCGGTTCTGGTTCTGTTCTTCGGAAAAACATTTTTGTCCAGTTTTCGGGACTGTTCCCTGAACCGGTTCCAACCCCTAGTATTAACCAAGCTGTCAGGGGAATCACTGATGTGAATTACTCAATCTGTGTCTCTCCCTGTCAGAAATCGCTGCGCAGTCAGAGTCAAGTGAGATCCGACAGGACTGGAAACCTCCTTTTCTTAGTAATGAAGAGTTCACACAGCTGATGCTGGAGGTGAGAGTGGCAGTCAACACACTCAAAGTGCAGTAGATTGCACATCCTTTCACGAAGTAGGATCTATACTGAACAAAAATATAAATGCAACAATTGTGAAGATTATATTGATTTACAGCTCATATAAGGAAATCAGTTAATTGAAATAAATTCATTAGGCCCTAATCTATGGATTTCACATGACTGGGAATACAGATATGCATCCCTTAAAAAGGTAGGGGCGTGGATCAGAAAACCAGTCAGTATCTGATGTGACCACCATTTTCATCATGCAGCATGACATCTCCTTCACATAGAGTTAATCAGGCTGTTGATTGCAGCCTGTGGAATGTTGTCCCACTCCTCTTCAATGGCGGTGCGAAGTTGCTGGATATTGGCAGGAACTGGAACACGGTGTCGTACACGTCGATCCAGATCATCCCACACACGCTCAATGGGTGACATGTCTGGCGAGTATGCAGGCCGTGGAAGAACTGGGACATTCCAGGAATTGTGTACAGATCCTTGTGACATGGGGCTGTGCATTATCACGCTGAAACATGAGGTGATGGTGGCAGATGAATGGCACAACAATGGGCCTCCAGAATCTCGTCACTGTACCTCTGTGCATTCAAATTGCCATTGATAAAATGCCATTGTGTTTGTTGTCCCTAGCTTATGCCTGTCCATACCATAACCCCACCTCCACCATGGGGCACTCTGTTCACAATGTTGACATCAGCAAACCACTCACCCACACGACACCATACACATGGTCTGCGGTTGTGAGGCCGGTTGGATGTACTGCCAAATTCTCTAAAACAACGTTGGAGGCGGCTTATGGTAGAGATATGAACATTAAATTCTCTGGCAACTACTCTGGTGGACATTCCTGCAGTCAGCATGCCAATTGCTCGCTCCCTCAACTTGAAACATCTGTGGAATTGTGTGACAAAACTGTACATTTTTCGAGTGGCCTTTTATTGTTCCCAGTATAAGGTGCACCTGTGTAATGATCGTGCTGTTTAATCAGCTTCTTGATATGCCACATCTGTCAGGTGGATGGATTATCTTGGCAAAGGAGATATGCTCACTGACAGAGATGTAAACAAATTTGTGCACCAAATTTGAGAGAAATACGCTTTTTGTGCGTATGGAACAGTTCTAGGATCTTTTATTTCAGCTCATGAAACATGGGACCAACACTACATGTTGCATTTTATATTTTTGTTCAGTGTACAAATAAAGTATGTCAGTCAAAAAGGATGTCAAGCAGCAGTAACAACATTCTGAACATGTTTTTGTTCATAGTTTACTGAAGAAGGTTGACAATGAAACGTCTGTGTGAAATTTTTTCCCCCTGTCTGCTGTGTAAGCAAGAGAAAAAAGTGTGTGGGTTAAAACAGGTCCACTGTATAGGTAAAAAAAAAAAACGAAGGAATATTTGTATAAATGCTTGTATGCAAACCACCCTTCCTTTTTTGGACGTCATTGTTGATTGGTTTAACACACCAAGGACTATTCAAGTTTAAAGTTAACCGCAATGGTACAATTTTTTCTACATAGTTTACTTAGTAATACTCTATACTGCAGGTAGATGGTGCTTTAATAACTGTTTTGTATCTGCTAGGCGTTAGACGGCTTCTTCCTAGCAATTATGACTGATGGGAACATAATCTATGTCTCAGAGAGTGTTACATCTCTACTGGAACATCTTCCTGTGAGTATTAATTCTGTCCATACACATTACTTAATGCCTATGTACGGTTGTTGTTATGCATTACTAAAGGTTGACATGCGTGACGACGGTTGACATGCATGACGACAGTTGACATACATGACCAAGGTTGACATACATGACTTAGGTTGACATCCGTGTGTGTGTTTCAGTCTGACCTGGTGGATCAGAACCTATTGAACTTCCTGCCCCTGGGGGAACATTCAGACGTGTATAAAGCCCTGTCGTCTCACATACTGGAGGGCGAGACGCTAACGCCTGAGTATCTCAAGAGTAAGTACTGGAGCTGTTTTAGTGTTTTTTTTCAGTTTCAAGTTTTAATGTCACATGCACAAGTGCAGTTAAATGCCTTTCTAGCATTTCAAAACTCAACAATGCAATAATCAATAACAATGTAATACTAGAAAAAACACATAAGAAATATGAAGAACACAATAAGTAAGTAAGCATACTATATATAGGGTCAGCTCCAATACCATATTTACAATGTGTAGGGATACAGGTTTGATGGAGCTAGATACTGTATGTATAGGAGTAAGGTGACTAAGCAACAGGATATAAGATAAACAGAGTGGCTGTAGCTTGCATGTGAGTGGGTGTGCGTGTGTGTAGAGTCAGTATAAATGTATGTGCATATCAGTGGCGGTCGGTGCCGTTTATGAAGAGGGAGGATGAAGGAGTTCCCACATACCTTCAGCACTACTTGGCAGCTTTTCCTTCACTCTGCTGTCCAACTCATCCCAAACCATCTCAATTGGGTTGAGGTCAGGTGATTGTGGAGGCCAGGTCATCTGATGCAGCACTCCATCACTCTCCTTCTTGATCAAATAACTCTTACACAGCCTGGAGGTGTGGGTCATTTTGGGTCATTGTTCTGTTGAAAAACAAATGATAGTCCCACTAAGTGCAAACCAGATGGCATATTGTTGCAAAATGCTGTGGTAGCCATGCTGGTTAAGTGTGCCTTGAATTCTATATAAATCACAGACTGTGTCCCCAGAAAAAGCATACCCACACCATCACACCTCCTCCTCCATGCTTCAAGGTTGGAACCACACATGCGGAGTTAATCCCGTTCACCTACTCTGTGTCTCACAAAGACACAGCAGTTGGAACCTAAAATATAAAATTTGGACTCAGCAGACCAAAGGACAGATTTCCACCGGTCTAATGTCCATTGCTCGTGTTTCTTGGCCCATGCAAGTCTCTTCTTCTTATTGGTGCCCTTTAGTAGTAGTTTATTTGCAGCAATTCGACCTGTGAATCAAAGTTTACGTAGGTGCATACAGGTAGAGATATTTTTAGGTGACAGACAGTAACACACGGACAGATAGTGACACATTCAATACCGCCTTGCACACTCTTGCTTGCATCTAGCTGATCTAGAGTGTAATTGTTAGTCCAACAGTTGCAAACGAGAGTTTCTATTAGACAAATTGAGGTATGTTTAATTCTGCTCATTCCGCTTGCTGCCAATTTAAGAAATGTTTTTAAACTGAATCGGCAGAATGTATACACTCCTGATCACATGTAAACACAGTTCACTTTAAGAGCAGCCACGTTGTATTCCTTCTCGCAACCATACGCTCTCTTCCTCTCACTTTTTCTCTTTGTTTGTGGACTTCAATGCACATCAGCTATATGTTACCAGGCGTAAAAAAAATATTTCCAAGCCAAACCAGATCATAACCGCTACACACAGCCTATATCGCTGTCACCATATTAGCTAAAGTAGTCAAGTTTCTTTGGCCACAGCATAAGCAGATATTTTTTTTAGAGTTAGATGTATCCATGAGTTTATTTGTACTGTTTTATTGTATAATTAATTTGTTTTCAGCTAAAAACCAGTTAGAATTCTGTTGCCACATGCTCAGAGGGACGATTGACCCTAAAGCTCCCCCTGTGTACGAGTACGTCAAGTTCATCGGAAACTTCAAGGCCCTGAATAATGGTACGTTTTATTTTATATTGATTTATGGGAAAATAGACTTGGAATGTGTACACAAGTAGTTGCTCTGTATTTAGTTTGTGACCATAAATGCACTTAGTCACTGTTGCCTTTTGGTCTGTCCCACTCTTTATTTTCCCTTTCTCCCAAAGTACCTAATTCAACTCGAAACGGCTTGGAAGGGGTGATCCAGCGTTCACTCCGGCCCGCTTTTGAGGACCGCGTCTGTTTCATAGCAACTGTGAGATTAGCTAAACCACAGTTTATTAAGGTAAGACACTTATACAGTATATCACAGACTGCATATGTCGGTAGCTAGGTAACCAGGTATGTCAAATGCTGTACTGTAAAGTTTCCTAAGTGACAGCCTTGTAAATTATTTCCTTTGTATAAGAAGTAAACATCTAGTTTTTCCTCACTCACCCACAGGAGATGTGCACTGTGGAAGAACCCAATGAAGAATTCACCTCCAGACACAGCTTAGAATGGAAGTTCCTCTTCTTGGACCACAGGTAATGTGTGCTGTCTATGGCCATGTCTGTGTGTTTACTTGCCTATGTCATGTTCGAGTGAGTTAGCCTCTACCTGTTTGAAACTAGAGTGTTAGGTTCATCTCAAATCCAATTAGCTGGCTGCTGTGTTCTCTCTGGGCCAGTCAGTCGCAACTGTTTTTGAGCAACAACACTAGAAAGAGTACATAGTGTTTCACTGCCACTGAAAACCTTTATTATACTGTCCTCTGTAGATACCAGGTCCAGAGGGTAATGCATTGTTTTGTGTGTTTTTGACGTGTTATTATAACTAC
Organism: Oncorhynchus keta; assembly: GCF_023373465.1. Taxonomy (NCBI): domain Eukaryota; kingdom Metazoa; phylum Chordata; class Actinopteri; order Salmoniformes; family Salmonidae; genus Oncorhynchus; species Oncorhynchus keta. Next base: position 18,416,651 of record NC_068446.1, read on the forward strand.
TTTAAACTGTATATTATTGTCTTTGAATGGGTTGTGCTCTCATTTAATGACATTGTTACCTCCCCAGGGCTCCGCCCATAATAGGTTACCTGCCGTTTGAGGTTCTGGGTACATCTGGTTATGACTACTACCACGTGGATGACCTGGAGTCACTGGCCAAATGCCACGAACACTGTAAGTACATTTCTGTCACATTTGTGTATTTCAAATCAAATTGTATTGGTCACATACACATATTTAGCAGATGTTGTAGCAAAATGCTTGTGTTCCTAGCTCAAACAGTGCAGTTGTATCCAACAATACACACAAATCTAAAAGTAAAATAATGGAATTAAGAAATATATAATTATTAGAATGAGCAATTTCGGAGTGGCATTGACTAAAATACAGTAAAATAGCATACATTATATACATATGAGATTAGTAAAGCAGTATGTAAACATTTAATTAAACATTATTAAAGTGACTAGTGTTTCATTATTAAAGTGGGCAGTGATTCCATGTCTGTGTATATAGGGCAGCAGCCTCTAAGGTGCAGGGTTGCGTAACCAAGTGGAAGCCAGCTAGTGATGGTTATTTAACAGTCTGATGGCCTTCAGATAGAAGCTTTTTTTTGAGTCTCTTGTTCCCAGTTTTGATGTACCTGTACTGACCTAGCCTTCTTGATGATAGAGGGGTGAACAGGCAGTGGCTCACGTGGTTGTCCTTGATGATGTTTTTGGCCTTCCTGTGACATTGGGTGCTGTAGGTGTCCTGGAGGGCAGGTAGTTTGCCCCCAGTGACACGGTGGGAAGACTGCACCACCCTCTGGAGAGCCCTGCGGTTGCGGGCGATGCAGTTGCCGTACCAGGCAGTGATATAGCCCGACAGGATGCTCTCATTTGTGTATCTATTAAAATATGTGAGGGTTTTAGGTGCCAAGCCAAATTCCTTTAGCATCCTGAGGTTGAAGAAGCGCTGTTGCGCCTTCTTCACCACAATGTCTATGTGAGTGGACCCTTTCAGATCGTCAGTGATGTGTACGCCAAGGAACTTGAAGCTTTCCATCTTCTCCAATGCGGTCCCGTCGATGTGGATCGGGGCGTGTTTCCTCAAGTCCACGATCAGCTCCTTTGTTTTGTTGATGTTGAGTGAGAGGAGGTGTTGGAGGCGTGCGTGGCAATGCAGTCATGGGTGAACGGGAAGTACAGGAGGGGGCTGAGCACGCACCCTTATGGGGCTCCCGTGTTGAGGATCAGCGAAGTGGAGATGTTGTTTACTACCTTCACCACCTGGGTGCGGCCCGTCAGGAAGTCCAGGACCCAGTTGCACATGGCGGGTTCAGACCCAGGGCCTTGAGCTTAATGATGAGCTTGGAGGGTACTATGGTGTTGAATGCTGAGCTATTGTCAATGAACAGCATTCTTACGTAGGTATTCCTCTTGTCCAGGTGGGATAGAACAGTGCAGTGCGATGGCAATTGCATCGTCTGTGAATCTATTGGGGCGGTAAGCAAATTGAAGTGGGTCTAGGGTGTAAGGTTGAGGTGATATGGTCCTTGACTAGTCTCTCAAAGCACTTCATGATGACAGAAATGAGTACTATGGGGCGGTAGTCGTTTAGCTCTGTTACCTTAACTTTCTTGGGAACAGGAACAATGGTGGCCCTCTTGAAGCATGTGGGGACAGCAAACTGGCATAAGGATTGATTGAATATGTCCGTAAACACACCAGCCAGCTGGTCTGCGCATGCTCTGAGGACGCGGCTGGGGATGCCGTCTGGGCCTGCAGCCTTGCGAGGGTTAACACGTTTAAATGTTTTACTCACGTCGGCTGCAGTGAAGGAGAATCCGCAGTTTTTGGTAGCGGGCAGTGTCAGTGGCACTGTATTGTCCTCAAAGTGAGCAAAGAAGTTATTTAGTCTGTCTGGGAGCAAGACATCCTGGTCCGCGACGGGGCTGGTTTTCTTTTTGTAATCCGTGATTGACTGTAGACCCTGCCACATATCTCTTGTGTCTGAGCCGTTGAATTGCGACTCTACTTTGTCTCTATACTGACGCTTAGCTTGTTTGATTGCCTTGCGGGGGGAATAGCTACACTGTTTTTATTCGGTCATGTTTCCGGTCACCTTGCCCTGGTTAAAGGAAGTGGTTCGCGCTTTCAGTTTCACGCGAATGCTGCCATCAATCCACGGTTTCTGGTTTAGGAACGTTTTAATAGTTGCTGTGGGTACGACATCGCCAATGCACTTGCTAATGAACTCGCTCACCTAATCAGCGTATTCGTCAATGTTGTTGTTGGATGCAATGCGGAACATATCCCAATCCACGTGATCGACGCAGTCTTGAAGCGTGGAATCAGATTGGTCGGACCAGCGTTGAGCAGACCTGAGCGTGGGAGCTTCCTGTTTTAGTCTCTGGATAAAGGCTGGGAGCAACAAAATGGAGTCGTGGTCAGCTTTTTCGAAAGGAGGGCAGGAGAGGGCCTTATATGCGTCGCGGAAGTTAGAATAACAATGATCCAGGGTTTTCCCAGCCCTGGTTGCACAATCGATATACTGATAGAATTTAGGGAGTCTTGTTTTCAGATTAGCATTGTTAAAATCCCCAGCTACAATGAATGCAGCCTCAGGATATGTGGTTTCCAGTTTACATAGAGTCAAATAAAGTTAGTTCAGGGCCATCGATGTGTCTGCTTGGGGGGGGATATATACTGATGTGATTACAATCGAAGAGAATTCTCTAGGTAGATATTGCGGTCGACATTTGATTGTGAGTCAAATGAACAGAAGGACTTGAGTTCCTGTATGTTGTTATGATCACACCACGTCTCGTTAATCATAAGGCATACCCCCCCGCCCCTCTTCTTACCAGAAAGATGCTTGTTTCTGTCGATGCGATGCGTGAAGAAACCAGCTGACTGTACCGACTCCGATAGCGTGTCTCGAGTGAGCCATGTTTCCGTGAGGCAAAGAACGTTACAGTCTCTGATGTCTCTCTGGAATGCTACTCTTGCTCGGATTTCATCAACCTTGTTGTCAAGAGACTGGACATTGGCGAGTAGTATGCTAGGGAGTGGTGCGCGATGTGCCCGTCTCCGGAGCCTGACCAGAAGACCGCTTCGTTTGCCCCTTTTACGGCGACGTTGTTTTGGTTCGCCGGCTGGGATCCGATCCATTGTCCTGGGTGGTGGGCAAAACACAGGATACACTTCGGGAAAGTCATATTCCTGGTCGTAATGATGGTGAGTTGACGTTGCTCTTATATTCAGTAGTTCCTCCCGACTCTATGTAATGAAACCTAAGATTACCTGGGGTACCAATGTAAGAAATAACACGTAAAAAAACAAAATACTGCATAGTTTCCTAGGAACGCGAAGCGAGGCGGCCATCTCTGTCGGCGCCGGAAGTTGCAAACGGTTTCTGGTTAGGGTAGGTTTTAATAGTCACAGTGGGTACACATTTTATGAGTGTGTTTTTGTTTTCCTGTCCCATGTCCATATCTGTGACATCAGTTCACTCCTCTCTCTCTCTTCTTCAGTAATGCAGTATGGGAAGGGGAAGTCGTGCTACTACAGGTTTCTCACCAAAGGGCAGCAGTGGATCTGGCTCCAGACTCATTACTACATCACCTACCACCAGTGGAACTCAAGGCCCGAGTTCATCGTCTGCACGCACACTGTCGTCAGGTATAAATCGGCCAATCAATAATAATGATATTCGTATATTCGTATATTTCACAAGAAGTATGTCTGTCATACTATGGATAACCAGTAGTATTGCATTGTGTTAGGATGTTCATAACCCTCTTTCACTGTTGTGTTGCAGCTATGCTGAGGTAAGGGCTGAACAGCGCAGGGAGCTGGGGATTGTTGAGTCACCGCCGCCAGAAATCTTTGCGGTAGATAAGGTGAGACATTTATGAGACTGACATGAGAGCTCGTCTCGCCGACTCCTGAGCATGAGCAATCAGAATTCAGTTTAGGGGATAAAGACGGGGCTGAGTTTCGTTAATGATGAGGGTGTTTTCCACAGGCACATGGAGAAGCCAGCCAAGTAAAAAATAGCCAACCAGGCTCACCCGGGCTGGGATGGGGGTGTTACAAGCTCTAGTTTGGTGGCCTCTGGTACATTTTAATGCTAGATTGTTTTTTCAACCAGCAACTATCAGGAAATAAGATTGATAAAAAGAAAAATGTATACATGTATATACATACAGTCGCGGCCAAAAGTTTTGAGAATGACACAAATATTAATTTTCATAAAGTTTGCTGCCTCAGTGTCTTTAGATATTTTTGTCAGATGTTACTATGGAATACTGAAGTATAATTACAAGCATTTCATAAGTGTCAAATGCTTTTATTTACAATTACATGAAGTTGATGCAAAGAGTCAATATTTGCAGTGTTGACCCTTCTTTTTCAAGACCTCTGCAATTCGCCCTGGCATGCTGTCAATTAACTTCTTGGCAAACTATCAGAAAGGGGATTCATCAGAGAAAATTACTTTACACCAGTCCTCAGCAGTCCAATCCCTTTTGCAGACTATCAGTCTGTCCCTGATGTTTTTCCTGGAAAGAAGTGGTTTCTTAGCTGCCCTTCTTGACACCAGGCCAGCAGATGCACTCACACCTGCCTGCTGCCATTACTGGTGGTGCCCCGATCCCGCAGCTGAATCAACTTTAGGAGACGGTCCTGGCGCTTGCTGGACTTTCTTGGGCGCCCTGAAGCCTTCTTCACAACAATTGAACCGCTCTCCTTGAAGTTGTTGATGATCCGATAAATGGTTGATTTAGGTGCAATCTTACTTGCAGCAATATCCTTGCCTGTGAAGCCCTTTTTGTGCAAAGCAATGATGACGACACGTGTTTCCTTGCAGGTAACCATGTCTGACAGAGGAAGAACAATGATTCCAAGCACCACCCTCCTTTTGAAGCTTCCAGTCTGTTATTCAAACTTAATCAGCATGACAGAGTGATCTCCAGCCCTGTCCTCGTCAACACTCACACCTGTGTAACGAGACACTGACATGATGTCAGTTGGTCCTTTTGTGGCAGGGCTGAAATGCAGTGGAAATGTTTTTGGGGGGATTCAGTGGCAAAAAGGGACTTTGCAATTAATTGCAATTCATCTGATCACTCTTCATAACATTCTGGAGTATATGCAAATTGCCATCATACAAACTGAGGCAGCAGACTTTGTGAAAATTCATATTTGTGTCATTCTCAAATCTTTTGGCCACGACTGTACCGACATACAGTGGGGCAAAAAAGTATATAGTCAGCCACCAATTGTGCAAGTTCTCCCACTTAAAACGATGAGAGAGGCCTGTAGTTTTTATCATAGGTACACTTCAACTATGACAGACAATATGAGAAGAAAACATCCAGAAAATCACATTGTAGGATTTTTTATTAATTTATTTGCAAATTATGGTGGAAAATAAGTATAAGTTAAAGCTTGGTCGCAAATGGGTCTTCCAGATGGACAATGACCCCAAGCATACTTCCAAAGTTGTGGCAAAATGGCTTAAGGACAACAAAGTCAAGGTATTGGAGTGGCCATCACAAAGACCTGACCTCAATACTATAGAACATTTTTGGGCAGATCTGAAAAAGGAGGCCTACAAACCTGACTCAGTTACACTAGCTCTGTCAGGAGGAATAGGCCAAAATTCACCCAACTTATTGTGGGAAGCTTGTGGAAGGCTACCTGAAACGTTTGACCCAAGTTAACCCATTTAAAGGCAATGCTGCCAAATAAATGGTTTTATTTTACATATACAAATTGAGTGTATGTAAACTTCTGACCCATTGGCAATGTGATGAAATAAATAAAAGCTGAAATAAATGATTTTCTCTACTATTATTCTGACATTTCACATTCTTAAATTAAAGTGGTGATCCTAACTGACCTAAGATATGGAATTTTTACTAGGATGAAATGTCAGTAATTGTGAAAAACTGAGTTTGAATGTACTTGGCTAAGGTTTATGTAAACCTCCGACTTCAACTGTACATACGTACACAAGTACATGCATCCACACACACACACACCTACTCATTCAAGGTTTTTTTTTTTTTTTACTGTTTTCTACATTGGAATAATGGGGAAGAGATATAAACTCTGAAATAACACATATGGAATCATGTAATAACCAAAAGAGTATTAAACAAATCTAAATATATCTAAATCTAAATATATTTTATTAACTCAACAAAAAAAGAAACGTCCCTTTTTCAGGACCCTGTCTTTCAAAGATAATTTGTAGAAATCCAAGTAACTTCACAGATCTGCATTGTAAAGGGTTTAAACACTGTTTCCCCTGCTTACTCAATGAACCATAAACAATTAATGAACATGCACCTGTGGAATGGTCTTTATTAAGACACTTCTTACAGACGATAGGCAATTAAGGTCACAGTTATGAAAACTGAGGACACTAAAAGAGGCCTTTCTACTGAATCTGGAAAAACACAGAAAGAAAGATGCCCAGGGTCCCTGCTCATCTTCGTGAATGTGCCTTAGGCATGCTGCAAGGAGGCATCACGACTGCAAATGTGGCCAGGGCAATACATTGCAAAGTCCGTACTGTGAGACGCCTAAGACAGCGCTACAGGGAGACAGGACGGAAAGCTGATCGTCCTCGCAGTGGCAGACCACGTGTAACAACACCTTTACAGGATCGGTACATGCGAACATCACACCTGTGGGACAGGTACAGGATGGCAACAACAACTGCCTGGAATGCACAGTCCCTCCATCAGTGCTCAGAATGTCCGCAATAGGCTGAGAGAGGCTGGACTGAGAGCTTCTAGGCCTGTTGTAAAGGCAGGTCCTCACCAGACATCACTGGCAACAACGTCGCCTATGGGCACAAATCCACAGTCGCTGGACCAGACAGGACTGGCAAAAAGTGAGCTTCACTGACGAGTCGCGGTTTTGTCTCACCAGGGGTGATGGTCGAATTTGCGTTTATCGTCGAAGGAATGAGCGGTACACCGAGGCCTGTACTCTGGAGCGGGACCTATTTGGAGGTTGAGGCTCCATCGTGGTCTGGGGCGGTGTGTCACAGCATCATCGGACTGAGCTTGTTGTCATTGCAGGCAATTTCAACGCTATGCGTTACAGGGAAGACATCCTCCTCCATCATGTGGTACCCTTCCTGCAGGCTCATCCTGACATGACCCTCCAGCGTGACAATGCCACTAGCCATACTGCTCGTTTTTTGTGTGATTTCCTGCAAGACAGGAATGTTACGTGTTCTGCCATGGCCAGCGAAGAGCCCGGATCGCAATCCCATTGATCACATCTGGGACCTGTTGGATCGGAGGGTGAGGGCTAGTGCCATTCCCCCCAGGAATGTCCAGGAACTTGCAGGTACCTTGGTGGAAGAGTGGGGTAACATCTCACAGCAAGTACTGGCAAATCTGGTGCAGTCTATGAGGAGGAGATGCACTGCAGTACTTAATGCAGCTGGTGGCCACACCAGATACTGACTGTTACTTTTGATTTTGACCCCCCCCCCCCTTGTTCAGGGACACGTTATTCCATTTCTGTTAGTCACATTTCTGTGGGACTTGTTCAGTTTATGTCTCAGTTGTTTAATCTCGTTATGTCCGTACAAATATTTACACATGTTAAGTTTGCTGAAAATAAACACAGTTGACAGTGAGAGGACATGTCTTTTTTTGCTGAGTTTACATTTTGAGATTCTTCAAAGTAGCCACACTTTGCCTTGATGACAGCTTTGCACACTCTTGGCATTCTCTGCTGTTGATGATGTTGCTGTTTTTGTTGTTAAAATATGGATAGGGCCATGTTCTGCCAAGTTGGCCAAAAATTGAGTGTCCCAAAAATAATTTATACTGGCCCGGACATGGTTTGGTTCTTAAATACATTGGCCTAAAGTTTGCCATGCTTTCTCTCTATATTCAGCTGTTAATTGCCTATATTTGGTTATTATGATATGTATTTAAAAGCTGTGTCATAATTTAGCAATGCATGTCATTACTCTATTCTTTAGAATTGCATTGCATTCATTTGTTTCTAAACTATGTCATTTTGAGAAGATTTGAAAATAGGACGCTGTCCCTTTAAGACAAACGCTCCAAAAGAGAGATCAAAATGGCTACAGTAGGCTAGCAAGATGAATGCTAGTGTCTTTTTGTAGCTTTCTTTTTGCATACTGTCAACGCTAGCCAGCATATTGCTAGAATGTTCACTATTGAAGGTGTACTTTTGTAAATCGCTTTCCCTAAAATAAATACGCTCAGAGTAGATTGATTGGCACTTCATTTTGCTTTGGACAGCTCAAGTGTGCTGTGTGAAGTCATCAACTCCTACTGCTGGAGAGGTTGTGAACAATGATTTATATATTCACTATATGACTGTTAGGGGGCGCTGTGTTGAATCCACCGTGTCTCCATCTTGGTACACCACTGTTGTAGCTATGGAAATGCATTTATTAATGTCTACATTTGTTTTTGCCAAATGTGTTATTTATTACAGACACAGTAATGCATACTTTTAAATTATATTATGTGAGCTAAATGTGCAAATGGAAAAACTATATAAAAACATTTTGTTTTCACCTATCGAACTGTGTTAGATCAGTGATTACCTCATGCGATGAAGGAGGGATGTATTTCCAAAGTCTCCTAACAACGTTTGGGAGTTGTAGTAGTGAGTCTGACTGTTCTCTCTCTGCTCTCTCCAATCTCAGGACTCTGGTTCTGAGTCTCAACACCAGCTCAACACCTCCAGCCTGAAGGAGGCCCTGGAGCGATTTGACCGCAGCCGCACGCCCTCCACCTCCTCACGCAGCTCCCGCAAGTCCTCGTCTCACACCGCCGTCTCCAATCCAGCCTGTAAGCACTGACCACATGACATCACTACATCCATCTTGTCTATGGTCACATCCTTTCTGAGAGCTACTTTGATCCTAAGAGTAAGTTGTTTGTTTTTTCCTCCTCAGCACCTAAGCTAAAGACAGACAGAGGTACACCAGGATGCCAGTCCGTCTCTGCTATTGAGATGACATCACAGCGAAGGTCGTCCGTCAGCAGTCAGGTCAGTGTGGGCTTTCTTCCGCTTGCGGTCACCGTATCTTTATTTTTGATAGTAATCTGGTTCATAATGTAGTTCCTGTGTTTGTCTCCAACAGCAATCAATGAGCTCCCAGCACACCCAGAATACAGGGCAGAACATGGCCCCGTCCATTGTTTCACAACAACATCATCAACAGCAACAGCAGAGGCAGCAGCAACCGCAACCACAACAGCAACAGCAGCAACCACCACCACCACAACAGCAGCAACCACCACCACAACAACAGCAACCACCACCACCACAACAGCAGCAACCACCACCACAACAGCAGCAGCAACCGCCACCAGAGCAGCAACCGCCACAACAGCAGCAGCTGCAGATCCAGCCCAGTGTCCAGGTGAGAAATCTCTCGCAGGACTGTAATTTCGCAGTGACAGAAATGTTCAATAATAATGAGCCATCCACAAAAACATCCCTTATTTTTCATCTTTGCTAGCCCATGGTACAGTTCTCCACCCAGCTGGATGCCATGCAGCACCTGAAGGATCAGCTGGAGCAGAGGACCAGGAGGATTGAGGCCAACATCCAGAGGCAGCAGCAAGAGCTCAGGCAGATCCAGGAGGAGCTCCAGAAGGTGCAGGGCCAGGGCCTACAGGTTAGCACTGCCCCCTGCTGTCTGTCTCGGGAACAGCACTATATTGACCATGGCCCTCTTATGTAGAGCTGGGAAAGGGTACTTGAACCAAAATGTCTGCTTACATTTCTGTGGATGCATGCATGTGTCATTATGCCTGTGTTTTTCTATGTAAGAAGAGTCTTACCATGTGGTATTTTCTCTGGTGCAGATGTTCCTCCAACAGGGTGCAGGTGGGCTGAGCCTGAGCTCTGTGCAGCCGGCCCAGGGGACCACCATGCAGCCAGGTGGCGCTCTCAACATGCAGGGTCAGGTGGTGTCTGCAGGCAACCTGCAGGGCAGTACTCAGCAGCAGCACACGGTTCAACGGCAACCTCAGCAGCAGGCCCAGCCTCAACAGAACCTGCTACAAGACACCAGCTCTGTCCTCTCACAGTCTTCTGTGAGGTCGACTCACTCTCTGCCGCCCCAGCAGAGTGCCCTGCCGGCCTCCCTCTACAACACCATGATGATCTCTCAGCCCAACCAGGCCAATGTGGTCCAGATAGCCAACAGCTTGGCCCAGAACAGCAGCAACAACACTGCTACTGTGGCAACCTTTGCCCAGGACCGCTCGGGACAGATCAGGTACATGATGCCATCAACAGGGTTTATGCTCCTCTCACTCAGCAGCTGATTGTTGCTGAGAACTATATTGATTACCCAAGGGATTTGCATACATTTTTTGTGTGTGGTTCTTATGTTGCTCATTTATTGCCACCCTCTCTCCCTCATCTCTCTCAGGTTCCCAGCTGGCTCTCAGTTGCTGACTAAGCTGGTGACTGGTCCGATGGCGTGTGGAGCGGTCATGGTCCCTACGACCATGTTCATGGGCCAGGTGGTGACAGCGTTCGCTCCTCAGCAGGGCCAAACTCAGACAATCAGTATCGCCCAGCAGCAGCCTCAGCAGCAGGAGCAGCAGACGCAGGCGCAGTCTCAGGCCTTAGCCACACAGCATGGACAGGCCCAGCAACAAACCCAGTTCCTCCAGGTGAGGTGACCAATAGGGAGCACTGTCTGTAGAGGTAGATCAAATACTTTTCCCTCCCACCCACCTCTCTGTTCTCCCTCTCTAGGGCCCTCGGCTGCTCCATGGAAACCAGTCCACTCAGTTGATCCTGCAGGCGGCGTTCCCACTGCAGCATCAAGGCGCTTTCGCCACCACGCAACTGCAGCAGCAGCAGCAACAACAACAACAGTTACAACAGCAACATCAGCAGCAACAGCAACAGCTCCAGCAGCAGCAACAACAACAGCAACAGCAACTCCAACAACAGCAGCAACAGGAGCAGCAGCTGGCCTCTCACAGGGCAGGTAGCATGTCAGGTCGCTCCAGCACACAGCCCCAGTAACCTGGCAACCGCCAATTAGACATGTGGACTGAACCAAGACAAGGTCTGTGTGTTTGTGTGAGGGGGTGAAGAGTTATAGTGGATGGATGGATCAATAGAACTTGGGAACGATTGGCGCTTCAGAGAGAAAACAATGCTGTGCTGACAGTGAGCACAGGGTCGCTCTGCCTCACGGCCATGCTCAGAACTCTTACCTCACAGAGACCTCCACTCTGTCCAGGTCCCCTCACCACGGTGGCAGGAAGAGGAAACCCTGGTCCCGCCAGTGTTTGTCCCCTCCCCTGTCCTCGTCTTGTGTGTTCAGTGTGTGCTCCGGTCACCCTCACAGGATTAATTTATGCAGGATGATCCAGTCGACACACTGGAGCTTCAATCCAGGCTTCAAAGAAGTCCTACGGAACAGACAGCAGACAGATTCCTTGTGTGTATTTGTTTTTCCTCCTATTTTTGTTTTTCATGTGAAAGTAATTATGGGTCAGGAAATATTTTTAAGAATGTCATGTGGATTGTACTTTTATTGTACAGAACACATGTAAAAAATAATATGTAAATATATGGACAAAAAGATAACTAATATTTTATATGATGCATGAAATGAAAAGCGTAGTCTGTTATTTGTAGCTTTGAATATATATATTTTTTATCTAGTACTCTAATGAAAGAAAGCAAACCTAACACGCTTAAGGGCAGATCTTTTCACAGACTTCCTTCTTCTCAGGGGGTCTGCTTAGCGGACACCGCCGATGCTGCTCGTCATGTCACCGTTTGTTTCATCCTCTTCCTCACTTTCAATGTCTTGGTAAAGGAAAAAAAAATGTTTTAAAGTTACAATATTTTTTTAGAATATACATTGTGGTCCAAAGCAACATGTTGAGGACTCTAAATAGACACAATCTTAGTCAAAACAATATTTTAAATAGTTAATAAAGCAAAGACCCAAAGTTGACCAAATAGACTTTAAACGCATCCTATGGAAACCCTATGAGTTCATTCTTTACTCGGCCATAATGCCTCATGCCAAAAGCATTTATTTGTTTATTCAAACCTGTGGCATTATGACTGTTTTAAGGAGTGGTCACATAACACTCATAGTGATGCATGAATAGTACCTCTAGATACAGGCTATACTAGGGCCAAGTCATAATGCTTTACAATACTGTAGTTATTTTAGCCCCGAAGGCTTAGTGTGTAGAAAATATAAGTATTCTCATAGAAAAAGTATCTATTCAATGCCGTTTTAAATGGTCAAAAACACTACCTTAAACTAAGAAATGCAATATACGCTTGTGATTTTTCCGCACAATATCACATATTAGCTCTGTTAGAAATTGTATGAATACTGAATTATTTTAGTGTCTGTTCTATGTCCATACTTTCTCCTGTCACTTACAGCCAACAACTACAGCATGTTTATGACCTTGATCTCCAATGAAGCTTTTTCTGGGTCAGAACAAACAAATGATTGATATTTGTCCTCTTTAGAGGAGAAATGTAATGAAGGTGGATCTCATCAAATAGGTGTTAGGACAGAACGCCACCAGCGATTGTTGCGATCCGAGTTCATCTTCATGTGTTCGTGAAGTAAGCTTGTGATGTTTGTCTGAAGCCAGTGATCTAGGTATTACACTGTGGGGGGGATATGGTCTTAATCAAGACGTTAAACTGCTAATCTGACCTACTGGGGTCATTCATTAAAGTAAACGTATAGCACTTATTGAAACTCTGGCCCTACAGACAGTACTCTTCACTTCTTCTCAGTTGTTCGATTGCGAGAAGACAAACTACACTACTGGAAATGTTTCCTAAGGCTAGGCCCAGTCCAGACAAGAACAGAGAAGATGCTGAGGCTATTTGATCCTAGAACGCAAATTACCTCTGAAACAAGTGAAACTGGTGTTTGTTGGACCTGCCAAGAGAATGGATTGAAACAATTATCATACAGTTAAGAGATGTTGTCTTTTTGAAGTTTTTCTTCTCCTGCTGCTCTGCTCCTCCTGTCAGGCAGTACATATCACCATGTAACTGTGTTGTAAGGCTATAAGGTGATGGTTATATTGTCGTGCCATGGCAAATTTAAAACAACTGTTGTTGAGTGGGGTCCTATGGACTGGTTGTACTATATGTTGCCATATTAACTTCCATAGTGGATTTCCAGGTTTCTATGGTGAATGTTGTCAAGTGAGGTTCTTGGGGATTGAGCCTCTGGTTTTCCCAGTTGCTCATTTGTTGTCAGGGGCTTCTGCAGAATGGCACTTTAGTAGTAGTTGTTATGAATCTTCACTTACAGTAGAATGGTCAGGGAGCAGGTCAGCTAATTTCATCTCTATAAAAAATGGATTATATACTGAACAAAAATATAAACGCAACATTTTGGGAACGGTGTCCCTCCCACGGGACGGTTGAGCTAACGTAGGCTAATGTGATTAGCATGAGGTTGTAAGTAACAAGAACATTTCCCAGGACATAGACATATCTGATATTGGCTGAAAGCTTAAATTCTTAAATTCTTCACTGTCCAATTTACAGTAGCTATTACAGTGAAAAAAATACCATGCTATTGTTTGAGGTGAGTGTACAATTTTGAACATGAAAAGTTATAAATAAACAAATTAGGCACATTTGGGCAGTCTTGATAAACATTTTTTAACAGAAATACAATGGATTCATTGGATCAGTCTAAAACTTTGCACATAGACTGATGCCATCTAGTGGCCAAAATCTAAATTGCACCTGGGCTGGAATAATACATGATGGCCTTTCTCTTGCATTTCAAAGATGATGGTACAAAAAAAATACAATATAACTTCGTTTTTTTCTTTGTATTATCTTTTACCAGATCTATTGTGTTATATACTACTACATTCCTTTGACATTTCCATAAACTTCAAAGTGTTTCCTTTCAAATGGTACCAAGAATATGCATATCCTTGCTTCAGGGCCTGAGCTACAGGCAGTTAGATTTGGATATGTCATTTTTGGGCGAAAATTGAAAAAAGGGGCTAATCCTTAGTGTTGGTCCCATGTTTCATGAGCTGAATGAAATAAAATATCCCATAAATGTTCTATACGCACAAAAGCTTCTTTCTCAAATGTTGTGCACAAAGTTGTTTACATCCCCGTTAGTGAGCATTTGTTTTTAGCCAAGATAGTCCATCCACGTGACATGTGACACATCAAGAAGCTGATTAAATAGCATGATCATTACACAGTTACAATAAAAGGCCACTCTAAAATATGCCGTTTTTTCACACAACCCAATGCCATAGATGTCTGAAGTTTTGAGGGAGTGTGCAATTGGCATGCTGACTGCAGGAATGTTCAGCAGAGCTGTTTCCAGAGAATTGAATGTTAATTTCTCTACCATAAGCCGCCTCCAATGTTGTTTTAGAGAATTTGGCAGTACGTCCAACCGGCCTCACAACCTCAGATCACGCTAGCCCAGGACCTCCACATCCGACTTCTTCATCTGCAGGATCATCTGAGACCAGCCACCCGGACAGCTGATGAAACTGTGGGTTTGTACAACCGAAGACATTCTGCACAAACTGTCAGAAACCTTTTCAGGGAAGTTCATCTGCACGCTCGTCATCCTTACCAGGGTCTTGACCTGACTGCAGTTCGGTGTCGTAACTGACTTCAGTGAGCAAATGCTTACTTTCGATGGCTACTGGGACGCTGGGGAAACGTCATGTGGGCGAGCGGTTTGCTGACGTCAATGTTGTGAACAGTGCCCATGGTGGGGTTATGGTTATGGTTATGGGCAAGCATAAGCTATGGACAATGAACACGATTGCATTTTATCGATGGTAATTGAAATGCACAGAGATACCGTGACGAGATCCTGTGGCCCATTGACGTGCCATTCATCCGTCGCCATAATCTCATGTTTCAGCATGATAATATACAGCCCCGTGTCGCAAGGATCTGTACACAATTCCTGGCTGAAGATATCTCAGTTCTTCCATGGCCTACATACTCACCAGACATGTCACCCATTGAGCATGTTTGGGAAGCTCTGGATCGACCTGTACGACATGCTCCAGTTCCCACCAATATCCAGCAACTTCACACAGCCATTGAAGAGAGAAATGGGACAATATTCCACAGGCCACAATCAACAGCCTGATCAACTCTATGTGAAGGAGTTGCGTGGTGGTGTATGAGGCAAATGGTGGTCACACCAGATACTGACTGGTTTTCTGATCCACACCCCTCCCTTTTTTTAAGGTATCTGTGACCAACAATATCTGTATTCCCAGTCATGTGAAATCCATAGATTAGGGCCTAATGAATTTATTTCAATTGACTGATTTCCTCGAATGAACTGAACTTTAACTCAGTAAAATCTGTGAAATTGTTGCATGTTGCATTTATATTTTTGTTCAGTGTTGAATAATTAACATTCTTGATCGTTTGCTATCTTTTAGTTGAGAAGGATTGTGTGAAACCTGCATTAAGTTTCACTTTTTTTATTGGTGGAAGTTGACAAATAACATTTTCTATCAAACCTCTGGTATCACAGCATAACATTGTAAAACCTCTGGGCCTTCTAGGGGTAATTTCCTGCTCTGGTCTCTCACAAGGCTGGCTGGTCTAATCCATGTTCATGTTGCAGTACCTCATGGCAAAACTGTCCCAAGCCCTTCTGTTCACATGTACAATAAGTCACACAAAGCCTGCTAGTCGCTGCTTATTAAAATTCACACTTAGTGTGAATGGTGGTCCCTGTTGCTAGGCTATTGGTGGTGCATTGCCCTGTACAGTACAACAAGGCTGGTACTTCCTATAACCTCAAAGTTATTGTATTGCCAGTAATGCATATTGACACAGATTATTCAACAAGTTGTATAAAAACGGTATATGTGGCTCTTTCTCAATAGTTCGTTGGTCACTGATTTTATGCTGTTTTTTTTATTAACACAAATGAAAGTTGCTCCATCTAGTGATTAAACCTTTTCAGCTACCATCAGTGGGTCAGGCAGTGCGATACTTGAATGAATGTCATTTAATATCGAACCCCAACATAGCTGTGTAAAAACTGGTATGCATAAAGAAATGAATAACCAAGTGTTTTAACAGAACACACACCTCAGATTTTAAGATTATTTTTCTATGGCCAAGCTAGACCTCAAAAGATAGCTATAGTAGATATTGTCATACACTGTAATATACTGCTATCATGGTGTAGAAAGGGAAAGCAAAATAGAAAATAAATCTACCTAATGATTTACCTCAAATGAGAAAGGAATTAAACAAACTGTGACATGCGTAACAACTATTGATCTAATTTCCCCCAAACAGGATTGGCTACTTTGAGCTCCTTGATAAGGACTCATGAGATCATGGTTATGCAAAGGTATATTGAAATGTTGAAAGGAATCCTTATTTAACAGCATATGCTGTATGCCCCCCTCCATGTAATTGGTTTCAATTGCCAAATAAGTCTTATGAATTCTCTCAATGTGATTTGAGGGGAATGCTATATTAATATATTGGATCATCTCTAGGATGACCACATATTGATGTTCCTTTTACACATGTTTACCAGAAGTATCAAAGTGGGGATCTATGTTGTATCTCAAAAGGCATATATATATACAAGGTAATTCAACCCTGTGGGAAAGATGTTTTTAATGCCCAATGTAGAGGGTGGTGAATCATGTTTAATGTTCTGTAGTTCTGATGTACACGCTAGAAGTTCTGAATGTTTATCAGTGTTCCATCATTTAATCTTTGTATGTGTGGCGTTCTTTGCAGTACACTTGTTTGGCTCATGAAATTAATCTGTTCAGTACAATTTCCAAAAAACATCTGGAACTGGAAAATGGTTTATCTTGGCACAATTGAGTCATAACCTAGGGCTGTTCCACTTTTTACATCAGTTCTTGACCCATAATTACATTTAACCATAGATTTAGAACAAGTAGAATGGACAGTTTGTAGTTAAATGCATATCTCAGCATTTTATTCAAGCAATGAATTCCACAACCTCTGTCTAGTTCTGTGTCATCAGTTGAACTCAAAGTTCGAACACATCGATTGTTGAGGGTGCTCAGAAATCAGTGGAATGGACCAATATGATATTGATATATTTCTTTGGGAGTTTCATCCCTTGGACACCGGAGTAGACTTATAAAGGAAAAATGCAT
This sequence comes from Oncorhynchus keta, assembly GCF_023373465.1. NCBI lineage: Eukaryota > Metazoa > Chordata > Actinopteri > Salmoniformes > Salmonidae > Oncorhynchus > Oncorhynchus keta. Next base: position 18,433,851 of record NC_068446.1, read on the forward strand.
TTTAATGTCCGTTCTACCCCTTCTATTTCAATGGTGCTAACCATGCTCTGCAGCATAGGTAAATTAGGTTGTGTGATAACCCTGAGACATTCTGAAGGCATTTTGCATTTTAATGGTGCTGTAATATCACTAAGGAGTTTGCTGCTATAAATTCATTTCTAGAGCCAGATCATTCCTACATAAACTAAACATAATGGAACCTTTTAAAGCAAGCAGTGCTGCTTGCACCCCTTATTACATTTTAAAATGAATAAAATGTTTTTAATTGAGAAATCCCTCGTGTTGGACATTCACTCGTGATGGACAAACCAGAAGGCAGGCGTTAGTTGCTTCTCGCAATTTTCAGCAATCACTCATATCCAGGATAACTTAGTCATTGCATAAAATGTAGGGGCTAGACAATCATTTATAAGGCAAGAAACCAGTCTTGGCATGACAGGTTTTATTGAGTATTTACATTAATCAGGCTTTAACAATGAAGTGAATATCGCAAACAGCGTACATGTACACGCTTGGTCGGTCATCACAGGGTACAACTTGTCAAATATTGACAATGTAGTGACATTTCCCTGTGTACTTTAAAAAAGTAATAGTGTCTACAGTACTTCAGCTAAAAAAAATAAAAGTTAACAATACCAATCTCTGCTCAAAAGTTGTAAATAAATACCATAACCAACCACTTTCAGGAAAGGTGTAATAGACAATGGCTCAGGTCTCAAAACATGGCAGTGAAGCTATGAAGTATTTTGTTCCATGATTTCTTCATCAGTAGGCCTCACACAACCTCTTCATAAACCGTTGTAGTAATTTGAGTGGTAGATAAGACAGACTGGCCCTCCGTGGGATTTCCCTGAAGTCAGCGCTCAACAACACTGAGCTCATGCTGAAGAGGGGAAGAGAGATTCCATGCACTCAGTCAATGAATGAGCTGCTCTTAAATCATAATATAATAACCCGAGGATGGGGAACGAATTAATAAAACAGACCTAAGCTCAGCACTGACAGGCCTGAGGGAGAGGTAAGTCTTGTCCTGTGTGTAAGACACAGGATTCAGAACGGTGAGGGATCACAGACTCAGTAAGACAAGAGGGCAACATTCACACAGACACACTCACCCATTAGAGTCCCATTATAGAATATTCTCCATATCTCACCCACACCATGAGTACAGTACAACTGTCATACACACAGAGTCAAGAGTACAGCCTCTCCAAATACACATAGTTGAGCTTTACAGGTATGTACTCCAATCAGATTCCAGCATCTGGCTTGACGAAGAGGGCAGAGAATGCAAAGGCCAGGAACATTATCCCACCAACGATTGTAACTGAGGAGGAGAAAACAGAGGTCCATAACACAATTCCAATTACTACAAGCTACATTCATTACAGTTTAGGCCAGTGCTCTCCAACCCTGTTCCTTGAGAGCTACCCTTCTGTAGGATCTCGCTCCAACCCCAGTTGTAACTTCTGATTAATCGAACCAAGCTGCTAATTATTAGTCAGATGCGCTCGATTAGGTTTGAAGCAAAAACCTACAGGACGGTAGCTCTCCAGGAACAGGGTTGGAGAGCCCTGGTGTAGGCTATGACCACAACCAGGAACACATTTTTTTAATTATTCAAGTGAGGAAAAATATAATCACCAGTTCTAACAGAGATCTTCTGTGCAATCATCCTTCCTCCAACCACAGCCAGTCCTGTGCACAGACAGTGTCCCAGAGTCCCACCCACTGCCACTCCAAAAGGATCCTGAGACAGAGCATTTGTTTATGATACATTTAAGCCTCTCACAGAACCAACAAGTATCACAGTGCAGTAGAAATAAATGCACAACAATAATTCCCTAACAATAGAATTCCGTTTGAGTATATTACACGTACACAGCAACCCTATATCCTGATCTTAATCATGAACTCGGACTTTAGATCCACAATGAATGCTTTGCAGCCACATCTCAGCATTTTAGCTTGAGATCAGTGTAACATTTGCCAGCATGTGCCATTTTTACTAGGCAAGCAGACTCAAGACTCCATAGTGTGTCTGTCAGGACTCACCTCCCGGGCAGCCAAGATGATGGTGGTCAGCTGAGAGCGGTCTCCCCACTCTGCCAGGAAGGTGAGGGTGAAGGCCTGGATGAACACAGGTGAGATGAAGCTGTGCCATCGCCCCTGAGGATGGCTTGACCCTGAGCCCAACTCCACATCTGAAGCCCCATTCACCAGCTTAGACCGCTGGAGCTATAGGAAATAGGAATACAAACCAAACAACGAAACCCTAGACCAAGAGTTACAGCAGGGTAATATGAAAATTCCTAACATGCAAATGTAGGTGTGGGCAGCGTGTGGTTTACAGACCTCCTCATCCTTCTTTTTAATCTCAGCCTGCACCTCCTCCAGCTCCTCCTGACCCTCGTCTGGACTCATTTTCAGCCCCTCTCTCAGCATGCGAACACCAAAGATGGCAAACAGAGCTGTGGACACATAGTATGTGTAGATCCTGGGGATGATGGTGGTGGCATAGCCAAACATCACTGAGAAAACATAAGAGGGACTTAGTAGGATAAAGGACGGACTGTACAGAACCAAATACTCAGGGGGACATTCAGACACACCAAGGATGGATCCGCACCTCCACTAATTGGGATACATGAACAAACAAAATCCCAACAATCCATCCACCAACCTGAAAGGCAGGTCATAATGCCAAGCGCTAGCATTGCCCCTAACAGCACAGTGAGGCGGTTGTAGCGCATAGCCATGATGGCAGCGATGAAGAAAGTCTTGTCTCCCAGCTCAGAGACAATGATGACAGAGATGGCAGCAACAAAGGCATGGATGAAGCCCAGGTCACCAGATTTGCTGGAATCATTTTCACTGACCTCTGGGCCAATAGCATGAGCGGTTGGTGTTTTCTGTTGAAGGGGAAACAAATATCAGTTCAGTTCCACAACAGGTTAGCCATGGAAACCATGTTTTAATTGTTTTTTTTGTACACATACAGTATTAGTCAAAAGTTCTTTATTTATTTATTTCTTTTTTTACAATTTTATACATTGTGGAATAATAGTGAGGACATCAAAACTATGAAATAACACATGGAATCATGTAGTAACCAAAAAAGTGTTAAAACAAATCTAAATATATCTTCAAAGTAGCCACCCTTTGCCTTGAAAGCTTTGCACAATTTGGCACTCTCTCAACCAGCTTCACCTGGAATGCTTTTCCAACAGTCTGGAAGGAGTTCCCACATATGCTGAGAATTTGTTGGCTGCTATCCATTCACTCTGCAGTCCAACTCATCCCAAACCATCTCAATTGAGTTGAGGTCAGGTGATTGTGGAAGCCAGGTCATCTGATGCAGCACTCAAACACTCTCCTTCTTGGTCAAATAGCCCTTATGCAGCCTGGAGGTGTGTTGGGTCATTGTCCTGTTGAAAACAAATGATAGTCCCACTAAGCGCAAACCAGCTGGGATGGCGTATCGCTGCAGTGGTAGCCATGCTGGGTAAGTGTGCCTTGAATTCTAAATAAATCACAGACAATGTCACCAGCAAAGCACCATCACACCACCACCTCCATATTCACGGTGGGAACCACACATGCAGAGATAATCCGTTCACCTACTCTGCGTCTCAAAGACACAGCGGTTGGAACCAAAAATCACAAATTTGGACTCCTCAAACCAAACTAATGTCCATTGCTCGTGTTTCTTGGCTTGTGTTTCTCTCTTCTTATCGGTGTCCTTTAGTAGTGGTGTTGTTGCAGAAATTCAACCATGAAGGCCTGATTCACGCAGTCTCCTCCGAACAATTGATGTTGAGATGTGTCTGTTACTTGAACTCTGAAGCATTTATATGGGCTGCAATTTCTGAGGCTGGTAACTAATGAACTTATCCTCTGCAGCAGAGGTAACTCTGGGTCTTCCTTTCCTGTGGCGGTCCTCATGAGAGCCTTTGCGCTTGATGGTTTTGTATCTGCACTTTTTAAAATTTTTAATTTTATTTAACTAGGCAAGTCAGTTAAGAACAAATACTTATTTACAATGACGGCCTAGGAACAGTGGGTTAAACGACAGATTTTTACCTTGTTAGCTTGGGGATTTGATCTTGCAACCTTCCGGTTACTGGCCCAACGCTCTAACCACTAGGCTACCTGCCGCCCCAACCTGCCACACTTGAAGAAAACGTTCAAAGTTCTTACATTTTTCCAGATTGACTAACCTTCATGTCTTAAAGTAATTGTTGTACTGTCATTTCTCTTTGCGTATTTGAGCTGTTTTTGCCATAATATGGACTTGGTCTTTTACCAAATAGGGCTATCTTCTGTATACCACACCGAACTTGTCACAACACAACTGATTGGCTCAAATGCATTACGGAAAGACATTACACAAATTCACTTTTAACAAGGCACAACTGTTAATTTAAATGCATCATGGCTACCTCATGAAGCTGGTTGAGAGAATACCAAGCTGTCATCAATGCAAAGGGTGGCTACTTTGAAGAATCTAAAATGTTTTTTTTTGTTTAACACTTTTTTGGTTACTAGAAGATTCCATGTGTGTTATTTCATAGTTAATATCTTTAATATTATTCTACAATGTAGAAAATAGAAAAAATAAACTAAAACCCTGGAATGAGTAGGTGTGTCAAAACGTTTGACTGATGCTGTATATTGGAAAGTGTACAGCCTGTCTCATTGAAGCAGGTAGTCAAAGTCACGTAGACTGGGGGTATAATACAACTTGGTAGTTATTAGAGTTCAGCTTTCAGACTAGGGCTAGTGACGACCAGGACAATAACCCGGCTAACCATGTTTTCCACCTATGGCATGTCCCCAAAGCATGAACAAAGAAAGAGGTCAAAGTAACCGAGTGAAATAGATACTGGTGGTGACTTTACACATCATCTTGCTCTGGCTATGCGAACGTAACGACGCTCGCTTGTTAGCATTATTAGCTATGTGGAATGTTTTCGAGTTGCTAGTTAAGATAACTAGTTAGTTAGCTAACTACCTCTTGTTGCGGTTGTTCTTGGACTGGTTTGTGTTCCTCCTGCATCCCAGAAACTCCAGCTGACAACACCGCGACAACCAGGGGCAGCAGGACACACATCACACTTCTGTTAGCCCTTCCATTCCTTCCGCCGGACAGTAGATACATTTTAATAAAGAGAAGCAAGCAGATTGTGTTAAAATGCGGATAATAAAGGCAGTTTACATAAGCGTATGGGATAAAAATCACTGCCCCTGACTGCGTAAATCACTCGATATAATTAGCTAGACGTACACTACATAGCTAGTTGGTAGAAAAGCTTGCCGATTGAACTGCTTTGGATAGAACTCATACGGGATTTTTAAATTGTGAACTTGCTACCTGAAAGACAGTAAACCACTAATGTGATTGGATCGCTAAAAGGAAGACGCGTATGTAATCTGCTACTTTAACTTCTGTGCAGTACTGTCATTGGCTACTTCAACTGCCAATTTGTAGATGTCATGGAAAATGTCAAGTTAGAGAGACTTACAAATGCCAACCAATAATGGGAGGGAAGAAAATGCAGCGAGAGCAAGAGGCTCTATGAAACTATACTATATAGTAGCTACACTTTAATGTAGAGTAATACAAGTAGTCAAATAAAAGCAATTCAAATACTGTGATCATTTAAAAAATGCTGGAAGACTTTTCTAAATATTGATGTCATTAACTGCAATTTTAAGTTGGGGCCAATCTCAGGATATGGACACCGAAATGGACACCAATGCCATTCATTATCTAGTGGAGCTGCTGCTGTCAGTCACAGCATAAACTGGGTTAGGGCCTGGCGTAAACCCTGCACCTTAATTAAGTCACCTTAAGTACGGAAGCCAAGGCACTCCCTTATCAGTCCTTGCCAATGTACACAAACGATTTCTGCTGCTAACAGTGTCCTTATCAATCTTGTCCTGTTAATTTGTTTAATCTTTACATCTATTCTATTAAAAAAATAGATATTCAACGCAATCATTTCAACAAACAAAGTATTTAGATTTATTTTTCTGGAAAATTAAGTTGTACAAAATAAATCACATTCATATCAGGCATCAGTTACAATAAATAAGGGAGGAATGCTTTGCGATGCTGTGGGTAAGACTGAAACTTGCTTGTGTAAAACTCATGACAGAGCTGGGCAGCCAGCGCCTGGTTGAAGAGCACATAGAGGACAACGAGCCACCAGGTGAGAGCGTGACTTCCAGACACAATCCCCAGAGACACATAGATCAGCAGCTCAGCTAAGTAATGAGGACAGGAGACCAGCTCAAACCAGCCTCCACTGGGAACCCTGTGGGCTAGAGTCTCCACTGTCCCTGCAAAAGAGGAGAACAAGACAAAATGTATACAAATTATACAAAACATATTCATGAGGGGAAGCTAAAAAGATGTTAACCAAATGAGTCCCACTGTATCGCTGGCACATTTTGGACTTCTAACTCCTTTTAAACAGTGTGTTTGAGCTAGAGACTACTGGGTTTTACCATTGGATTCATCTATTTCTTCTGCATCCGTAGTCCGTAATTAACCGGGGCTGAGATAGAGCAGTGTTTGTGAGACAAGGGTGGATTCCAAAGGGGCCCGGTTCTTTATACAAAAACATATACAGAGTCCGAATGGTTTGAGCTACAAAACTATTAAAAGCTTTCCATGAAAAGTCGAGACTCTCACAAACACGCACATGTTTTGCTCTATGATGCTCACAAGCAAGCACAAGAGTCGTTAGAATGTATGATGTTCTTCTACAAAGATCATAGGAAATCCCAGGACATTGTGTCTATACTGTAATAGGCTCACATATTTGCTGTCAGAAACACCACACAGTTGTCACTGACAATTTGGATATTAATTTCCCAGTGAACAAACCATTTCTGTACTTACAGCGTTCATTAAAAAGAAAAATCAGGTTTTTGCTTTGGGTGACCTTGTTTTTTTATTGACATTTGTCAATACAACTCATGAATGCAAATGATTGTGTCAAAGTGTTGTGTGTGCTACTTGTAGCCCTCGTTGTCCTGAAAAGAAAATGGTAAAACACTTAATTGTGAGGATAAATATAAGGCATGGACAAAAAAGCAGATTTTTGCTGGGGTCTCGGGACTGATAGGGTTAATGTGATCAAACATTTACTTGCCGAGTGTCCTCTCGGAGTCATTTTGAACTAATAATTGAGACATCTGATCTGCATGACCTCACCTGATCCTCCAGTGCGCAGTCTGGCCAGCAAGACCAGGGAGCGGTGCTGCAGCAGAGAGGCCCAGAAGAAGAGTACAGCTCCAGCCACATAGTACCACCTCAGCTGGGAGAGCAATGGGAAAGCAGGGCTCCCTACTAAAACAACACCATCAGTCTGGCATCAACAGCATAACAAATATCACAATTACATATAATACACTGAATATATATATATATATATATATATATATATATATATATATATATGCAACAAACAACAATTTCACCAATTTTACTGAGTTACAGTTCATATAAGGAAATCAGTTAATTTACATTAATTAATTAGGACCTAATCTATAGATTCCACATGACTGGGCAGAGGCGCAGCCATGGGTGGGCATGGGAGGGCATAGGCCCACCCACTGGGGAGCCTGACACACCTACTGGGAGCCAGATCCAGCCAATCAGAATGATTTTTTTTCTCCCACAAAAGCACTTTATTACAGACAGATATACTCCTCTGTTTCATCCTCTGTCCGGGTGGCTGGTCTCAGACAATCTGCAGGTAAAGAAGCTGGATGTGGAGGTCCTGGGTTGGCATGGTTACATGTGGCCTGCAGTTGCGAGGCTGTTTGGATGTTCTGTCAAATTCTCTAAAACGACGTTGGAGGCGGCTTATGGTAGAGAAATTAACATTCAATTCTCTGGCAACAGCTCTGGTGGACATTCCTGCAGTCAGCATGCCAATTGCATGCTCCCTCAAAACTTGAGACATCTGTGGCACTGCACATTTTAGAGTTGCCTTTTATTGTCCCCAGCACAATGTGAACATGCTGTTCAATCTGCTTCTTGATATACCACACCTGTCTGGTGGATGGATTATCCTGGCAAATGAAGAATGCTCACTAACAGGGATGTTAACACATTTGTGTACACAATTTGAGAGAAATAAGCTTTTTTGTGCATATGGAACATTTCTGAGATATTTTATTTCAGCTCATGAAACATTGGACCAACACTTTACATGGTGCGTTTATATTTTTGTTCGGTAAAGATCATCAAGCAGTATGTGAATTGTGAAGCAATACAAAACAAAGCTCACCTCCTTCAATTATCAAAGAATCCAAGCACAGCACTGTCAGCCCCAGTAAAATGTAGTAGGCCAAGCCAAATATATACTGAACAATGTGAATGACCCCATCAGAGAACACGCTGACCAAGTGGCACTCCAGTAGTCGTCTAAGAGAATGAATCCATAACAGGACCTGCACCAGCACAGCTGACACCTGTGGAACTAAAGTAAACACGAGTCAGTGTTCTACAGGCACATACAACCTAATATGATGAGTTGGTCTTACCAGGTGCCAACACAGCAAATGAAAACAAATGAGGTAACCATAAAATATCCCAATTCTGGACAAGTTACCTTGCCTGACTGCCACTGGTCCACCAGTAGTCAGGAATCCCAATATGTCAGTCAACCATGATGGGAATTTCTGGCCCCATACAATCATGTTAAGTGACAGGACAATAAGAACACCATTCCAGCCAACAGATATTGCATAGAAGTGCCAGAACCATCTACAAAGAAGAGGTTTAATTAAAATCAGTGGCCTACAGTCAGTCAAGTGTCATCATCATCAATCGGGGCTCTAGTCTTGCAAAACCATTCGAAAATCTGGACTTCCGATCAGCTGTTACATTACGTTGTGCTGATAAACGTCCACCCAATAAAGTAAATATATGGAAGTGGGTCATTTAACATACAGTTGAAATATGTTTTCCCATTTCCTCAAAAGGGCCGAGCATTACCTTTTTGGGATATCAAAAACACGCAGCCAGTGGTCTCGTTTCAGTGGTCCCTTGGTTTTACCGTATCGGATTAGATCCTGGAATAATATATACAGTTTTGAATGCTCACATCCAGTCGGCAGGTAACGTGAAAGTCTGTGGACGCAAAAAGCTAAGAGAAAGCATAAAGCCAAGGATAACCACAGGAAATCAATAACACAAAATCCTAAAAGTGTTAGCATTGTTCGGTCAGGCACTCAAAAACCTCCGTCTGGAAACACCAATGGAGCATTCAAGTTCCGATGCACAACTGCTGCAAAGGGACTAGTCTCGATAACTCGACCCGTAACCCGAAACTTGACAACGTTGCCTAGGGCCGGGGTTTGAAGACTACACAGGGACAGTCGTGTATTTGTTAGTTCATCAGATAAATAACCACCGTACTGTATGATACATTACGGATATAACTGATCCAATCAATAGATGATTAAAAAAACACAACGATTCATTAATGTGCTGTTGATGTTACAGGTGTAAACAGCAGGTGGCAGCAAGAGTTTGGCCAGAAGACCTCTGAAAATGTCTTCTTTTTTTACGGTCTCTGCCTCTGACAGCCTCTGACTTGACTGTTCGAGCCACTGCCTGAGAAAACAGCTCAGAAAAATCCACAATGCAAAATATCCAAACTGTCATTGACTCAACCTTAGTGTCATTCAGTGGCTGAGGTGGGAACATTCATTGAACACATTCATTTATTGCTTTCCTGTAGACATTTTTATTTCAGCTTTGGTACAGCAAATGTAGGCAGAGCCATGTTAACTGTTTCTATACCATTGATTTCCTTTAAGGGAGGTACAGCAGCTCCAGCAGTCAGGACCCAGTCAGAACTCTAGATATCAAAGTGCGTGAGGGCCTGTGTTTATGTAAAGGACAATGAGCCACCAGGCGAGAGTGTGATTGCCAGACACAATCCCCAGTGATACATAGATCAGCAGCTCAGGAAAGTAATGACAGGAGACCAGCTCAAACCAGCCTTCACTGGTAAACCTGTGGGTTTAGTCTCCACTGTCCCTGCAAAAGAGAACAACAAAACACAAGAAAAAATGTACACAAATGACACAAAACATATCCATGAGAGGAAGCTAAAAAGATGTTAACCCAATGAGTCACACCGTATTGCAGGCACGTTTTGTACTTCTTACCCCTTTTAAACATAAGTGTGTTTGAGCTACAGACTTCTGGTTTGTACCTTTGGATTTGTTTATTTCTTCTGCATGTATGTAGAGTCCGAATGGTTTGAGCTACAAACTATTAAAAGCTATATATGAAAGCTGAGAATCTGACAAACACGCACATGTAACATGCTCTTTGACGCCCACAAGCATTGGCTTCTGACAATCCTAAATGAGAACAGGAGAGGGATGGCTGACAATGGCTTTGTTGGCAGATGGTTGCCTCCCTACTGGAAAATCAGGGCACGTTGTTCAAAGAGCATAATAACAAAATAGCAACATCATTTACAGAATGGTGGTGTTGTTGTTCCTCAACTGTGTTGAGTTAACTCCCGTTAACCCTGAGTGAAAAAGACATGGGAGGGGCCTCATTATCGTATTTCCCTGCATGTTTTGTTGCAGGTTGATTTTAAGAATAGTTTGTTTTAATATTTATGTTTCTGTACGCACATTGATTGATTCATTGATCTTATACTGCACAAAGATAAATAACATACATTTTTCGAAACTATTCCAATCTGTAAATGGTTGGACTTATTCACAAATGATTGAGATAGATGGTGGTTCAAATGTAGATGGTTTAGGTAGTCTCCTTTATCAATATTCCTTACCGTGGCAGTCATTCTAACTGCAGTGAACGAACCTTCACCCCATTTGGTTCCATGCTGGCTGAAGACCTAGCTAGCCAGTAACTAGTTAAAACAAAACACGTATGAAAGGGCAAACAAGCTTACCCTATATATGAATAGGGTAAATGTGTTATTATATTTGCTGACACCCTACAGTCAAATTGTGGCATCAGTAGAGTAGCTATCTAAATCAAATCAAATCAAATGTATTGGTCACATACTCGTTTAGCAGATGTTATTGCGGGTGTAGCAAAATGCTTGTGTTTCTAGCTCCAACAGTGCAGTAATATCTAACAAGTAATATCTAACAATTTTGCAACAATACACACAAATCTAAAGTAAAGGAAAATATAAATATTTGGACGAGCAATGTCGGTGGAGCATAGACTAAAATACAGTAGAATATAATAGAATACAGTATATACGTATGAGATAAGTAATACAAAACATGTAAACATGATTAAAGTGACTAGTGTTCCATTATTAAAGTGGCCAGTGATCTCAAGTCTATGTCTATAGGGCAGCAGCCTCTAAGGTGCTAGTTATGGCTATTTACCAGTCTGATGGCCTTGAGATAGAAGCTGTTTTTCAGTCTCTCAGTCCCAGGTTTGATGCACCTGTACTGACCTCACATTCTGGATGATAGCGGTGAACAGGCAGTGGCTTGGGTGGTTGTTGTCCTTGATGATCTTTTTGGCTTTCCTGTGACATCGGGTGCTTTAGGTGTCCTGGAGGGCAGGTAGTTTGCCCACAGGGATGCATTGGGCAGACCGCACCACCCTCTGCAGAGTCCTGCCATTGTGGGAGGTGCAGTTGCCGTACCAGGCGGTGATACAGCCTGATAGGGTGCTCTCAATTGTGCATCTGTAAAAGTTTGTCAGGATTTTAGATGCCAAGCCAATTTTCTTCAGTCTCCTGTGGTTGAAGAGGCACTGTTGCGCCTTCTTCACCACACTGTCTGTGTAGGTGGACCATTTCAGTTTGTCAGTGTGCTGTTTCCTGAAGTGCACAATCAGTTGTTGACGTTGAGTGAGAGGTTATTTTCCCGGCACCACACTCCCAGGGCCCTCACCTTCTCCCTGTAGGCTGTCTCGATATTGTTGGTAAACAGGTTGTGTTGTCTGCAAACTTGATGATTGAGTTGGAGGCGTGCGTGGCCACGGAGTCATGGGTGAACAGGGAGTACAGGAGGAGGCTGAGCACGCACCCTTGTGGGGCCCCTGTGTTGAGGATCAGCGAAGTGGAGGTGTTGTTTTCTACATTCACTACCTGGTGGCGGACTGTCAGGAAGTCCAGGATCCAGTTGCACAGGGCGGGGTTCAGACCCAGGGCCCCGAGCTTAATGATGAGCTTGGAGGGTATTATGGTGTTGAATGTTGAGCTATTGTCAATGAACAGCATTCTTACATAGGTGTATTCCTCTTGGGAGTCCAGACGGGATGGCAGTGTGCAGTGCGATGGCGATTTCATCGTCTGTGGATCTATTGGGGCAAATTGAAGTGGGTCTTTTGTGACTCCACTTTGTCTCTGTACTGATGTTTTGCCTGTTTGATTGCCTTATGGAGGGAATAACAACACTGTTTATATTAAGCCATATTCCTAGTCACCACACCATGGTTAAATACGGTGGTTCGCGCTTTCAGTTTTCGCGAATGCTGGTTTCTGGTTTGGGTAGGTTTTAAGAGTCCCTGTGGGTACAACATCTCCTGATAATCTCAGTCACTGTATCCGTGTATTCGTCAATGTCATTCTCAGAGGCTACCCGGAACATATCCCAGACCGCGTGATCAAAAAACACTTGAAGTATGGATTCCGATTGGTCAGACCAGCGTTGAATAGTCCGTAGCACAGGTACTTCCTGTTTGAGTATCTGCCTATAAGAAGGGAGGAGCAAAATGGAGTCTTGATCAGATTTTTCGAAGGCAGGGCGGGGGAGGGCTTTGTAGGCATTTTGAAATGCTGAGTAGCAGTGTTCCAATGTTTTCTCAGAACGAGTGCTACAGTCAATGTGTTGGTAGAACTTCGGTAGCGTTTTCCTCAGATTAGCTTTGTTAACAATAAATGCGGACTCGGGATATGTGGTGTCCAGTTTGTATACAGTCCAGTGTAGTTCTTTGAGGGCCATCGTGGTATCGGCTTGAGGGGAAATATACACGGCTGTGACTATAACCGAAGAGAATTCTCTTGAGGGGCAATGCGGTCTGCATTTCATTGTGAGGTATTCTAGTTCGGGTGAACAAAATGACTTGAGATTCTGTGTTGTCACAATCACACCATGAGTGGTTAATCATGAAACATACACTCCCGCCCTTCTTCCCGGGAAGAGATCTTTATTCCTGTCTGCACGATGAACTGAGAACCCAACTGACAGTATAGACTCAGACAGTATATACAGAGAATTCCATGTTTCCGTGAAGCAAGTATGTTACAATCTCTGATGTCTCTCTGGAAGGAGATCCTCACCCTGAGGTCATCAACTTTATTATCCAGAGACTGAACATTAGCGAGTATTATACCCGGAAGCGGTGGGTGGTGTGCGCAGCCTCTTGAGTGGGACTAGATGTCCACTCCGTATACATCTTCTCTGCTGGCAGTGTTTTGGATCAGCCTCTGGTATCAGTTCGATTGCCCTGGGGGGTACGAACAAAGGATCCAATTCGGGAAAGTCGTATTCCCATGTCGTAATGCTGGTATTGCCGGTGAGTTACTGTCGCTCTGATATCCAAAAGTTCCCCCCAGAAATTCTGGGCTAATAATGTAAGAAATATTCCACACCCCTCTACAAACACGCCTTCTCTGATGTTGGTTACAAGGTGGTACTTATTTAAATTGGGTGACAGAATATCATGTTACCATTGGTGTATTAAAATGAGAGAGTTAGGGTGATGTCACCCTATCCCCTTAATAGTCCCGCCTTCTGAATTTAAGTGTTTGACATTGGGGTGAGGAACAGTAACTTTATGATCAAACTTCATCAATGTAGAAGCAACAATTTTGTTTCATACTTTGATCTGGTTTCATCCAAATATCATCCAATTTCATAAAAATTATGATTTGGAATGGTCATGATCTTTAATTTAAGTTGGAATTTGCAACACCCATGGTGTTATGGACTCAACACTTTTGGGGTGTTAGTTTATCAACACTTAGTGTTAGTTTAAGACTTTGAGATGGTCACATATAATTTCTAAGAAAATGTTACATTTAACACTATGGGTGTTAAGATTCCGATGGCAAACTTGTTGTGTACAGGACGGACAAAATCTTTGTTATTAACGGAAAAGAAACTGAGCTCCATAGTGTCTAAAATAATTGGTAATAATATTGATTGATTACAGTGAGCTGTGTTCATAAAAGTACTGTAAGCCTATGATGGGGAGCAAGACCAAATATGTTTTAATTGACCTAATAGCAGTTATTCTTTAGCCAACCAGGTTCAGTTATAGTTCCTTTGATTTAATGGCAGTAGCTTTGGTCTACTCTGTTCTTATCTGCCTCAAGGATAAAGCCACTTCCTGGACATGATATATATGACAATTGAAATTCATTACGAGGCTATAAATTCAGTCCTCCTCTTCCTCTATAGTAATTATTCTGTGTCTGCAGTACAACAGCCACTTAATTAGGAATACATTTTCCCACAGGAGACAGAATGGTCTACAATAGTCTAAGCATGTACTTTATTTATTGTGAGTGCATGGATGAGAGAGAGAGAGAGAGAGAGAGAGAGAGAGAGAGAGAGAGAGAGAGAGAGAGAGAGAGAGAGAGAGAGAGAGAGAGAGAGAGAGAGAGAGAGAGAGAGAGAGAGAGAGAGGTGTTTGTGTTTACTGTGTATATCCTCTGTATTCTTGGCTGTGTGTGTGTGATAGATATGGAAAGTTTTATTTATTTGATTGATTGGTTTATTCTTGGTATGCACTATCACTGTCAGGTTTGACAGAGTTCAGCTTACTCAGTGCTTTCTATATGTGACTGTGTGTGAGTGTGTGTGTGTGTGTGCGTGTGTGCGTGCGTGTGTGTGTGTGAGAGTAACGTATATGTATGTATCAAATGCTGCTCCCTTGTGTACAGTGTGACACGTGTTTCGGGCTTGTGTGTGTGTTTCTGTGTAAGAGACAGTCCTGCTTTTGAGGCGTTTGATTCCAGGATGCCTCTTAGAGGAGCTCAGTATCCTGTCTGGGGAAGCGTGGACTGTTTCCTGTCCCCTTCCCCTCACTGCTGTCCACCTTCCACTCGCTCACTGTGGCCAGAGTTGGACCCTCTTTAGGCCCCATGTCCACAGCTGCCCCATCTGTCCTGTGCCCTCATAGACCACCACCATCAGCTTTGAGAGAGACATCCCTAATTACACATGACACTGGGATAAAACTGAACTGAGAACCACAAACTGGGTATCAACAGTCCTGCTGAATGACTGAGGAAAAATCAAATCAAATGTAATTATATAGCCCTTCGTACATCAGCTGATATCTCAAAGTGCTGTACAGAAACCCAGCCTAAAACCCCAAACAGCAAGCAATGCAGGTGTAGAAGCACGGTGGCTAGGAAAAACTCCCTAGAAAGGCCAAAACCTAGGAAGAAACCTAGAGAAGAACCAGGCTATGTGGGGTGGCCAGTCCTCTTCTGGCTGTGCCGGGTGGAGATTATAACAGAACATGGCCAAGATGTTCAAATGTTCATAAATGACCAGCATGGTCAAATAATAATAAACACAGGCAGAACAGTTGAAACTGGAGCAGCAGCACGGCCAGGTGGGCTGGGGACAGCAAGGAGTCATCATGTCAGGTAGTCCTGAGGCATGGTCCTACGGCTCAGGTCCTCCGAGAGAGAGAAAGAAAGAGAGAAAGAGAGAATTAGAGAGAGCATACTTTAATTCACACAGGACACCGAATAGGACAGGAGAAGTTGTGACAATACAGAGGCGGATGCAAGATGCAAGCAATTATGGATTAATTAATACAGTTTACAGCAGCAACAGGACAGACAGACTGTACTCAAGACGGAATCCGACCCAGGGACTAGGGCGCATCTTCCGATGATAGCGTTCTGAGAAATCCAGGGGAGTGTGTCCGGATGGGTAGGAAGGAGCACAGCAGATAATCCACACAAGGGCGGCGAGAGATGAGCACGGACACACGACACAACCTCAGGGAAGTAACAATGAGCACGGACACACGACACAACCTCAGGGAAGTAACAACGATCTGACAACAAGAAACACTGGTTACAGAATATATAAAGGGAAGATAAGTGGTTCCAGCTGGCGCAGACAATCAGGCCGAGATTGGGAACCACGCCCACACAAAGACGGGAGAGAGAGAGAGAGAGAGAGAGAGAGAGAGAGAGAGAGAGGAGGCAGTGGATTCATGAACCGTGATAGAAGTACTCTAGATATAACAAACTGACCCTAGCCCCCCGACACATAAACTACTGCAGCATAAATACTGGAGGCTGAGACAGGAAAGACTTGAGGATACGAAGCTGAGAGTCAGAGTATTGGGGATTGGGTCTATTTTTCTCTCCCTCTCCCGCCATTGCCTATCTTTTTCATAATGGAATAGCAGGCTCTCTTGGCACAGGTCGGGAGTATATTGTGGTGAAAAGAGCCATCAGCAGTCAGACAGAAAATTTGTTTCGAGAAGTTTGAGAAGACTGTAACATTTAGAGTTTTTCTGCAGAGAAGTAATGTTTGAAGGCTAAGAATTGCCTGTGAGAACCTCTGGTAATGTACAGACCCAACTATTGAATATCAATCCCCGAACCATGTTAAATGTTTGATTATTCCATTGTCTTTCAAATCAAAGAATCTGATCGAGGCAACAAGGTGACCTCAGCCTTAAGAGAAAGGTTGTTAGAAAACATCCATCTCAATGAATCATTCTAAGACACTTAGATTACTACATATATATATAAAAAAAAAAAAGAAAAGGTAGGCAATATCCTACCGTCACCGAGAAACCAGGAACTGTTTCCTTTCCTGTGTAGACATAGTTTGGATTAGCCTATCCACTGGCTTAATAACTCTACCTAGTCTAGTCCGTACACCCTCACCCAAAAACCTATCAGGAATGTCACGGACAGCACTAACCCTGCTCAGAGGTCTGACCTCAGGATGGGGAGTACTACAGATCCGCATATCCGGAGCCAGCACACTTTCAGTTACAGACTCAACACTAGTAGTGTCAGACTACTGATCAGAATCCTGGTAGATTGTCACAGACCACACTGACGAAGCATCTTCAACCAAGGTAACATTATCTGTCACAGCATCATCCACACGGAATGGAGTTTCGCAATTAGAACTCTTGTAGGCTTTGTGGATATCTCTCTGGTCCACTTCCGCTGAGTACACCTCACTTAAGGGGACTTCATACGGTTGTTCCACCTCACTTCCATCAGCTGGGACTTCACCATCCTCTTGGAGTGTTCTCCCAGAAGACTCAGGAAGGCCTGCTACCCAGCGGACAGTCCTGGCGTCTCTCCCATCCATTTGGCTGGACTCTGCAGACATCTCAGAGATCACGTCTCCACTCGATAGAGATTCGTGACCCTCAGGTTCCTCCTACGAAAGCAAAGGCAGAACATTGACTGGCATAATCAGGTTCCTATGCACAGTTTTGATGCATCCAGTGGCAGGGTGTTGGATATGACATGTGTTCAGTGAGCTTGTCACGCCCTAGCCTTAGTTATCTTTGTTTTCTTTATTATTTTGGTTAGGTCAGGGTGTGACATGGGGATTTATGTGTTATGTCTGGTCTAGGGTTTTTTGTATGTTTATGGGGCTGTTTCCCTTCTGCACCAGATAGGACTGTTTTGGTTTTCACATTTGTTGTTTTGTATTTTGTAGTGTTGTTGTTTATTGTCTACATTAAACATGTTGAACACTAACCACGCTGCATTTTGGTCCTCCTCTCCTTCAACGGAAGAAAACCGTTACAGAGCTGTTCTTCGCAACCATTATGTACACCACACTCTCCCAGCGATCAGCCAGTTTCTTCTTGCCCCTCTCCCCCTTGTTAGCAAGTTGAACTCTGTCTCCCTTCCGCACCGAGTGACCCTTAGACCATTTGTTGTAAGACCTCGGTTTGTCTCTTTTGTTGCTTACTGGCATGCTGCTGGGCCAATGTCATATCCTCACCCAGAGACTGGACATACTTATCCACATCTACTGTGTCCCCATCCAACAGCACACTTTCAAACATATAATCTACCGGCAACCTAGGGGTGCGTCCAAACATCAAGAAGAAGGGTGGAAACCCAGTAGTCTCGTGAACAGTGCAGTTATAGGAGAAAGTCAACGTGTTCAACATCTGAGGCCATTTAGCCTTGGACCGAGCTGGCAGAGCTCTAATCATCCCACCCACTGTGTGATTCAGACATTCTGCTTGACCGTTACCCATGGGATGATAAGGTGTGGTGTGGGACTTTTCAACACCAGATAACTGAAGTAATTCTGCAAAGTTAGCACCCCTGTCAGAATGGGTACAATCAGCGAACCCATAAATGCAGAAGAAATTATTCCAGAGAACACGAGCAACCGTCTTAGCAGACTGGTTTGGACATGGATACACACAGGCCAGGTTTGTAAAGTGATCAGTCACTACTAACACATCAATAGACTTGTTGTTTGAATCTTCTGCAGTCCAGAAATCAATACACACCAGTCCTAAAGGTGCCGTTGTCACAATGGAGACAAGTGGGGGCTCTTGCTTCAGGCTCAGGTGCTTTACTCAAAACACATCTCTTACAGTGGGCCACGTATTCCTTGACATCCTCCATAGATTACAAGTAAAACCGCTGTCTCGTGAGCCAAAATGTGCTCTGCTGATCCTGATGACCAGCATCATCATGAACTCCCTTCAACACAAGGCCTCTCAAAGACACAGATACGACATATTGGAATATTTTCTTCTTACTCGCTGGGTGTTTTGAGACACGATACAGAATCCCTAACCGCGTGGTGAGTTTTCCCCACTGTCTTAGAGGACAAACTGTTTCTTTAGCTTCAAGGACTCGCTCTCTCCTAGATGGGCGTCGGCCTCTATCTACAAAGAACGTGACTCTGCTGGTGATAGGATCCAGTGACTGGTTATCATACAGCTCCCTGTGTGTAAGGACAGGTAAAGGGCTCTGACCCATGGACATCAACTTCTCAAGAAGTAAATTTGAACCCAAATAAACTTCATAAAACAATAACTGTAATGAGTTTTTCTTGGCATTTAATGAAATTCTGCAAAGAATTTGTGAAATTTACAGTATGTTTAGCAATGTAGCCTACAGTTGAAGTCGGAATGTTACATACACCTTAGCCAAATACATTTAAACTCAGTTTTTCACAATTCCTGACATTTCATCCTAGTAAAAATGCTCTGTCTTAGGTCAGTTATAATCACCACTTTATTTTAAGAATGTGAAATTGTCAGAATAATAGTGGAGAGAATGATTTATTTCAGCTTTTATTTCTTTCATCACATTCCCAGTGGGTCAGAAGTTTACATACACTCAATTAGTATTTGGTAGCATTGCCTTTAAATTGTTTAACTTGGGTCAAACATTTCGGATAGCCTTTCACAAGCTTCCCACAATAAGTTGGGTGAATTTTGGCCCATTCCTCCTGACAGAGCTGGTGTAACTGAGTCAGGTTTGTACGCCTCCTTGCTCGCACACGCCTTTTCCAGTTCTGCCCACAAATTTTCTATAGGATTGAGGTCAGGGCTTTGTGATGGCCACTCCAATACCTTGACTCTGTTGTCCTTAAGCCATTTTGGTACAACTTTGGAAGTATGCTTGAGGTCATTGTCCATTTGGAAGACCCATTTGTGACCAAGCTTTAACTTCCTGACTGATATCTTGAGATGTTGCTTCAATATATCCACATAATTTTCCATCCTCATGATGCCATTTTTTGTGAAGTGCACCAGACCCTCTTGCAGCGAAGCACCCCCACAACATTATGCTCCCACCTCAGTGCTACACGGTTGGTATGGTGTTCTTCAGCTTGCAAGCCTCCCCCTTTTTCCTCCAAACATAACGATGGTAATTATGGACAAACAGAGTTCTATTTTTGTTTTATCAGACCAGAGGACATTTCTCCAAAAAGTACGATCTTTGTCCCCATGTGCAGTTGTAAACCGTAGTCTGGCTTTTTTATGGCGGTTTTGGAGCAGTGGCTTCTTCCTTGCTGAGCGGCTTATCAGGTTATGACGATATAGAACTCGTTTTACTCTCGATATAGATACTTTTGGACCCGTTTCCTCCAGCAACTTCACAAGTTTGTTTGCGGTTGTTCTGGGATTGATTTGCACGTTTCGCACCAAAGTACGTTCATCTCTAGGAGACAGAACGCATCTCCTTCCTGAGTGGTATGACGGCTGCGTGGTCCCATGGTGTTTATACTTGCGTACTATTGTTTGTACAGACAAACGTGGTACCTTCAGGCATTTGGAAATTGCTCCCAAGGATTAACCAGACTTGTGGAGGTCTGGTTCATCCTTTTTTCTGAGGTCTTGGCTGATTTAATTTGGATTTTCCCATGATGTCAAGCAAAGAGGCACTGAGTTTGAAGGTAGGCCTTGAAATACATCCACTACATCCACAGGTACACCTCCAATTGACTCAAATTTGATCAATTAGCCTTTCAGAAGCTTCTAAAGCCATGACATAATTTTCTGGAATTTTCCAAGCTGTTTAAAGGCACAGTCAACTTAGTGTATGTAAACTTCTGACCCACTGGAATTGTGATACAGTGAATTATAAGTGAAATAATCTGTCTGTAAACAAATGTTGGAAAAATGTATTGTGTCATGCATGAAGTAGATGTCCTAACTGACTTGCCAAAACTATAGTTTGTTAACATGAAATTTGTGGAGTGGTTGAAAAACGAGCTTTAATGACTCCAACCTAAGTGTATGTATACTTCCGACTTCAACTGTATATATGAATGTGTGTGTCAGATTGGAGTTCCTATTTTATCTCTTAGAGATGAGGCTGTACTGTAGTCATAGTAATCACAGTTTGAATGGGCAACCAGACACAGTATACAGTGGTGCCATATTCGAAAAGGCACGTTGTATGAAATGCATGCTGTACAGCAACAACACGATTCCTAGACGTAACCTTGGATCAACAGGGCTATTTTCACTGATGTGACTGCTGGCAGTATGAGGAACATGAAAAGCTTAAGATTTTATGTTTACAAAAGACTGAGAGACAGATGTATTGAACACATTGTGGTCCCTCTCTGCAACTTCTGAGAATGTCATGTCTTCGTGTCTTAAAAGAAAATCACAAATTTCACATAGTGTACTATTCAGCATTGTCTTGAATAGTATGTAATAGTGGGAAAAGTACCCAATTGTCACACTCGAGTAAAAGTGAAAGTCACCCAGTAAAATGCTACTTAAGTAAAAGTCTAAAAGTATTTTTGTTTTAAAATGTACTTAAGTATCAAAAGTAAATGTAATTGCTAAAATATACTTAAGTATCAAAAGTACAATTTGAAAGGGCCCTTGTGACCCCTGCCACAGAGCATGCCAGGACAATACAGTAAAATACTGTAGGATAGGTTTCATTCTCCAAGCTAGAGTTTTGTGACCACATTTCAGCTATGCACTGTATGATCCACTTTGGCTGTACTGTAAATGCCATGTGCATGGGGTACATCAATTTAACACTTTCTACAGCAATGAAAACTGTTAATGTCATACCCATGACCCCACAGCAATATACTGCCTTTATAGAGACCAGGACACAGCCTGGATTAAAAGGAGTGTGGCACCAACTAAGAAATGGTAGGGGTGAAACATTTAGTTCCCTTTCAGTCGGTCAACTTCGGTATAAGATACTATGGGGAGTCGCACTCTCGATACTTCGGTTGAAGGATGTACAATCACACCTATCAAGGCCAATGAAATGTGCGCCTCACTGAAAGTCCTGCCTTCCAAAAGTGTGAGGCTTGGATTCATTCCTTCAATTATTCCGCTTGGTGTGAACAAAAACGATTTGCGGTACTACTGTATACTAAAGCAAACGATTGGAAAACGAGACTGTCTTATTGTCACGCCCTGACCGTAGAGGGCCAATCTGATGGCTAGAGGTTTACCTCTGTATGTTATTGCTACCATTCAGTCCGCAAGGGCGCCCTCCATGAGAGGGATGTATGCGTATAAGTTGCGTTTGAGCCCTTGTGCCAAGATAAAGGGCTGGTTCCTTTTCAGTGATCTGTGAGGGACATCCTTATGTTCATACAGGAGCTTTTCAAGTCTTCTCCACCTTAAAAGCGCACATGGCCGCTATCTCAGCATGTCATGTGAACCTATTGCACTCACATGTGCAGCGCCCATTGAGAATCTGGTGGATTGAAGATCCTCTCCTACAAAACCTCCCTGCTCATCGCTTTGGCCTCTGCCTATTATGTTGGGGACCTCCACATATTATCCGTACACTCTTCCTGTAATCAGTTCGCCCCGGGCGACTCTAAGGTGACATTGCGTCTCAATGCGGCCTTCACACCAAAGGTCTTGACTATGTCCTACAGGTCCTTAGCTTTTGAGTTGGTTCCCTTTTCACCTCCTCCATTTGCTTCTGAAAAGCAACAGATGTTACATGCCCTGTGTCCTGTGCAAACTTTACGCATGTACATTGAACGATCCCAGGTGACCAGCTTTTTGTTTGTTTTGCTAATCCAGCTTGCAGCAGGGCGCACTCCCACTGGATTGTGGAGGTTATCTCCCTGGCATATAACAACATGGGACAACGGTTACCTAACGATGTACGCGCCCACTCTACCTGGGGTCCAGCAGTGTCTTGGGCGTTGCTTAAAGGATTAACTATAGGAGATATTTGTGCTGAGGTGAGTTGGGCATCACTTTTTAACTCATGCCCCCCTTTCAGCAATTGGGAACATCGCCCTAGGGGGGGCACGAGGGGTGGGCAGAGGGTGCACCCCACAGTTTGGGAACCACTGACCTAGGACATGTGGTTTCACCATGAAAATTAAAGTGCTGTCCTGATTGTCTGGGTAAAAACACGCTCAGGAGGCTTTGGCTCGGACCAGTTCGTGGGACCATTAGATCCAGCTGGGCTCAACTTCCATTGTGCGTCGGGCTGACTTTGTGAGAAAGATTGGGGCTTCTGGCAACGGGTCTTCCGGTGAAGTGACCTCGGAAATGGGGTTGTCTGAGGCCGGGTGAGAGCAGCAGCGGTGGTTGAAGTTTATAGGGCTGTCATCCCAGCCAAGTGAGGCTCATTCCGGTTTCTCTGGCGGTGTTCAGGTTCCGGATTCCGGGGATGATATACTGTCCCTGGTTGGCTCTGGAAGGTTTTCATAGTGTGACTGACATCCCTATCAACAGACACCCTGACATCAGTTCAGGGCGGTCTAAACCTCCGGCTGTGGTTCCGATGGAGAGAGGAGAGTGAACCATTGGTGGTTAATGCGCCTTTGATGGAGAGGTGTAGTAGGGGTGGCAGATCACCTGGGGGTGGATTGGAT
Organism: Oncorhynchus keta; assembly: GCF_023373465.1. NCBI lineage: Eukaryota > Metazoa > Chordata > Actinopteri > Salmoniformes > Salmonidae > Oncorhynchus > Oncorhynchus keta. The sequence continues at coordinate 18,457,200 of NC_068446.1, forward strand.
TGGTCTTTAACTCCCGCATCGGTGTTCCTCTAGGTTTGGGGGAAGGTACTGGATTTACCTCCTGTAATTGCAGTAGTGAAGCATTGCTTGGACTTCTTTATAGGCGACCTGGGATTCCCCTCATTCAGCAAGGCTGGTACTACCAGGTTATGAGTTCATGAATGTTGAAAGGGTATGGAGGAGGCAAGGCTTGTTTGCACACTGTCGATGGATGGAAAGCTGGCCAGTTACTTAAATCCAGAGGCTAACAAGTGGGCTAATCCTAGCACGGTGCTTCCGAGTTGCCGGTTCTCTGTGGATCAGCTGGACAAAGTGTACCAGGCTGAGGGTGTGGGTCATTAGGGACAGGCGGACGCATTTGGATGAGCCAGTTTTGCTGACAAGGTTGTTTTTCTGGGCTATGAAGTCCTTACAGGCTCATTTTGAGGAGAAACAAAAACAGGACGCAGCTCTACTGGTCCTTCTCCCAGAAAAATCCATCTCAAGGGCTGCTCGGCAGTTCTCGAGGCGTGAAGGAAAGGGTCCAGACCAAAGGTGGATTGCACTGGGCCAGGGGGTGGCTTCGAGGTCGGTTTTTGACCATATTGGTGCTTCTTGGCAGTGGCGGACGTCTTGGCAAAGAGGTCATGCAGGGTCGAAAGGAAAGCGGGGTGAAAGCTGTGCGGGGGAAGTAGCAGACCTCGCAACCCTAGCTGGAGGCCAGGGGAGGTGGCATGTTCTTGGGGCCCTCCTCCCCAAGCATTTACTATGGCAACAGTGCCCCCAAGTGGCTCGGTCAATGGGGGCAAGTTACTGGTTACCGAAGTCCCCAAACCCAGGGTGAGTCTGGTATCAGAACGGTAGTACCACAAAAGCACATTGTTTCTACCTGAGATTCCTCAATGTTCAGAGTGATTGGTATAGCTGGTACTTCTTAGTTCCCAAGAGCGATGGAACGTTGTATCCTGGACTTGTTTTAAACAAGCACCTCAAGGTTTGCACTTTCCTCACATTTCGCCAGCTATTGCAGTCGGTGCGTCCCAGTGATTAGTTCACATCCATAGGTCTGAAGGATGAGTATTTTCATGTGGCTATACATCCTCCCCACAGAAATGTATGTAGCTTCAGTTCGAGGGTGTGGCCTACAAGTTTCTGGTCCTGACTTTTGGGCTATCCCTATTTCCCTGCACCTTTTCTGCGGTGGTGGAGGTGGCTTTGGAACCGGTGCAGTGCCAGTGAATCAGAGTATTGGCCTATCTGGACGATTGGCTGGTCGTAGCGGAGTCGAGGGAACAGTTGGAGCTCCACACTGCCATGCTGGTTTCCCATATTCAGTCTCTGGGGTTTATAGTGAAAAGTTGTTTGACTCTGGCTCAGCGCATTAAGTTTCTGGGTCTCATTCTGTACTTGCTTCTGAATCATGCATTTTTTTTTCTCAACAGAGGAGGGTCGCATTCTTACTCTGTCTTGCACAGTTCCTCTATGATAGCTGTGGTGCATCTGGGACTTCTGTCGATGCTTCTTTTGGGTGATTTCTACACGTCCGGACATATCTTGCAAATGCCATTGGTTGTTTAAGGTATCCCCGTCATGCCTAAAGGAGTTGACTCTTTGATCCTATCGCTACTGAGTGGAAACTGCACCCCTCGGTGGTTGACCAGATATAGGACCAGTTCGGCAAGGTGCACATTTAGAACAAGGGCAGTGGTCTTTGTTTTAACTACTGGAAAAACTTGCACAAATCTCTAGCAGGAATCACAACCCTTGCTTTTCCCCACTGTGAGATATGTGCTCCCCATCCAGCAACACCCAAATACTTCATAAACATAGAGGATCATTATCTTCTGGTACAACATTTCTCTCTCCCTCAAGAGCCCCTGCCTCTCTCTCCTTCACCATCCTTTCTTCTATTGGTCTCTCTCTCTCTCATTCTCTTTGTTGAGTAGAGAACAATTAGAACCTTGTATTGTGAATCTAACAACACAAGAAGAAAAAAAGAAAAGTTCCTGTTCTAAGTGCCCTGTCGGGATTGGAGTGCCCGCCAGGAAGTGTTGGCTACGAGGAGGGCAGGCGGTTCAGGTGGCAGAGTCCCAGCAGAAGTGACCGGGACAGGAAACATGTGGAGATGGGAGACCTACATTCTGACATCCAACCCCCCACATCCACCCCCAACAGCAAACAGCAGAGGGGCCCACATCCCACCACCCCATCAGCATTGTCAGCTAAAATAACAAAACAAGGTTTCAAATAACAATTTGACCATGAATGACAGAAGCTGCAAAAAAATCATCAGGAATCATTGAAGATGATCAAAAATCATCCTCTTAAACATGTGGCACATCTAAGTTATGTGGCACATGACCACACTACCAATGTTTCCTTGATTAGTCATGTCCTTCTTCATAGCATACTCTGAGCAAGACCATAGTGACTGCTTTGTGTATTTTCACACAAATTAAGATGCACAAAAATGCACAAAAAGCATGAAATCAGCTGAAATACTTTTAGTACATAAATGCACGAATTGAGTGTGAGATTGTGTTGCACAACCCAAAGTTCCTTCCCTATAGATCGAGCCTTTGACCCTAATTATTTGGGTGGACTTATGCAAGTTTCTTTGAAACAGGTCAGTTAAATTGAGAGATAACGGACCGGGGGCTGAGGAGATGGGGAGGCTTGCTCCTCCCTTGCGTTGTCTCACTGCTCTTTCTCCCACCTCCTTCTGCTACAGCGCGTTTCCACTGCCCGTTCCTATTTGCGCTCCATCCTTCCTCAGAGCGACCCATCAACTCCGCCAAACTGTTGAGCACGACTCACTGTCAGACTGTATCATAGTTGCACTGCTGTGAAATAGGATTATCTATTTTATTCAGTTCATTGTGTTTTTGGCTCAGCATTTTCTAACATTGTCCAGTGGAATAGACAAATATCGTCAGTGTGTATGAAGAGGTGATGAACGGATAGCATTGGATTACTTTCTGGAGTGAACTTTGCGTATTGCGTGTTCATGCGGGGACAATCCATCTCTATTGTCGACGATGGCAAAGGCATTCTCCGTCATTACTTTATATTTCGTGTCCATTCTTCTGGGAGCCAGCCGGATGATTGGTAAGATGACACAGAAATAATATTGATCAAAATGGTTAAGTTTAATATGTTCAGAAAACATTTGGATCTTAGGCTACCTTTATGTGTTTCAATTGTGGTTTATTTTGACTTTACTAAAACTAACAACTGTATTTAGATGTTTATAAGAACTTAAAATAATTTCAGGGATTTTGGGGGGGTATAAAAGTCTGAACTCGAAAATATTGGTTCTATCTCACTAGGGCAGTAGACGATATAATAGAACATAGTTGAATGATTGACCATCAATTAGTAGAAATTGTGTAATAATTGGTAACATCCAATTAGTGCAGTTGCCAGGTATAAAATGTGATGCATTACATTTTACATTACATTTACATTTAAGTCATTTAGCAGACGCTCTTATCCAGAGCGACTTACAAATTGGTGCATTCACCTTATGACATCCAGTGGAACAGCCATTCAGTGCCGTTGGTTATTCTTTATGTGCATAGGTCAGTTACAATTCCTTTTGGCCCCACATTCTGTTGTAGCCCTCATTACCCCTGGCGCTTGGCCCTCAATCCTTTTAACAATCCATTTTTGACACTTCATTTGTGGCAGTATAGCAAATGACCATTGAGCTAGCATTGAGACAACACATGTTCCTCCCCTAAATACTCTGGTGCTACACTTAATGTTCATATTGTTTGGATCAGTATGCTAATCAAAGACATCAGTAATATTGAACTGTTCCGTAAACGTTGGATAACTTGGGGCTAAATATTCCACATTTCTGCATGTATAGTATGTGTCCAGGCCCTCTCTGGGAGGCCGTATCCTCTGGAACAGGAACCCCACCTTAGGCGACACAGAGCTGGGCTATTCAGCCTGACCCGGCCCATCTGCCCTGGCTTCCTGTTTTGACACAGCTCCGCCATTTGCTACAGGAGTGGAAATATAGCGACAGAGTCCATAGAGTCCACGCCATGGATGCAAAACATTTCTCCCAACTGTGAAATCCACTGTTGGAATGATTCATGAAACTTCATTTTTATCATTGAATTACAAATGAGTTATGATGTGTTCTAGCTAGAGTAAACTAGTGTGTTTGAGGAGTCTGGTGTGGATTCTGAGATTAGACATTGGAGAGCATAACCTTAGTTGGTATAGGGACCATTACCCATCTGATTTCATGTTCAGACATCACTAGCACTCTACACTCGGGCGGTGTCCCAGTCTACATGTTTCTATACACATGATTTAAGGTTGGTTTGACATGAGAGAGAGAGAGCAGTCTCATATTGATCTCCACTGTCTGCTAATGCTGACTGAACTGTTGAGATAAGTCAATCACCAGGGTGATTGACTGACTGTTTACCTCTCCATTCCTGCAGCATTAGAACTCCGGTTCATGCCTGACCCCCCAACACTGAGCATCCAGGAGAAAGTCCTCAGGATCAACACCTCAGACACACTGGAGATCACCTGCAGGTGAGACATACTGGAACCTGATGGGCCTCTCTTCTCCAGAAGCCTGGCAAATATGGCTGCAAACATAACTCAAATGTTCTTAAAACTGATATCAACTACCTCTGATACCTCACATAATGAATCATAATGAATCTCCATATAAGTCATCCATCCATCAAACTTCTCCCCTACATCATTTCCCACTCTGTTCTTTGGATCTACAGTGGCCGTCAGAACCTGGAATGGACCACATCCTATAATCGCAGCCGTGCTGGCAGTCGACTCTCCATAGTAGACTGCAGTGGGTCAGGATTCTTCTGCATCAAATTACACATTTCCTCGGCCACCGTCAACGAGACTGGGAAGTATCAGTGCTCCTACAGAGACCTGGCGGTGGAGGATAGAAAAACCTCTGTGGCCGTTTATGTCTATGTCCAAGGTGTGCATCATCATTACCTCACTTTGGAATGACAAGTAGGCTTACCAAATCCCTCAAGCGTGACCCAATGGGTAATCTTTACTATCTGACTCAAGAGCTGCTTAGAGCTGCCTTAATAATGAGCCTACCTGATCTGATGTATGTACAGTATGGATTACATACAGTGTATGTTGTTGACTCTCATGATGTCTCATGACTCCTTCATGTATTTGTGTTTTATTTCAGACTATAAAGTGCCATTTGTGCCCTCTGACAAGGACTATGACGTTGTGTTCATCAGTGAGGGAGTGCAGGTGGTCATCCCATGCCGAGGGTCCGTGGAAAATCTCAATGTCACGCTGCATACCGTAAGGACAGATCCACTGACTTTATTGTCCATTTGGGCGGACATTTTAAGGCATACTAAAGTAGAGCTCACCAGCCAAAAGTGTCCCCCGAAAATGGCTCACTAGGTCACATACTGTATATGTGCCCTACATCATTGCTCTCTCTCGCTCTGCTGTGTGTGCATCTTGCTAGCTGTCACTCAAATGGCAGGGCTCATTGGTTAGAACTCGAAAATGCCAGGGGGCTTACCCAAGTGGGGGGAAATGTAGGGAAAAGTACACAGCACAGCTTCCAGGAACACAGTTGCTTTAGGGATTCCGTGGCTAATTGAGGCAAGACAGTAATTTTGCTAATAGATTATGCATGTATGAACTACACATTGACATATCCAGCCCAAAGAGGCACGTTTAAAAACATGCAATATATTCTGTTCAGAATGGAGTCAAAATTCCAGAAGTTATTCTATCTATTTTGTCTAAAGTTGACAACTAAGACTGCTTCACCTCATACCTGCCTTTCCTCTAGTCTTACTACATGAAGTGGCCTACATTTGTGCTCTACTCTGTCAACAAAGCCAGTTGGTAAAGACCTTGCTCTCTCAGGTATGTTTTGTTAGACTGCAGGCTTTGTGGGCGGCAGATAATGTCAGGTGAGATTCTGAGTCTTTTGCGTTGTATTCATGTCAGTTCAAGGGAACAACAAAACGGAGTTTCCATTTCCTGCCTGGGTTGTCCCCACCTTCAGTCAGTATTAGAACTCTGGGACCTCGTATATGGCCTGTATGGTTCAAGAGGATATTTTACTGAAAATGAGTGTTGGAAAAACCACATTGCCCTCTGACCTAGCCAGTGCTGATCAAATGGTAAAACATCACTCATAGTTTCCATGTGAGGGTTGGTCGGTCAGCACCACTAGCAAAGAACCTGCTTTACTCAGTTTTGTCAGGTCGATGCAATGTTGTGATGTATCTGTAATTAAGTTTTTCTTTTTTAATTCTGTGTCCTTTTTCGTCAGAAGTATCCCACGAAAGAACTTAATCCGAACGGGAAGGACATTTTTTGGGATAGCATGAAGGGTGTCTCAGTCCCCAGTCACCTGATCAGCTACGCTGGACTGGTCTTCTGTCAGACACGCATACACAATGAGACCTACAAGTCACCTCTCTACATTGTTACAGTTGTTGGTAAGTGGGTTAGGTTTTAGGTTAGTGTATGAATCCAATTTGATCCACTGTATGTATGACTTACCAAGGTGTTATTGAAACTGGCCATTTATTTTCACGTTTGTGTTCATTTAACTTAATGATTGTGTGTGTTTTTGTGAGTCTTATGAGAACAATAGCCTGCTCACCACACCACTGTGTCTCCCCTCCCTTTTCCGCAGGATATAAGATCCATGACCTCACCCTGACCCCGGCACATGAGAGGCTGTCTGTGGGGGAGAAATTGGTGCTAAACTGCACTGCCTACACAGAGCTCAGCGTGGCCATCGACTTCACCTGGACACACCCTATCAGCCTGGTCAGTACTCTGCATGGCCCACTCTTATAGACAGACTGTGATTACTAAATGCACATGAAATCACTGACTCAGGCTTCATTGACTGACATGTTAGTCATCACATTCCACCAAACACAGAAATCATAGACATGGTGATGATATTGACACTAAACTGACTCACCATAGACATATTCCATTCAAGAGAGGGATACCATATGATATATCCCTTCCTCTTACTCCCAAGGTTTCCTCCTTACTTCCTGCTTTCAGGAAAGTTTTTAAACACAACGTCTGTTCAATGCTGCCCTTATATAATTCATGGTGTTGTCTTCTCACTTATACCAGTCTTTAGGTTGATTTTACAGTGCTTTTATCCCCTGACTCCTCACTCTGCCCCACTTGCAGGCCCCAGTGAATGGCTCAGGTCGGACCTACACCACGTCACACAAGAAGAAGCTGTGGAGCTCTCTGGAACTGTCCAACACACTCACAGTGGAGAACGTGACCGGCAACTACACAGGAAAGTATACCTGCACAGCCTCCAGTGGAAAAATGGTCAAAACTGCATCTGCATCTCTTGTGGTCTTTGGTAGGTACACTTAGTGGTTTAAGCCACATCTGTTCTCCAAGATACAGAGTCTGGAGGTTTTTACACTTTTTTTTGCAGATATCCTCTTATTGTCTTATATTAATAATGACCCCTGGTCTGGATTTATTGCACAATAATCCATTATGTTACTTTGTGACACTTGAATTGCTTTGATGACGGCGGTAGTTGACAATGTTTATGCTGTTTTTTGTTGACATTAGAAAAGCCTTTTATTGATTTCGATGACCACAAGTGGGTTAAGGTTCTGGGGGTGAACGCTAGTGCCCAGAACATTAAGATCCCAGTCAAGTTCGACGCCTACCCAGAACCTACAGTCAGATGGTATGTTGATCATGTACAGTAATGATATACTATATATGCTTGCAGTAGTTTGTACTGTATTCTATGCATACTACGTATTTGTGTAAATTGAACCTGTCCTTATTTCTACAGGTATAAGAATGGCCAGCCTATTTACAAGGATGACTATAGATTTAAACCTACCAGGGACTCGCTCATGATCCTTGGCCTAGCTGAAAAGGATGCTGGGAATTACACAGTGGTCTTGATCAATAAGATAACAAAAGAAGAGCAGAGACGCTCCGTCCAGCTCTTGGTCAATGGTATGTACCTCCCCTCTCCTCTCTCCCATTCCTCTCTCATTACTCTCACCAGTCTTCTCCTCCCCTCCCCTCGTGCTCCTCCCTCCAATTTGTCCTATAATTCCCCCCTCTCTCTTTCTCCTTTATGCTGTACCTCTGTCTTAGACTTAAACTGTGATGTGACCATTGCCGCGTTCACACTGCACTTAGCCTCGGCCATATGGAGTTTTCACCTGTCAAGTCACGGTTCATGTCTCCTCAGTCCCTCCCCATATCATTGAGAAGGAGGTTGCCGTGGACACTGATGTTCACATGTACGGCAGCAGCCCCACCCTCAGGTGCACTGCCCGTGGAATCCCCACCCCTACACGCATCCAATGGCAGTGGATGTCCAGAGAGGACTGCCCACTCCTCTTTCAGTAAGTCTCACGTTCATTATGCGTGTGCGTGCGTGTGTGTGTGTACGTGCGTGTGTGTGCGTACGTGCGTGTGTGTCTGCACGATGCATGCGCATGTGTGTGTAACCTCACCCTGCTGCTCCTCAGACGGTCATTGTTAACAGGTTGTTGATTCTGTGGAGGAACATCAGCATTCTAGATGTTGATGAAAGCATTAACAGAGACAATGAGTGTGCCCTGTGACCTGCATCAGATTGTAGGATGTGATTCATACTTCGCACAATAAGTTGCGTGCATAATTTAAAAACACCAGGGCGCTTTAGACGGAGAAAACATGAAGACCGATCTTATCTTTGTATGGTTTTGTATGGATTTTCATATGATCCCAGTATTCTCTATGGATTATGGATAGCCTTGTATTCCAGAAAACTTTGATGATTGAGTCGCTTAGGACAATTGTGATTGGGTAGATTGGGTTGTGATTAGTGAATGGGCCCCTCAGGTATGCAGTAATGTGAGGATTGTTGATAGAGTGGTTGGAGTGTATGGTCCAGTGTACTGTACAGACCAACAGTAAGGTCTTATCTTCAGCCTGCACATCCAAGCACTTCCTCAGGCCTGGTCAGGGTTTCCTGTTGTTCACAGTGCACTACTACTCTGTCTAAAGGCTTCTTCCTGTGCAACCCTGTCTCTACCTCCTCGTCTTCCCTCCATCCTTCACTACCACCATCACTCCGATCATCTCTGGCTCCCCATTTCACAGATCATTTTTGTGTTCTCTCTCTCTCTCTAGCCGTCTATTTCTATGCGTCTCTGTTCTCTCGCTTCTCTGTTTGGTCTCTACTGTAGTGGTGTGTCTTTGTTGACAATCCCACCCACTCCAGTCTGTAAACAAATGACGTAACCTCTCCTGAAATAACCATCTCCCAGCTGAGAACAGGGACCAATAGATCAGGGACATGTTGTATTTATAAAGGTCACAGTCCTCTTTTTATATGTGTGTGTGCGTGTGTGTGTTTATTTGTTTTTGTGTATCTACGGTGCTGTGCTTTTTTGTGTGTCTGACAATAGCAGTGTGTCAATGGAGTGATTTTGGTTTTGCTCTGCAGGTCGGGAGTGGTGAGCTCTGGGGTCAAGATGGAGGACTGTACCAAATGGAGGGACATCAGCAATACCACAGGGCAGAATCCTATCGCCCGAATTAGCAGTGACACAGATCACGTGCACAAGGTACAGACCATTCCTTCCTCTCTAAATGATCTCAGTCATTTATTATATCAATGAATTTGTAAAATTAATAGTCAAGATCATTTTGTCTGCAGACTGTGAGTTCTCTGAAGATCCAGAAAGCCAAGGTCCACGCCCTCTACAAATGCCTGACTTCTAACAAAGCGGGACAAGATTCACGCATTATCGTCTTCCATGTGACACGTAAGCTTCATTTTATGCTTCTTCTGTTTCTTTCTGTTTGTGTTCATTGGTGCATCGTCCATGAGAACACCTCATGATTAAGTGTGTGTGTGTGTGTGTGCATGTGATTGTCTACTCTACAGGTGGTCTGGAGCTGAGTGTGTCTCCGTCCCGTGAGCCCATTGAGCAGGACCAGGTGGTTCTGAGGTGTAAGGCAGACAGGCTGATCTATGGAAATCTGGCCTGGTTCCGTGTGGAAAATGAGTTTGACACAGAGCAGGTCCCTGCTGTGCAGTCCTGTCGGGGGCTGTCCCTATCCCAGCAGCCCTTGTCCCAGGCTGTCCTCTCTGGGCTGCAGGGCACCAACGTTACCCTGGAGCTGCCCCTGACCAATGTGTCTCGGAGGGACCAGGGGGTGTACGCCTGCCAGGTGGAGAACATCAAGACTGGGGAGAGGACCTGTCTCCTCCGACACCTCACCCTCAGAGGTACAAATCTGTACCCGGACCATATTTATCAGTCATCTCCACAATCACTTGGGCCACTCACAGGTCCTTAACCAAGGTCCTCTCATGGGTACCGCAGGTTTCTAAATCTAGTCTAGTGTTTGGAAAAATATTTAGAGTCCTGTCTTCTTGGTGTGTTTTTTTAGCACTTGAGGCCGCAAGGATCCTGAACAATTTGACAGACCAGAGAGTGAACGTCAGTGCGACGACCATGCTAATATGTGAGGTGACCGGTACACCCACCCCAACCGTGATGTGGACCAAACAGAACCAAACAGTGGTGGAGGGCTCTGGTAATGGCATGACCCAATGGTTACTAATATACCACTTCTGCTGCTATCATTTCTACTTTGTGTTAATAAATACAGTACAATATTGGTATTAATGCCATGGACTTTTTTTTTTGTGCCACAGGTGTGATTCTGAGCCGATTGAACCAGACCCTGACCATCCTGCGTGTGAAGGAGGAGGACGGTGGTCTGTATACCTGTACTGCCTGTAACAGCCGGGGCTGCGACACATCTCAGAGCAACCTTATCACTGAAGGTCAGTCTCTCCCACTACGGGAAACTGGACCACAGCATAGGAAACAGCCAACACTAATTACGCTACAGGCATAATGCAGTATGACGGAATGCCTGTATTTCCTGTTCTCTGGTGCTGTATCCATAAACAAAAGAAGGTACAGGCATAACCAAAGAGGGATTCATACCACAATGAATTCGTTCAGTTTTACTCACAATATCTTACCCATAAACTCCCATATAGACCATCCATTCATTTATAGATTTTTTTGTATTTTTATAGCTGGCCTCAAGGTTCCCCTGTTTCACCTCCCACTTAAGACATTCTGCTATATCAAAGATGAAGTGTATAAATAACTGTTCCCCCACGGAACAGGAAGTGGGCCCTGTTAGAGCACATCCTCCTGGGAGTTTCAGAATACCAAACAATAAGAAGCCCAGCAAGGACAAAGGGAAAGGCTGGCCTAGAACACTGAGACACAGCAACAAACAAACAAACAGACGTACAGAGAGTGACCGGTTACAGATGTAGGATCTTCATTTGATCACTCTTTTGTTGCTAAGAATTTCCTGGCACAACAGAAAATGCTCATTTGCAGTGTTTAATTTCCACTTTAAAATGTCAGACTTGATTTGCCCTAACAAAAACTGTATCAACCCTTACAAAAAACGTCCATTAATTATAATCCACATAATAATTCACATTTAATGTTGTTCCAGAATTATTTTCCTTCTGTAGAAAACTGTCTCAAATTAAGATCCTGCATCTGTAGAGCCTACGTGACCCAGCCCCCATCACAGGCCTCTGGCCACCGGCCCGTCACCCAGTCAGAGCTCAGGGTCTCTCAGGCGCCAGTGAGCCTCACTAACGAGGCAGGACAGACGACAGAGGCTGCCTCAGCTCACTAACGAGAAGTTCCTCTTATATGTGGGCGGAGGACAAGAGAGGGATATTGGGCAAAAGCGAGAAAATGGGATATAGATGGAAAGAGGGAGAGAGTAGGGTGGAAACATTAATGATGGGTGTAGATCATTAGGGTTCTACAGCTTGTAGTCACAGACTTATGGTATGATGACAGTTTTTTTCCAGGTTGACTTTGGCCAGAGTGATGCTGACCCCAGAACATTTGTTATGACTAGATAGAATATCAGGTCTGCTCACAGCCTGAATTCCAACAGTGCCCTTCCGCCAATACAAACACACACAGGTTTCCTGAAACCGTGTTCCTCCTAGCTTGGTACTGATTTATAGCCAAAGCACATTGTAATTGGCAAATTCCAAACTGACGGAGAAAATCTATTTCAAATTATTTTTTTGTTTATTTAACAGAAGTGGTTTATTTAACAGAAACTCAGATTTGATGTGTGCAAAATGTGCAAAATATGTGAACCCCTTCAGTCAATAGCTTGTCTCACCTCCATCAGCAGCGATAACTTGGGAGTAAACGTCTCCTATAGCCAGTAATCAGTCTCTGACATCGGTTTTGACAGATTGTTCCCCCCACTCCTCCTTACAGAACTCAGCCAATTGAGTGAGGTTTGAGGGGTGTCTGGTATGAACTGCCCCACTCCAGGTCTTCCCACAGCGTCTCGGTTGGATTTAGGTCAGGACTTTGACTTGGCCAATTCAAAACACAAATCTTCTTTCTCCTGAGCCATTCTTTGGTAGCTTTGCTTGAATGCTTTGGGTCATTGTCTTGTTGGAAGACCCATTTTAAGCCCAGCTTTAGCCCCTTGAGCCTGACGTTCTGTTTAAGAATCTCCTGGTATCCCTCAGAATTCATGGTTCCCTTAATGATGTGGAGTCGTCCAGGTCCAGAAGAGGAAAAGCAGCCCCAGATCTTGACATTTCCATCAAGATGCTTGACTGTTCTGATAAGGTTATTTTGGTGATCGGCAGTGTTGAGTTTTCTCCAAACATAGCAGTGTTGATTGTGACCTAAAAGGTCAATTTTGGACTCATCGGTCCAGAGAATGGACTTCCAGAAACCTTCAGGTTTGTCCAGGTGGTCTCTGGCAAAGTTAAGACGGGCAGTTTGGTTCTTTTTTTTTGACAGCAGAGGCTTCTCCCTAGCAACCCTCCCACGAATGGCATTTTGATTCAGTGTTCTTCTTGTTGTTGAAGCATGCACAGTCACCTGAGATAAAGCAAGGAAGGTCTGCAAATCTCTAGATGTTATGTTAGGGTTGGCTTTTACCTGATTTCTTGTGGCTCTTGGGGATATTTTGGAAGGGCGTCCACTTCTAGGCTGAGTTGCTGTCATGTTAAATGCTCTCCATTTGTAAATGATTTGCCTCACAGTGGACTGATGGAGCTCAAATCTTCTTGAGATGATTTTATAGCCTTCCCCATGCTGACGTGCTCTCACTACCTTCGTCCTGATGTCCTCTGAGATCTCCTTTCCTCTCGGCATGGTGTGCTTTGCATTCGCCTGGATGGGTAACAACAAACTGACCAGGTTTCCTTTCTCTATTTATCGATTTAGTCCCGCCCAAACTCTTTCCTAACGATCTCTCCTTTGATTGGTTCATTTGGTACCCAATTATTTACCCACCTGATTCTACTTACCTACTTGATTTAACCAATGCAACTTGGCTTTCACTGAGATTTCCATAGATCAGCCTTATTTTTGCACCTGCACCTTTTTTATGTAGTTTTTCTACTACACGCATGATTTCCTCTACACCAACATACAGTATTAGTACATATATACCTGCTATGTCAGATCAAAAAGACTGGTTCTGATCCAATGAAGATTTCATGGTAAAAACTAAAAACAATCTGTAATTTCTACAAGGGGTTCACGTACTTTCAAGCAGCATTGTATAACGATTGAGTAATGAAGAGGTAAATAACCTTGTACCGTTTACTGTAGTTCATACTACTTCATACTCACTCTGGTTATTGTTTTGGTTGTAGGTGCAGAGGAGAAGACTAATGTAGAGCTGATTGTTCCTATTGGCTCTGTGGTCATCGCCATGTTCTTCTGGCTTCTCATCGTCTTCGTCATCCGCAGTAGGAAAAGAGTAAGACAGACTCTTTTACTCACCCCCTTTCCACACTCCTCTGCACAGGCCCACACACAGAGTCACACACACACACACACACACACACACACACACACACACACACACACACACACACACACACACACACACACACACACACACACACACACACACACACACACACACACACACACACACACACACACGGATGGGTCTGACAGATGAGAAGTGACTGGTCTGGCGGTCAGTGTCTACACTCCTTTGTATTGGGGAACAACAGAGCCACATTCTGCTGCCAGTCCCTCCGTCACTGGCCGGGCCTGGCCTGGCATCTAACTGATGAACCAGCAGAGAGGGGACTCACACATGACAAACTCTCATAGACAAACTTCCATAAATAATCAGAAAAGGGGGCTTTCCATCCATCCCATCAGGGGAAATGTCTGAAGACACTGTATCTGTAGGTCATTATATACAAATATATTCATTTCTCTCTCTCTCTTTCGTTCACTCTCATCCCCCCATTCCCTCTCTCTAGACAAATAATGGGGACATGAAGACAGGGTACCTGTCCATCATCCTTGATTCTGAGGACATGCCCATGGACGAGCACTGTGAGAGGCTCACATACGACGCCAACAAGTGGGAGTTCCCTCGCGACAGGCTGAAACTCGGTGAGACTTTCAGATCCTTACGGGCACATTTTTGGGGAGGAAGAGACGCTATACACAGGCGAGATGAAAGTTTTAAATCCACTGCCTGAAATGATATTTGGTGTGTTTTGAAGGTGACCAATTGGGGCGTGGAGCTTTTGGACAGGTAGTAGAGGCAGCAGCCTTTGGCATAGAGAAAGCCACTACCTGTACTACAGTGGCAGTCAAGATGCTGAAAGGTGGGTACACCTCCTTCTCATACCCTGGCATACACACACACACACACACACACACACACACACACACACACACACACACACACACACACACACACACACACACACACACACACACACACACACACACACACACACACACACACACACACACACACACACACACACACACACACACACACACACACAATAAATGAGCTGACTGAGTTTTTATCTCTGCCCACCACAGAGGGAGCCACGTCCAGTGAGTACCGTGCACTGATGTCAGAGCTGAAGATCCTCATCCACATCGGCCACCATCTCAATGTGGTCAACCTGCTGGGGGCCTGCACCAAACCAGGGAGTGAGTCTTCACATTATCAACACACACTCACACATTTCATATTTCACATATTCCCTTTCCTATTTTCTTTCCCCCTCTTTTTCTCTCGCACCATTTATTGGCACCCCTTTCTCCCCCTCTTCCATTTGTGTTCTACACACTGTGTTCATCAGGAAGTGTCTGCTTTATTAGTGGTGAGAGGCAGAGAATAACACGCATGCTCTATCTGTCCTAATTGTATATCTGCTCAAACTGCAGAGAGGAAGCCATGTTCTGGGAACGGGGAAGAGGGCCTCTGTTTCCATGTCCTCTCTCTCTCTTTCTCACTCCTACGCTTTCCCTTACTTTACTACACATTCCCATTCTACAGTGCTCTAATGAAGTGATGATCTTCCTCTGATATTGAACCTTTTCTCCCTCCCTCTCCCCTCAGGTCCGTTGATGGTGATTGTGGAGTACTGTAAACACGGCAACCTCTCCAGCTATTTAAAGAGCAAGCGTGGAGAGTACAGCCCCTTCAAGGTAAATGAGCCATGCCCCAGCAACAGCGGTCTGTAAAGCTCAGCCAGCCTCTGATGTGGTTACACTGATCCCAGACCGTTACACAAGTGTTCTCCGTGATGCTCTCACATTGTCTGCCTGCCTGAGCCGCTGGAAACTACCAGCTTCCATTTCATGTTGTATTGCTTGGGCCAGGAGTTTTCCAGTCCACTTTTTCTATTGGACTTTTGGTCCTTGATCCTTTGACCTGCCATTTCTCCATGGTTACAGAGGAGGCGTCCTCGGTCAGGTCAGTGGGAGCGGATGGAGGAGGACGTGACTGAAGGGGACCTGGGTTTGGGGACCAGCACCCACTTGGACATTTGCACTGGGACAGCAGTCTGCTCCAGACTGGGAGAGGAGAGCTCTGTTAGCCACGTAGAGGAGGAGGATGGTACTGCAGCTCTATACCTCCATACTCACCTCATGCAAATACTGTACATATCACCAATGGGATTTATATAGACGTAGGATCTTAACTTGAGCCAGTGTGCTACAGCGGGAAAATAATCATGCAGCAACAGGACATTTTAATTATTATGTGGGTTATATTTAATATACATTTTTTGTAGGTGTTGATACATTTTTCGTTAGAGCAAATCAAGTCTGAAATTAATTTCAAAGTCGGAATTACAAACATTAGAAGCCTTTTTAAAACTCAAATACACTATTTGCAGGAGAATTCTAAGCAACAAAATATTGATCAAATGAAGATCCTTAATTTGTATGCACCACTTCACTGATCACAATGTATAATGTATGACGTGATAATGTGATAATTTAACCTCTCTGCTATTAGTAAATGCCCAATTTGAACCCAAGCAGAGAGTTGTGAGTGGGAGGAGCACCTGACCATGGAGGACCTGATCAGCTACAGCTTCCAGGTGGCCAAGGGCATGGAGTTCCTATCCTCTCGCAAGTGCATCCATCGGGACCTAGCAGCTAGGAACATCTTGCTCTCAGAAAACAACATTGTGAAGATCTGTGACTTTGGTCTGGCCAGAGACGTCTACAAAGACCCCGACTACGTCCGCAAGGGAGACGTAAGCTACTAAGAACACGCCGTACCTCAGTCACTAGCAGTGGTTATTACGACGTCTCATAAACTGCGATTCTCTCTACAGGCGCGGCTCCCTCTGAAATGGATGGCTCCTGAGACCATCTTCGACCGGGTCTATACCACACAGAGCGACGTGTGGTCCTTTGGCATTCTGCTCTGGGAGATCTTCTCTCTGGGTGAGCCAAGTGACAGTACCTCTTCAAACACAACTTGACCACTTAGTGGCCGCACCATGACCACACTGTGACTGTATTATAACGGTTGTTCTCTCCACCACAGGGGCATCTCCATACCCTGGTGTTGGCATTGATGAGGCCTTCTGCAGGAGGCTGAAGGAAGGGACCAGGATGAGAGCACCAGACTACGCCACCACTGAGATGTGAGTGGACTACTGAAATACAGCATATCACACGACATGACATACTGAAGCCTGCTCAATTCCATTATGACTGTGAAATACAATTATCTGCCAATAGAATCTGCCACGTGAAGCCATAGACAACAATGTGACACCATTGCAGTGATGAATTAACAAATGACCAGGTAATGATTGTTCTGCTAGATATCAAACCATGTTGGACTGCTGGCTGGACAAACCTACCGACAGACCAAATTTCACTGAGCTCGTAGAACATCTGGGGAACCTGCTACAGGCCAGCGCTCATCAGGTCTATTTGTTTACATGCATGTTACATGTATGTATGTAACTAGCACTAGCACACGTGTTATGTGTGCTAGTTTATTTATGAGGGTATTGGTGCACGGTATGTGAGTTTGTTCATCTTATTGTGTGTGTATGAGATGAGATCGTGAGGTCTGAGAGTGTAATCGGTGTGTGTTTACCTTCAGGATGGGAAGGACTACATCCCTTTGACAGCAGTGGAGGTGGAGGGGGGCTCACTCAGCCCTGAACCCAGGAACCCCTTCACCAGGATCATCAGAGAGGAAACCCATGTCCCCCAGATACACTGTGACAGCACACCCGCCATCTCCCTCGGGTCAGCAACATGCACACTGACTCAAATTAACACCAAGCATCGCATTGATCCATCACAAATGAAACCCCAATATAGTGGACTACTTTTGTGCAGTTTGTATGAACACTTGCTAGTTGCTAGTGTAACAGGTGATGCCCCCCCCCCTCACTGCTCCTTATAGGCTCTCCCAGCAGAGTGACAGGTGCAGTCGACCACTCAGTGTGAAGACTTTTGATGACGTCCCTGTGGGGCATAGCAGCGTCATGGTGAGTGTCTCCATGGTTCCACACAGTGTCACTCCCCCTTACATATCAACAGCCAATAATCTGAGTCCATGTGGGTGTTCCCTACAGGAGGGTCAGACGGACAGCGGTATGTGCCTATCACCAGAGGAGATGAAGAGTCTGGACCATCAGCGTCACCGCACGTCCAACTTCAGGTGAGAAAACAGGAGGCCCATAACCCCCAACCCAATGGTTGTGTTACACTCTGGAATCTCACAGCATTTGTGTGATTGTTACTGTATTTGTTTATTGGATAATAAATGGTTCCTGTCCTCCTATAGTCACATCCAGCGATGTAAGAGTAAGGAGTCTCTGGCCTCCGAGTCGTCCAATCAGACGAGTGGGTACCAGTCAGGCTACCACTCAGACGACACTGACGCACCCATTTATGCTAATGAGGAGATGATCATGAAGAGAAGCATTGTGAAGAAGCCACTGCCGCCCAAAACAGCAGACAAGTTCAGTGTTGAGGTGCGCTACAGTACACCCCCTGTTTAGCCCCTAATGGTCAACACCATCATCACTAGCACTGTTCCCTTAAATGCCCACAAAATATATCCCTCTCCTTGAGCCTGTTTTTGCAGCACAACCTCAGGGACCATCAGGAACAATGTCATCACATGTAGTAGTGGCTTATCCATTGCATTGTTTATTCAGTCAAAGTATTTTGTTATGAGATAAATGTAATATATTCAATGGGATTGATGAAAGTTGTATGAGATAATTCGTCATTGTAAAGACCACTGTTTTTAGCAAACCCTTGGAATGCAATCATGTTTACACAGTAGATGGAAGGTCAGGGGAGCCACAGGGACACACCTAGTTCCTGAGAAGCAATCCGCCCACTTCCTCTATTGCAGGAAATGGCAACTGGAATTTGACAATTGAATTAGCAAATGTTTTCATTCTTTTTTTCTTTCTTTTTCTGTCAATTGTGTTTTCTTGGAAAAATCCAGTCGACATCTCACACAAGTGGTTTTATCAAATGCAACACCTTAAAATCTTTTGTACGGACAAGTTTCTATCAGATGTTTAGCTTTTTCTAGATTGTTCTTGCCTCTCAATTGTACAGTTTATCACAATGACTTTTGTCTTTGTTATAATAACTTACCTTATTTGATTGAAGCCGATATCTACTGTACTAAACTTGTAATAAATGTAACTAGTTTTATAAAATAAATATATACTTGTAGAAATGTGTGTGTGTATTTTGCTTTCTTTGTCAAATTGAACTTGAGCAGACAATACTTTCACGCCCATAGTCCGTCTTTTGATTTAAGCCTTTCTCAGTAGTTGGTATTTACACTAACCTTATGCATGTGCGTAACAGGCTTTGCAGATGTGACTCCCTGATGTGCATTGAATAGATTTCATTAAACGGCTGAAAACCCTCCCACTTGCTGGCTAACAGATTTTCTCATGGAGTTTTCATTCAACAGGGTTTGCGGTACATTTATCGAAAGCCCAACCTTTACATACTGCCACAACGCCTGGAGTGGTGGGTGCGGAGTCAACCGCAGAGAGCAGAGGATACTGGGGAAACCGGACTTTATTAAGTTTCCAAAGCTAACGCCCAAAACAACAGGCGAAATTAGTCATTAGTCAAAATTGTCCAACCCAACACAGGGCACAACACAGGGCACAACACGCACAACCTGACAAACAGAAAACAAGCCCACACAAAAACAGGCAGGCCTAACAGGCTTAAATAGACTGAATCAAAAAACAAAATAAGAGACAGGTGCAACCAATAAGACCAAACAAACAGAAAAGGGGATCGGTGGCGGCTAGTAGACCGTCGACGACGAGCGCCGCCCGAACAGGCAGGTGGGAGTCGTGACACATACAACTTACATTTCATTTGAATTTTCTCAACAGACTCACTGACTAGAATATACTGTATATCGAGAACAAGTTCAGAATAGGAATTATGAAAGCAAGCCATCTTAAATAATGTACATATATTCGTATCCTTTATTTGTTCTTGCACCAATTGGTAGATTAAAAACACTGAAAACAAAAAACAATAAACAACCAACGAACAGTCCTGTAAGGTACAACACTAAACAGAAAATAACCACCCACAAAACACAATGGAAAACAGGCTACCTAAATATGGTTCTCAATCAGGGACAACAATTGACAGCTGCCTCTGATTGAGAACCATACCAGGCCAAACACAGAAATAGCAAATCATAGACAAACTAACAGACAACCCACCCAACTCACGCCCCGACCATACTAAAACAAAAGACAAAACAAAGGAACTAAGGTCAGAACGTGACAGTACCCCCCCCCCAAAGTTGCGGACTCCAGCCGCAAAACCTGAACCTATAGGGGAGGGTCTGGTGGGTGTCTGTCCGCAGTGGCGGCTCTGGCGCGGGATATGGACCCCACTCCACCATAGTCTTTCTCCGCCTCCTTAACCGCCTCTATGGCCTCTTAAGAGCGGCAACCCTAGCCACAGACCTCGGACTGGGGACCCTATCAACGGGTCCCGAATGGATGGGAGATTCTGGCAGCGCCAGAGTGAAGGACGACTCCGGCAGTGCCGGACAGGCGGGAGACTCCGGCAGCTCTGGAGTGAAGGGCGATTCCGGCATCGCCGGCGCGACAGGCGGCTATGGCAGCTCCTGGCTGACTGACGGCTCTGGCAGCTACTGGCTGACTGACGGCCCAAGACAGACTGGCGGCTCTGGCGGCTCAGGTCAGACTGGCGGCTCTGGCAGCTCAGGGCAGACTGGCGGCTCTGGCAGCTCAGGGCAGACGGGAGACTCTGGCAGCTCAGGGCAGACGGGAGACTCTGGCAGCTCAGGGCAGACGGGAGACTCTGGCAGCTCAGGGCAGACGGGAGACTCTGGCAGCTCAGGGCAGACGGGAGACTCTGGCAGCTCAGGGCAGACGGGAGACTCTGGCAGCTGGGCAGACGGGAGACTCTGGCAGCGCTGGGCAGACAGGAGACTCTGGCAGCTCAGGGCAGACTGGGAGCTCACAGACTCTCTGGCAGCTCCTGGCTGGGCAGACTGGCTGAGACTCTGGCAGCTACTGGCTGGGGCTCAAGACAGACTGGCGGCTCTGGCGGCTCAGGGCTCTGGCAGCTCAGGGCAGACTCTGGCAGCTCAGGGCAGACGGGAGACTCTGGCAGCTCAGGGCAGACTCCGGCAGCTCTGGAGTGAAGGGCTCTGGCGCGACAGCGGCTCAGCTCCTGGCTGACTGACGGCTCTGGCAGCTACTGGCTGACTGACGGCTCAAGACAGACTGGCGGCTCTGGCGGCTCAGGGCAGACTGGCGGCTCTGGCAGCTCAGGGCAGACTGGCGGACTCTGGCAGCTCAGGGCAGACGGCGGAGCTCAGGGCAGACTCTGGCAGCTCAGGGCAGACGGGAGACTCTGGCAGCTCAGGGCAGACTCTGGCAGCTCAGAGAAGGGAGACTCTGGCAGCTCAGGGCAGACTCTGGCAGCGCTGGGCAGACTCTGGCAGCTCAGGGGCAGACTGGCGGCTCTGGCAGCTCAGAGACTGGCTGGCAGCTCAGGGCAGCTACTGGCTGACTGACTCTGGCAGCTCAGGGCAGACAGACTGGCGGCTCTGGCGGGGCAGACTCTGGCTGCTCAGGGCAGACGGGAGACTCTGGCTGCTCAGGGCAGACGGGAGACTCTGGCAGCTCAGGGCAGACGGGAGACTCTGGCAGCTCAGGGCAGACGGGAGACTCTGGCAGCTCAGGGCAGACGGGAGACTCTGGCAGCTCAGGGCAGACGGGAGACTCTGGCAGCGCTGGGCAGACGGGAGACTCTGGCAGCGCTGGGCAGACGGGAGACTCTGGCAGCGCTGGGCAGACGGGAGACTCTGGCAGCGCTGGGTAGACGGTAGACTCTGGCAGCGCTGGGCAGACGGGAGCACCTGTAGGGAGAAGACAGAGAGACAGCCTGGTGCGGGGGGCTGCCACCGGAGGGATGGTGCGTGGAGGTGGCACCGGATAGACCGGACCGTGAAGGCGCACTGGAGCTCTTGAGCACTAAGCCTGCCCAACCTTACCTGGTTGAATGCTCCCCGTAGCCAGGCCAGTGCGGCGAGGTAGAATAGCCCGCACTAGGCTGTGCTGGCGAACTGGGGACACCATGCTTAAGGCTGGTGCCATGTACACCGGCCCGAGGAGACGCACTGGAGACCAGATGCACTGAGCTGGCTTCATGGCACCTGGCTCAATGACCACTCTAGCCGTGCCGATACGAGGCACTGCAATGTACCGCACCGGGCTATGCACACGCACCGGGGACACCGTGCGCTCCACTGCATACCACAGTGCCTGCCCGGTCCCTCTCGCTCTCTTTGCCACACTCCCCGTGTGCCCCCCCAAGACATTTTTGGGGCTGCCTCTCGGGCTTCCAACCGCGCCGCCGTGCTGCCTCCTCATACCACCGCCTCTCGGCTTTCGCTGCCTCCAGCTAAGCCTTGGGGCGGCGATATTCTCCTGCCTGTGCCCAGGGTCCCTTGCCGTCCAGAATCTCCTCCCATGTCCAGGAGTCCTGCTGCTGCTGCTGCCCGTTACCACACTGCTTGGTCCTTTCTTGGTGGGTGGTTCTGTAACGCTTGTCGTCTGGGGAAGGAGAGGAGGACCAAGGTGCAGCGTAGTAAGTGTTCATATTTTAAATGTTTTAATGAACACTGAAAACAAAACAATAAACAACCAAAGAACAGTCCTGTAAGGTACAACACTAAACAGAAAATAACCACCCACAAAACACAATGGAAAACAGGCTACCTAAATATGGTTCTCAATCAGGGACAACGATTGACAGCTGCCTCTGATTGAGAAACATACCAGGCCAAACACGGAAATAGAAAATCATAAACTAACAGACAACCCACCCAACTCACGCCCTGACCATACTAAAACAAAAGACAAAACAAAAGAACTAAGGTCAGAACGTGACATCCGGTCTCAGTCTCCAGTATTTAGGCTGCAATAGTTTGTGTCGGGGGGCTAAGGACAGTCTGTTACATCTTGAGAATTTCTCCTGTCTTATCAAGCGTCCTGTGTGAATTTAAGAATGCTCCCTCGCTCTCTGTCTCTCTCTCTTCTCTCTGAGGACCATGCCTTAACACTACCTGGCCTGATGACTCCTTGCTGTCCCCAGCCAGCTGGTCGTGCTAATGCTCCAGCTTCAACTGTTCTGTCTGCGGCTATGGCACCCTGACTTGTTCACCGGATGTGCTACATTTACATAAGTATTCAGACCCTTTACTCAGTACTTTGTTGAAGCACCTTTGGCAGCAATTACAGCCTTGAGTCTTCTTGGGTATGATGCGACACCTACATTTGGGGAGTTTCTCCCTTCTCTGCAGATTCTCTCAAGCTCTGTCAGGTTGGATGGGGAGCATCGCTGCACAGCTATTTTCAGGTCTCTCCAGAGATGATAGATCGGGTACAAGTCCGGGCTCTGGTTGGGCCACTCAAGGACATTCAGAGACTTATTCCTGCATTGTATTGGCTGTGTACTTAGGGTCGTTGTCCTGTTAGAAGGTGAACCTTTGCCCCAGTCTGAGGTCCTGAGCACTTTGGAGCAGGTTTTCATCAAGAATTTCTCTGTACTTTGCTCCATTCATCTTTTCCTTGATCCTGACTAGTCTCCCAGTCTCTGCCACTGAAAAACATCCACAGCATGGTGCTGCCACCACCATGCTTCACCGTAGGGATGGTGCCAGGTTTCCTCCAGACGTGACGCTTGGCAATCAGGCCAACAAGTTCAATCTTGGTTTCATCAGACCAGAGGATCTTATTTAAAGGTAAAACATTTGGTCAGAGTCCTTTAGGTGCTTTTTGGCAAACTCCAAGCGGGCTGTCATGTACCTTTTACTGAGAAGTGGCTTCTGTCTGCCACTCTACCAGAAAGGCCTGATTGGTGGAGTGCTGCAGAGATGGTTGTCCTTCTGGAAGGTTCTCCCATCTCCACACAGGAACTCTGGAGCTCAGTTTGGCAGGGCAGCCAGCTCTAGTAAGAGTCTTGGTGGTTGCAAACTTCTTCCATTTAAGAATGATGGGGGCTGCTGTGTTCTTGGGGACCTTTAATGCTGCAGAAATGTTTTGGTTACCCTTCCCCAGATCTGTGCCTTGACACAATCTTCTTTCAGAGCTCTATGGACAATTCCTTCGACCCCATAGCTTGTTTTTTTTTATCTGGCGTGCATTGTCAACTGTGGGACCTTATATAGACAGGTGGGTGCCTTTCCAAATCATGTCCAATCAATTTAATTTACCACAGGTGGACTCCAATCAAGTTGTAGAAACATCAACATCAATGTAAACAGGATGCACCTGAGCTCAATTTCTAATCTCATAGTAAAGGGTCTAAATAGTTATGTAAATAAGGTATTTCTGTTTATAAGATTTGATATATTTGCTAACATTTCTAAAAACCTGTTTTCACTTTGTCGTTATGGGGTATTGTGTGTAGACTGATGAGGAACATAACAGAATGTGGAAAAAGTCAAATGGGCTGAATACTTTCCCCGAATACACTGTAAGTAAAACATTCTAGAGTGCATAACTCCACTCAGTAGGATCGGTGCTACTGTCAGTGCGCACAAGTTTCTATAGGCTACATCCTAGGTTTGGGTCTCCAAATTTAGGCCTACAATTAAAATAATGACAGCCATTTATACTTCACTGTGGAAAAGAGACCGAAATATCTGTCTTGTTGATATGCTTTTCAATTTTCTAAAATATGACTGCTTCCACATTGTAAGGTCAAATAGGTCTAAAACAATTGTCATTTATATTTACAATCCCCGTACACAAATGGATGACCCATGTACCTGAGTCTTATCAATAGCTCTTACTCATTTATTAACTACAGTGCATGGAGATCGGTGTTATTTCTATTGGGAAAAAGACGGTCTGGAAGACACGTGGAACTGACAGGTTGCTCTATCTTATCCATGGTTTCTTCACGTGTAAAAGTGATGGAATTATAAGGGAATTAAGCCAAGGTCAGAATACATTATATCTGTAGACACACCTCTGCCACACCTCCATTTGTGTGATCTCCACCCCAAATGAATACTTGGCTGGCACATGCGTTTCCCCATGCTTCAATTCAAGGTCAGAATCCCCATAGAGAGGAAAAATGCATAAAAAGGGAATTAAGTCCTTTTTACGTGGGCATAACCAAGGTCTGAGTTCCCCTGTTCGTGTGTGTGTTTGTGTGTATGAGATCTCTGTGGAAACAATACGTCCACCAGCCTTGGATATTTTCTTATGTATATCCAGCCTTCAACAGATGCCCAGAATAGCCCAGACAAGGCCCGTGTGAACTTGGTGACATAATGTGTGTTTTTAAGCTGGGGGTACACTGCTGGCATGACTCTGAAAGTTGAGGGCAATGTAAAAAAACAAAACAACCTCCACGCAGATACAGTACTTGTAAAACTACTTTTGAGCCTTATCCTGGGTGACACCGACAGTTTGTAACTGTTTTGTGTCAAGGTATTGGTTTGGAGTGGGCATCTTAACTGGGTTCTGCTGAATTAATGTATTTTTTATCTCTGACCGCCACTGTACCAGGAAGTAAAGCTGAACATTTTTTTTTTACCACTTCTACAATAAATATAGAGGAGTAAATATAGAACACCAAAACTCTCAACTGTCGGTTCGTCGGAACTCTGAGCCGTGTTTATGCAGCATCTGGTAGTTTATTCTAATAGGTTTCAGGAAATTGTATGAATGTCCACTCACTGACTGTAGATGCCTCTGTCTTCTGTGCCTTGTTTGTGCTCAAAAGATAGCAGAGCTACGGGGCCCTATGCTGTTTGAATGATGTACATACAGCATTTACATGTCTTACACTGGTCGGTCCTGTGGGGAACATGTTAGTGCACATGCATGTGTGCTTGTCTGCGTGTCTGTTTGTGTGCGTGTCTGTGTGCGTTTGTGTGTGTCTGTGTGTGTCTGTCTGTGATTAGGTCCAAATTCCGGTAATGTCTCTTGTTTGGTCAAATAAAACAAAATGTTCAAAGAAAGGCTGCAAATGTGTCGATACAAATGTGTTTGTTGGTGAACAGGGTGGAGACACACAGACACTCATATAAAAACAGAACATTAAAGGGTAGAACAGCCCATCCTTCTCTGCTTCAGGAACTCAGTGTCATTTCCTCTGGAATGGACAAACGGGCCCTGGGCATAGTTCTGTACCACCAGGAAATACCTTGGTATATACACAGACACAGACACAGGCCTAGACCCTTACACAACACACATACACACACTCATGTGTGCATGCACGCATACACACACACACACACACACACACACACACACACACACACACACACACACACACACACACACACACACACACACACACACACACACACACACACACACACACACACACACACACACACACACGACAGACTTGACATGAGACTTATGGGCAGTAGGGTATAAGATGCACCCCCACCCCCAGCACACACACACTCAGCCATAAGGTAGTTTCATTAGAGGGTATACTATAACCTACATTATGGTGTGAATGTCTGTGCAAGCACCGATACCATTGAGTATTGTAAAAACTTGAGTGTGACTTAGTATTTCGCCTTTCACGAGCTCTCTCTTGGTGTGTTACAGACCGTGCACTGCGTAGACTGACAGTGCGATATTAAGACAATGCTATAGCGCCCTCTGGTATGTGACTTTGGAGTTCATTTTCACTGCATTACATCCAAGCCCACTGGTCTAAAAATAGACAGTAGACAATGTTTATGTTGTTTTATCTGAGGAATTGATTTCAACATTTTTCTTTCTTCTTAAATGTATCGCCAATAGATGGTTTAAGGGTAGGCCTATAGAGGAAGGAAAATAATCCTGCATCAACAGGAAATGTGAATTATTATGCTGATTATACACTAAGTGTACAAAACATGAGCAACTCTTTCCATGACAGACTGACCAGGTGAATCCAGGTGAAAGACTTGATCCCTTATTGATGTCACGTCAATGCACTTCAAATCAGTGTAGATGAAGGGGAGGAGACGGGTTAAAGAAGGATTTTTAAGCCTTGAGACATGGATTGTGTTTGTGTGTCATTCAGAGGGTGAATCGGCAAGACAAAAGACTCAAGCTGTGTTATTCACGCTCAACAGTGTCCGTGTTTATCAAGAATGGTCCACCGCCCAAAGGACATCCAGTCAGCTTGACACAACTGTGGGGTGCATTGGAGTCAACATGGGCCAGCATCCCTGTGGAATGCTTTCGACACCTTGTAGAATCCATGCCCTGACGAATTGAGGCTGTTCTGAGGGCAACTCAGTATTAGAAAGGTGTTCCTAATGTTTTGTACAGTCAGTGTAATTGATGGGAAAATCAAGTCTGAAACGTCACTGTGTAAATAACAAACTTTTAGAAGCCCTTTTAAACCTCACTACAAGTTAAACAGGGGGATCAAATTCGACATCTGTGGGTGTACTGAACTGACTCATTCTGGAGTCTGAGTAACCAGGAAACATTACCCACAAGGGCAAAAACTGGTTGAAATAATGTTGTTTCCACATCATTTCGACAAAACAAATTCAATGTGATGAGTTGCAAAAAGTCATCACAATGAAATGGTGACATTTTTTCGTTGATTCTACGTTGAGTTCACATTGGTTGACAGCTGAACCAAACGTAAATCAAAACTAGACGTTGAACTGACGTCTGTGCCCAGTCCCTACATTACAAATAACACCCACAGTGAGCAGAGAAATAGGCTCGTCTTTTTGACTGGAATCTGACTGGGATCTGACAGCTTTATAATTGAAGGCCTCACTTTATCAGATACGCTCATCAATTGCCACACGCATCTAAAGGCTGGTATATAAAGACCTGTCCCTCACTCCTCTGTAGTCAAGATTGACTCTGGGATCCTCTGTCAATCTGGAACGAAATCAGCATGGGAACTACTGTAGGAGTGGGAAGAGTGTGTGTCCTATAAAGGAATAATGTGTGTGTCTCTGCATGTGGGGGAGGGAGAGGTTGACTTATCTTTCAATTGCAGCATTCGAAAACACATTCTGTTTAAAATGATAGCTACGAATATTATGCTGTGTTTGTCAAACATTTCAGTCAATATTATCGTATTCAAAAGAGCACATCATTATCAGAATCCACATTTAACTGTGCACATTGTCTCAGCACGTTAAATAAGGTGCTCTGAAATATTCACAGATCTCATCGTTAGTAAAAAAAAAAAAATGGTAAAAAATCCCTGAGATATGTCAACAGCAAACAGCCTCTAGCTGATAACTATGGACAGCATTTAGTTGGAACCTTGCTGCAATTATTGAATTATTCAGTCACGCCTATTGAAAAACTAATGACATGATCATAACGGCAGATTCTATCCATCGTCATTGGGGAAAAGAAAGCATGTATGCTCAGAACAGCAGAGCATCATCATAACTCATAACTGTGCTTATGATGGAACAAACAGGTGGGGCATAATTCATGATTCACAGGCGCTATCAGAGGCCCGAGGTGGGAGTGTGTCAGTTGGGGTAGGGTGGGTGGGTGGGTAGGTGTCTGGGCCTTGGCAGCAGGGTGTGATGGGTAGTTCTGCTGCTGCCCCTGGGAAACAGACACACAGCTCTGTCCGCATACCCCCCACTGTTATCAGCCTGTCAATCTCTCTCTTACCTGCTCCTCCCTCCCTCAGCCAAGCAGTCTATTACTAAACAATGTGTGTGTATGTGTGTGTGTGCTTGTGTCGTGTGTCCGGATGCAGGTTTGTCTAGTGCTAGATATAACCCACTTATTTCTTCAAACACATTTATTTGTAAATAACGTCTGCATGCAGGGTGACTGGTCATGATATTTCAGAGGAATTTGTTGGGTTTTGGTTTGATCCTGGAGGCTGTCAAGTTTGAAGAGACGTTGCTGTATGTAGATAACTGCAGTTATGTAATTACTAATTAATCTCTCATCTTTGCTTGTCAGGTTAAGAGACACAGTAGTAATCTCTTTCTCAAGACCTTCTAACAACAGCAGAGTATGATAAGTACTGTAATGTACCCTTAGGGGGCATCATAGACCTTGGTTCATGACCACCACTTCTTTTGAAGGCCCGTGTTGCTCCTTACTCACTCTGTTACAGACCAGAGCCCAGTTTCCCAAAAGCATCTTAAGGCTAAATTCATCGTTAGAACCACAGTGGTTACAATCGGTTCTAACAATTAACTTAACCCTCAGATGCTTTTGGGAAAACGTGCCCAAGCTTTTCTAACAGAGCAATAGAAACCTATTTCAACAGGAGCTATCACAATCCATCCTATTGTGTCTGAGCAGATGACCAAGGGGGTCAAAGGTGACAAAAGTGCTGTGTCATCTTTGTTGCCAGATTATAATGTCCTCGCCTGTCAATCATCTCTATGTGTGGCAGTGGTTGGCCAGGATGTTGAGAGCAGCGGTGCCACTCATCCATCTATCCGTGTCAGCTCCTAATCAGGCAGCTGTGTTAAAGAGATATTATACATCAATCCTCAGGTGTGATACTGCCACCGTGGAAGCCCCCCACTGACTGATCCGTATCTACAGTATAACCTCACACTCACAGGAAGAAATGTGTCTGGAAGAACCTGCAGGAGGTCAGACCCCGACTCTTTATGTCAACTGATCAATCTCAGTTAAAATGAATGTGGGGATAAAGTCATCGGCAGCTGTTACATTCTGTTGGTTGGTTGTTCTTCTGCTGTCATTGAAAACATCATTATTTAAACGTTTTACTGTATTGTGTCTCCAAAAGCAAGATAGCGGTGCTCCAATTCAATCCATTCATTTGCGATTGGACAAATGGGTTTCATTTACCCTGGCACTGCACCTTTAATAAAAACACCAGCCAATCACGAGTCCCTTACAGATAATAAGTTTGGTTATTTGTTTAAAATAGTCAAGGCAACATAACAACGGAGTGTGTATTATATTAGGACGTCCTATCAAGATGTCCTATATCCCCATATAAGGAATAGAAGATGCTGGTGCCACTATACTGTTCTCCTAAGGAAATAGTTTGGTTTAATAAATTGATGCAGATTTTGACGCACATGTTTCCCCCCCGCTGGTATTAGATTTGATCATTCAGATGGATCATTAGTTCACAGATATTACTATACTGGAATATAGATTTGATCCAATGAAAAGCAAAAGATGACCGGGACATCAAGAAGAACAAGATCCTTATTACATCAAGGAGCCATTCAGGAAATATGGAAAAGAGATACATTTCACATCATTTAGAAGCAATGTGATTATATTGCAGAGAAAAAGACCACAAGGAAACCATAACTTAATATGTGAGCCTATCCACAAGCAGTTTGAAAAATACCAATAAAGATGGATGATAAGAAATTGTTCCTATGTGATTATGTTGATTCTGATATTGAGTTTACTTTAGCAATCAGTTATGGATAATGGTGATACAAAGGTCTTGTTGATCAAACTATGCACAAAAAAATCTATGTAGCCAAGAGCCTCTCACATTTTGCCTGTTCATTTTTAATGTACAGTGGCCCTTTCTATGAATGAATTTGGGTACTTGGCATGTAAATGATATTCCCCCACAGTGTGACCTATCAGGTACCCCGATTAGCCCTGTCAAACAGCACAACGATAGTGTGAACACAAACAACAATGTGAGGCTCTCTATGACTGTCCAGCCAACCTGCATTCTGGACCAAAGTCAGCTATCGCCAGCTGTTATCAGGAAACATTTGATTTTTATGGTTTCATTGCACCAAAGAAAACAAGTAAAGGCAAAACAGTACAGATAAAAAAAACTGGTAAAATATACTGTGAGAGGTTGGAACCCAAAAGGGTGTGAGAGTTGGCTACATGGAGGAGACTACAGGTTAGTTTGATTCATCAGGCTGATCCCCGGTGTACGCTTGAAGTTATTGAGGGATGACGAAGTTTTGGCATTGTGAAGATAGAAATTTGAGAGTATGAAACCTCTGTATCTGATAGATAATTGACTATGTGAGGTGTGGCAGTGGAGAGGATGAAGGTTATTGCAGTGTCTTGTGTTGTATATTGTTGGATTTGGGAATTAACCTGGAAGAATCCATTGAAGGGTTTCGGTAGGCTGCCTGGGAGGTATGTGTATTTGTACACTGAACAAAAATATAAACACAACATGTAAAGTGTTGGTCCCATGTTTCATGAACTGAAATAAAAGATCCCAGGAATGCTCTATATGCACAACAATGTGTTTACATCTCTGTTAGTGAGCATTTCTCCTTTTCCAAGATAATCCATCCACCTGACAGGTGTGGCATATCAAGAAGCTGATTAAAAAGCATGATCATTACACAGGTGATCATTTATCACTCCAGTGTTAATCTGCTAAATTGTAATTATTTGCCTACTTC
This sequence comes from Oncorhynchus keta, assembly GCF_023373465.1. NCBI lineage: Eukaryota > Metazoa > Chordata > Actinopteri > Salmoniformes > Salmonidae > Oncorhynchus > Oncorhynchus keta. The sequence continues at coordinate 18,488,487 of NC_068446.1, forward strand.
CTCATGCCTTTTGCACACAATGTATATAGACTCTTTAAAAAAAAAAATTCTACTGTGTTATTGACTTGTTTATTGTTTACTCCATGTGTAACTCTGTGTTGTTGTCTGTTCACACTGCTTTGCTTTATCTTGGCCAGGTCGCAGTTGTAAATTACAACTTGTTCTCAACTTGCCTACCTGGTTAAATAAAGGTGAAATAAAAAAAGTTGCAGCTTGTGCTGGGGACAATAAAAGACCACTCTAAAATGTGCAGTTAACCACGCTAGCCCAGAACCTCCACATCCGGCCTTTTCACCTGTGGGATCGTCTGAGACCAGCCAGTTGGACAGCTGATGAAACTGTGGGTTTGCACAACCGAAGAATTTCTGCACAAACCATCAGAAACTTCTCAGGGAAGCTCATCTGCGTGCTCATCGTCCTCATCAGGGTCTTGACCTGACAGCAGTTCGGCATCATAACCGACTTCAGTCAGACAAAGCTCACCTTCGATGGCCACTGGCATGCTAGAGAAGTGTGCTCTACACGGATGAGTTTCAACTGTACCGGGCAGATAGCAGGCATTATGTATGGCGTCGTTGTGGGCGAGCGGTTTGCTGATGTCAACGTTGTGAACAGAGTGCCCCATGGTGATGGTGGGGTTATAGTATGGGCAGGTATAAGCTACAGACAACGAACACAATTGCATCTTATCAATGGCAATTTGAATACAAAAAGATACCGCGATGAGATCCTGAGCTCCATTGTCATGCCATTTATCCGCTGCCATCACCTCATGTTTCAGCGTGATAATGTGGTGGCCCATGTCGTAAGGATCTGTACACAATTCCTGGAAGCTGAAAATGTCTCAGTTCTTCCATGGCATATTCACAAGACATGTCACGCATTGAGCGTGTTTGGGAAGCTCTGGATCGATGTGTATGACAGCATGTTCCAGTTCCCACCAATATCCAGCAACTTTGCACAGCCATTGAAGAAGAGTGGGACAACATTCCACAGGCCACAATCAACAGCCTGATCAACTCTATGCGAAGGAGTTGTGTCGCACTGCATGAGGCAAATGGTGGTCACATCTTTTCACTATCTTTTTTGGGGTATCTGTGATTAATTTATGTCAATTGACTGATTTCCTTATATGAACTGTAACTCGGAAAAATCTTTGAAATTGTTGCATGTTACTTCTATATTTTTGTTCAGTTTTTCTTAAACAGAGGGGAACATGGAGCCAAGTAGTTCAAATTAGTGGCTAGTCTTGCAAATGTCTTCTATGAGATTAGTCATTTGTGTAGCATATGTACTGGCCACGTGTAACCGGTAGTATAATGTCAGGAAGCAAGCCTGATGAACTAAACCACTAATCTTTCTGATTATACCAATGGACTTCACTATTTTACTGCAGACACAGTGATGATGACCTTTCCAGGACAACTTTTCATCAACTAGAACACCTATAATCTTAGAAAAAAGGGTTCTAAAAGGGTTCTTCAGCTGTCCCCATAGGAAAAACCTTTTTGGTTCCAGATAGAACCCTTTTGGGTTTCATGTAGAACCCTACCTGGAACCAAAAATAGTTATTCAATGGGTTCTTCTATGGAGACAGCCAAAGAATATTTTAAGAATATTCTACATAGCACGTTTTGGACGCAACCTGGTGTAGTTCATTCCCACCAATTGAGATTCTGTCTCTTTTCCCCAATTTCTTTTTTTTAACTATATTTCTTACCAGTGAATGCAATAAAGTTGGATAAGATTTTTTATTGAAAGATAATTTGTTTATCTATAACCATTCAGAAAACGTACATTTTTTTCTAATTGTCTTTGACAGAGAGGAACCCACATTCACAAAAATGTTATTAAATTCACATGATATGACGAGGATCACTATAGGTCTTATTTACATCATTAAATTGAGATTTGTGAGAAACCTTTTATACAACTCTATTTTTTGAACCCCTTTGTTGCTCTATTACTAAGTCTAACTAAGGGAAAGTGGTCAAATACAGAATTGAAGGATGATTCTAAACATTTTCCCATGAAATATCATCAATCAACATCTTATAGCGCTCAGAAATGCTTTTGTTAAATATTCTACATTTAATGCTACCATCCATTCCCACCTGTTCATTTCTAACTGCCAATGAGAAGTGTAATATTGTAAAGTGGTCAGAAACGTCACTATAAAGTATACTTGTTATAGCCACATTATTCAAAGAATTAGTAAACAAATGATCAGTAAGGGATGCAGATGAACTGGTCACTCTTGTAGGTTTGTAAAGTATTCAAAAAGTCAGATGTTAGTGAGTGGTTCTCACTTTTAAATAAATTCATGCCGTAGCCACCCAAGAGAAAACCCATATTATCTTAGTTATTAATCAAATCCAAGGTTGATGCAAGGACGTCAATAAAACTACCAACGGCAGTATTGAGTGGCCGATAGACACATCCAATTACCTTTTTTTTTTTTTACCTCAAACATTTTTTCAAGGAGGAAATTTCCAGGAAAATCGATTCAACAACAATGTTATCAGAAGTAAGCGCAAGGTCCTCTCTTACAAAGAAATTCAGACTTTTATGAACAAAAATGGACACACCTCCCCACACTCTTGATGTTCTACGGTGGTGAACAGTATTAATAAGGAGACATGTCATAATGCACTGTTGTCGCTTCAGTTAACCATGTTTCTGAGAGGGCAATCGTGGAAAATTCATGGTTGAGAGAAGACAGATAATGAACAAGGTGGGCATGATTTTTTAGGAAGACTCCAAACATTCAAATAACAGGCAACGAATAATTGTGTCTTGGAATTAGATAGACTGCTATACAGGTTGCTAAATTGATATGATAGCCTCATCTCTGGTGAATTTCAGGAAATTTGAATCTGGATTAACACAGTCATTATATTTCTTGTTAGCTTCATTAATATTAAATTATAATATTAAAGACCAGGTTATCATGGTTGACATCCTGCCCAAATAGATTAAGTAATGTCAAAGCAATTATACTGAATTCAAAACAAGATTTCAATGCACAATTAACCATTATGCATTGAGGCGGACAGGATGGGTTGTCTCACTGTTATTGTGTGCCGCCTGGGCCTACGGAGGGGGGTGAAATCTGCCGCGGCTGATAAGACTGAATGACCCAGCACTCTCAATTCACAAAATGTCTAATGATGTAATTAAGCTGTTTGAGATTGAAAACAGGGGTAGGGAGAGGGGGCTGGGGCAGAGAGGGGTGCAGAACAGGGATCTTTATTTGGAAAACCTCAGGATGTTTTTCTCTCTCGTCGTCTTCTTCCTTCTGCAAAAACAAATGACAAATAGGAAGGAATATCAAGGAAAAACACCGAATGGCAGTAGTGTCCTGTCCTCTGCTAGAATCTATGTCTTCGCGTGTCTGTGCACTTGAGAGAGAGTTTTTCATACTTCACGTACGTAAAGTGTGTGTGTTCCGGTGTGTGTGTGTGTGTGTGTGTGTGTGTGTGTTCTGGTGTGTCTTTCTGTGAATGATTCACCAGTGAGTGTTTTGTAGCTGGAGTGGTCCAGCTGTACAGGAAGTCGACCCTGTCAGGTTATCAGGACTCTCACCGGAGACATGGACGTCACTCTCAATCCCAGCAACGCTGCAGACGTCCCAGTGTTTCCTGTGCTCTGTCTTCGTGAAAACACACAGTAGCAGGAAAAAGGCAACAGGGACAGGGACACCATAGTTGAGAGAACTCCACATCAACCTGTATACAGATCACAGAGGTACCAATGCCATCACACACAACCCAACAAAACCAGCCTAAAAACACCTAACACCCCTCACGAGCTCCACAGCCCTTCTCAATAAACCATCACCACACTTGCTATTTCTTTAGATTGCCATAAAGGAACGTACAGAGTTGGCTAGCGAACACGTCAACAACATTCGACATTGAGAGATCAGACACTCGTATCCAAAGCAATTTACAGTAGTGAGTGCATACATTTTCATACTGGTCCCCCATGGGAATCAAACCCACAACCCTGGCGTGGCAAGCACCATGCTCTACCAACTGAGCCAGACCAAACGATAGTAAAACTTGTCTTATTGGTATCGTCCCTAGCCAAAGTCACGCCGTGAGGTTAATCTGTTATTCAAACTACCGTGTGGATAGGGAAAGCATCACCTACACTCAAGTTCACGTAGTGTGTGTTTATTTAGCTAGTGTAAACATAGATACTGAAGGCTGAGAGGGCAGGAAGAGTGATATCACTATACTGGTAAGACAGGATGTTTGGATGACACGGTGATACTGGGTTGAGAGAGATGTATGTACTGTATGATAACATGCTGCCGGATGTGTGTATGTGTGTGTGTGTGTGTGTGTGTGTGTGTGTGTGTGCCACTGGCGAACCACACAACACAGCAGCCCCCCCCCACCCTATTTCTTTTTGTATAGCAGAAAATCAGCTATTAAACATGTTTCTCTCTGTCCCCATATGGTAAAATGTGTATAATAGCAAGAAGTTAGCTGTTTTTCCAAACAATCTGTTTTCCTAAAACTCTTCGCTCAAACTTTGCAGGGTGGTCTCGCAAAACTTCTGTATGCCACTGGTGCAGTGTTCATTTTGGCACTCTTTTTAAGATTTAGTCTAGTCTTAGTCAGTGGTGTAAAAAAACGAAGTAAAAATACTTTGAAGTACTACTTAAGTAGTTTTTTCTATATCTATACTTTACTATTTATATTTTTGACAATTTTTACTGTTACTCCACTATATTCCTAAAGGCAATATGTACTTTGTAAATACATTTTCCCAGACAAAAGTACTCATTCAATAAATTGTATTTGTCACGTGCGCCGAATACAACGTTTAGTAAACCTTAACGTGAAATGCTTACTTACAAGCCCTTTAACAATGCAGTTAAGAAAAATAACAGTTAAGAAAAATATTTACTAATTAAACTAAAGTAAAAAATAAAAGAGCAACAATAAAATAACAATTACGATGCTATATACAGGGTACCGGTACCGAGTCAATGTGCAGGGGTACAGGTTAGTCGAGGTAATTGAGGTATGTACATGTAGGTTGGGGTAAAGTGAGATTTCATTTCAAATGCTCAGGCAGGACAGCAATTATGGTCCAATTCACGCACCTATCAATATAAATATATATCAATTCACACACCTATCAATATAAAACGTGTTATCATCCCTACTGCCTCTGCTCTGGCAGCCTCACTAAACAACAATGCAGTTGCATTGCAACATCGCAACGTCCCTCTAAGGCCCTTATGCTAGCTTGCTAGCCCCGGCGTGCTAACTGCTGGCCCCGGCCTGCTAACTGTCTGAATTGCCGTGTCCCCAGCCAGCCCAACCTCTCACTGGACCCATACGATCACTTAGCTATGCATGCCTCTCCCTAATATCAATATGCCTTGTCCATTACTGTCCTGGTTAGTAATTACTGTCTTATTTCACTGTAGAGCCTCTAGCCCTGCTCAATATACCTTAATCTTGGAACCACCCATCCCGGATCCGGGATAATTGTCATCAACTATGCTAAATAGCATAGCACAACAGTCAAATAATCTTACTAGAAAATATTCATATTTATGAAATCACAAGTGAAATTTAGCGAAACACAGATTAGCCTTTTGTTAATCACCCTGTCGTCTCAGATTTTGAAATTATGCTTTACAGCGAAAACAATTCAAGCCTTTGTGTAAGTTTATCGATATACTAACAAAACATTATGTACACCTAGTGGCAGGTAACTTGGTCACGAAAATCAGAAAAGCAATCAAATTAATCGTTTACCTTTGATGAGCTTCTGATGTTTTCACTCACGAGACTCCCAGTTAGACAGAAAATATTCCTTTTGTTCCATAAAGATATTTTTTATATCCAAATACCTCCGTTAGTTTGATGCTTTATGCCTAGGAATCCACCGGAAATAGCGGTCACGACAATACAGACAAAAATTCCAAATTATATCCATAATATCGACAAAAACATGGCAAAAGTTTTTTATAATCAATCTTCAAGGTGTTTTTCAAATATCTATTCGATAATATATCAACCCGGGACAGTTGGCTTTTCACTAGGACCGGGAGGAAAAATGTCTACCCCTCCTTATTTTGGTCAAAAATCACACTGAGAGCCAACAACAGACCACTTACGCAATGTGGACGTTGACGCTCATTCTTCAAAATAAAGGCCTGAAACTACGTCTAAAGGCTGTAGACACCTTAGGGAAGCCACAGAAAAAGGAATCTGGTTGATATCCCTTTCAATGGGCAATATGGAAGCATAGACACGGGTTTCAAAGTAATTGATTGGAATTTCCTCAGGATTTCACCTGCAATATCAGTTCTGTTATACTCACAGACAATATTTTTACAGTTTTGGAAACTTTAGAGTGTTTTCTAACCTAAGTTGTCAATTATATGCATATTCTAGCATCTGGTCCTGAGAAATAGGCAGTTTACTTTGGGAACGTTATTTTTCCAAAAATAAAAAGTGCCCCCTAAGTTGTTCCACTTCCCACATATGAGATGATATCACCTGGTTTAAACGTCTCTAGAGACTATATCTCTCTCATCATCATTCAATGCCTAGGTTTACCTCCAATGTACTCTCTTACTACCATACCTTTGTCTGTACATTATGCCTTGAATCTATGCTATCGTGCCCAGAAACCCGCCCCCTTTACTCTCTGTTCCGAACGTGCTAGATGGCCAGTTCTTATAGCCGTAAGCCATACCCTTATCCTACTTCTCCTCTGTTCTTCTGGTGATGTAGAGGCTAATCCAGGACCTGCAGTGCCTAGCTCCACTCCTACTCCCCAGGTGCTCTCATTTGATGACTTCTGGAACTGTAAAAGGCTTGGTTTCATGCATGTTAACATTAGAAGCCTACTCTTTAATTTTGCTTTATTCACTGCTTTAGCACATTCTGCAAACCCGGATCTCTTAGCCGTGTCTGAATCCTGGCTTAGGAAAACCACCAAAAACCCTGAAATTTCAATCCCTAACTATAACATTTTCCGCCAAGATACAACTGCCAAAGGGGGCAGTGTTGCAATCTACTGCAGAGATATAACTCTGCAGGCTATCTTACTATCCAGGTCTGTACCAAAACAATTCAAGCTTCTACTTCTAAAAATGCACCTTTTCAGAAACAAGTCTCTCACCATTGCCGCTTGCTATAGATCACCCTCTGGCCCCAGCTGTGCCCTGGACACCATATGTGAATTAATTGACCCCATCTATCTTCTGAGCTCGTGCTGCTAGGTGACATAAACTGGGACATGCTTAACACCCCGGTCATCCTACAATCTAAGCTTGATGCCCTCAATCTCACACAAATGATCTATGAACCTACCAGGTACAACCCTAAATCCATAAACACGGGCACCCTCATAGATATCATCCTAACTAACTCACCCTCCAAATACACCTCTGCTGTTTTCAACCAAGATCTTAGCGATCACTGTCTCATTGCCTGCATCTGTAATGGGTCTGCGGTCAAATGACCACCCCTCATCAATGTCAAATGCTCCCTAAAACACCTCAGTGAACAGGCCTTTCTAATCGACCTGGCCGGGGTATCCTGGAATGAAATTGACCTCATCCCGTCAGTAGAGGATGCCTGGTTGCTCTTTAAAAGTGCCTTCCTCACCATCTTAAATAAGCATGCTCCATTCAAAAATAATTGAACCAGGAATAGATATAGCCCTTGGTTCATTCCAGACCTGTCTGCCCTCGACCAGCACAAAAACATCCTGTGGCGTTCTGAATTAGCATCGAATAGCCCCCGTGATATGGAACTTTTCAGGGAAGTTAGGAACCAATATACACAGGCAGTTAGGAAAGTTAAGGATAGCATTTTCAAACAGAAATTTGCATCCTGTAGTCATCTACAAGTCTCTGCTAGGTAAAGCCCCGCCTTATCTCACCATGGCAGCACCCACCCGTAGCTCCAGCAGGTATATCTCACTGGTCACCCCCAAAGCCAATTCTTCCTTTGGCAGCCTCTCCTTCCAGTTCTCTGCTGCCAATGACTGGAACGAACTGCAAAAATCTCTGAAGCTCTTACCTCGCTCACTAGCTTTAAGCACCAGCTGTCGGAGCAGCTCCCAGATCACTGCACCTGTATACATAGCTCATCTGTAGATAGCCCATCCAATCGACCTCATCCCCATGCTGAAACATGTATTTATCTTGCTCCTTTGCACCCCAGTATCTCTACTTGCACATTCATCTTCTGTACACCCCTCCATTCCAGTGTTTAATTGCTATATTGTAATTACTTTGCCACCATGGCCTATTTATTGCCTTACCTCTCTTATCCTACCTCATTTGCACATGCTGTATATAGATTTTTCTACTGTAAATATTGATTGGTATGTTTGTTTATTCCATGTGTAACCCTGTGTTGTTGTATGTGTCGAACTGCTTTGTGTTACCTTGGCCAGGTCGCAGTTGCAAATGAGAACTTGTTCTCAACTATCCTACCTGGTTAGGAAAAAAGAAAAGAAAACCCCCAAAATAATGCGTTTGTAAATGATGTCTGAGTATTGGAGTGTGCCCCTGACTGTCCGTAAATAAATAAAAACAAGGAAATTGTGCCCTCTGGTATAATATTTACTTCTACTGAAGTATGACAAATGGGTACATTTCCCACCACTGTACTTGGCATTTAAAACCAGATACTTTTAAGACTTTTACTCAAGTAATATTTTACTGGGTGACTGACTTTTACTTGAGTCATTTTCTATTAAGGTATCTTTCATTTTACTCAAGTATGAAAATGGAGTAATTTTTCCACCACTGATCTTAGTCATTTTGACAAAAATATCATTCAGTCACATTTTTGTCATTAGAATAATGATTTAGTCTCGTTATTGTCAAAATGTTGAAAACAATGGGCCATTCTAGTCAACTAAATTCCCTTTCATTTTTGTCACATCACATCGGTCGTGTCATTGCCATTGTTATCCACATTCCAAAGATGTTGCAGCCACATTGTTGTCCAGAGTAGAACAGGGACTAATAACTTTGAGCGGGAGCTAATGACTGTTTCGCTCAATGATATAGCTCAGTTACTAAACCTTGAGTCTGAATCGAGTCCCAGGTCCCCTGTGCTTGAGTCCGAGTCCAAGCCCGAGTCAGCAATGTACGAGTCATGAGTCGAGTCACAAGTCCCTATGGCTGAAGTCCGAGTCCAAGCCCGAGTCAGCAATGTACGAGTCACGAGTCAAGCCACAAGTCCCTATGGCTGAAGTCCGAGTCCAAGCCCGAGTCAGCAATGTACGAGTCACGAGTCAAGTCACAAGTCCCTATGGCTGAAGTCCGAGTCCAAGCCCGAGTCAGCAATGTACGAGTCACGAGTCGAGTCCCAGGTCCCCTGTGCTTGAGTCCGAGTCCAAGCTCGAGTCAGCAATGTACGAGTCACAAGTGCCTATGGCTGAAGTCCGAGTCCAAGCCCGAGTCAGCAATGTACGTGTCACGAGTCGAGTCACAAGTCCCTGTGGCTGAAGTCCGAGTCCAAGCCCGAGTCAGCAATGTACGAGTCACAAGTCCCTATGGCTGAAGTCCGAGTTCCAGTTCTCAAGTCCTTGTCCAAGTGCTCAAGTCTGAGTCACTGGGTCCACATGAACTCAATATAAAGTTATTTACCTAGTCAAATATAGTGTAGTGCCAAGAGGAATTTAGTCAATCAATTGTTTGCAATCCATTTTTCTTTCCTTCTGTGTCAACAAATGTTTGCATATAGGCTTCTGGGAATTGTTCTCAAACATTGCAGATTGAAATCCCATGAATAGAGCCGCCGTTATTCCTTATTCAGTATATCTTATTCACACATTTATTAACCATTTGACCAAATAGAGCAAGAAAAGTTTATTGCTATTGATATCACAATGGTGTAATATACAGTACATGTACCTGCGTCATAGCATGTGTAAAATAAGAGGCATAAAATAGACAAAGAAAGAGAATGGGGTGTTTGCTGGGCGGGTCTCTGTAGGTGAAATGTCACATTTGTAATGGCCATTATATGACCAATAACCTTAGAAGTTTAACGTCTATTTTCCTATGTGCAAATCTGCAAATAACGCAAATAAATCCTCCACCATGATCCGGGTAGAAAACTGAATGAAAAACATTGAAATAAAATATGATCATTTGAATATTATTAGCTAGGTCTACAAGACTGCCCAAACATATCCCTGAGTGATCCTGGAACAGCCTAGAGCACAGATACAGCTCAAACATGACATGGAAAAAGTAGCTTGTTGGTGATGTGGACACCAAGGTACTTGAAGCTCTCAACCTGCTCCACTACAGCCCCATCGATGAGGTTGGGGGTGTGCTCGGTGCTCCTTTTTCCGTAATCCACAATCATAATTATAATAGTAATAATAATAATAATGGTCAAAGTGACAGCTAAAACACCTTGCTGTTTCCTCATATCTAAGGTACCTCTGTTCCCTCTGTAAGCCATCCAAACATCAGTTTGTCCAGCCAGACTGTTAGTACGCCTCACTGACTTTTCAATTTGAGCTCAGACAGGGCCATGTTTAATTATGGTGACCCCCCATAATGAAACAACAGTAATGAATAAAGGTACAATGTCCTGGGATAAGAGCAATACAGACATATCAGATATGACTGGGGAGAAGTTATGAAGAGCAAGTGCTGTGCAGTCAGGAGGAGATGTGGGTAAGAGAGCTGTCTATGATGTTCTTAGGCTGTAAAAACCTGTATCGTACTGTTCTTGGATTCATGTATTTTTTTAAGACCCCGAGTACAGTGAGACATTCAAATGTGACTTATTAAACTGTTCTGGGGTTTATGTCTGCAGGCAGGGGTAGTGGGACACACCAGACACGCCAAACAGGATCCTCAAAAGGTTAATATACGTTCTAATGCTGATTCAGAGGGTTTGTGTTTCTCAGTTATAAAGGGTGTCTAAGTTGAACATACACGCACACACACACTTCTATGCCCTAGGGCCCATGGGTCCTCCCAGACATGTAATGGCCTGTTGGGATGCACAGGTCTCAGCACAAATTAGATCTGCTTTTCGCTGTCATTCAACAGCTAACAGTGCTAGTTTGAGTGACTACTCTCTCTGAGTGGCAGTGGTTAACTGGCAGGCTTAACCCATAGCCCAGGATCAATGAGGGTCAGACAGTGAAGGGTCAGACACCTCTTCAGTATTGGAGTCATTCAATACAACCAAAAAGGTATGGCTGATTAATACAAAACCTTTCTAGATATGATTGTATAATATTTATTGAAACTGATAATACATTTCCCTGTCGTCCAAAAAGTTTTACAGACACCACATTAAAGACTAATGACTGATCTGACACGTGTCTATATCAATTAACAGCCGCTTATCTTGAGTGTGTTCAGCCAAACATTCTGCCAACATGCTAGCCTAGGGGCTAGCTAGCATTTGTTGCTCAGGCCACATCTGCTTCAGTACAGTAATACGTAGAGTTTTGTCTAAAGAGAGGGAGAGAGGCATGTTGCACAAACTAATCTGGATGTGTCTGCACCTTTCTACCAAAGTGAGTGAGGCCTAAAATGACAAGGGGCAGACAGGTCATTAGTGCTCACAGACTCCTGGCTTATTTGACTTCACTGACAGCAATCTAACAGTCTAACCGAACAGGACAGTGAAGCATGAAAGCCAATGCTATTGACATCTGAATGACACGTACGTAGCCTGCAGCAGGACTGATTTCATTTCGGTCCCTAGCTCCATTTCCTAAACACAACTCCATATGTGTTGACTGATCTGAAACAACAGGAATGGGGTGATCAGTACTGTGATGTCTTTTGCGTAGCCCTTCCTTAGGTGAAGTGGAGCGTATAGCACATTGCTTTCACCTATCCAGTCCTTTCAGATCTGTGAGTATTGAAGGGTTAGGGGAAAGAAGCTAGGGGGTGGGACTAGTGACTGGAATAGAACTGGGCCTGATGTGGTGTTATATCACTTGCTTATCGATCACAATGTTCTCTGAGATAAAAGGGAGCAATGCCCCCTCCACAAATAAATGTGTTCTCAGTTCAAATCAAGCTGATCCATCATTTATCTTGAATGACTCAACCTAAAAATCTTTTATAAGTCTCCTGTGCTTTGGGTTACGCGTATGTGTGACTGTGCCAGCTGGCCAGCCAGGACGAGACCATAGGTTTTCATTTAACCCCTGACCATTCAGTCAGTCACGCTCCATTGGGTCTACCTCCCTGTGCGTTTGCTCTCATTAGCACCATATGTAAAAAGGCATAGGGACCATCAGGAACAGATGGTTTGAATTCCAGTCCAGTGGACTCCTTACTGGCTCCATTGCACTGTGAAAACACACATGCTCGTGACAGCCCTTCATATCACTTATTTAGACAGCAAAGATTTACAGCAGAAATGTGTATGATGGAAGGAATTTACATAGATCATACAATATATAAAAGGGTTATCCAACATTATCAGACACTGTCATCTAATATAAAAATGAAGTTGATTAAAATGTATTCATTTATTGATCACAGGGTAAAGGTCACCAGACAAACATTCACAGGACTCTTCAAACCATCCCACTGGGCAAAAACTGGTTGATTCAATGTTGTACCAGACAGAAACAGAAAATTCAATGTGCTGAAATTGAATCAACATGGAAAACCTTGGATTTGAAAAAAGTAATCAATGTTTTTTTTCCAACCAACTTTTCACCTAAATCCAACGACATGTTGATTTGTTTTTGATTTCACAATTAATTCACGTTAGTTAACAACTCAACCAAATGTAAATTCAAACTAGATGTTGAACTGACGTCTGTACCGCAGTGGGTTGTCCTTTATTACCTCATGCCTGCTGTGGAATCATTATTGAGTGGACAGGTGATCTTCCCACACCCGATGGAATGTTCCATGGCTAAGCCTTCCCATGGACAATCCAAACACTTGAGCCAAACCTGAGAATGACAGCTTGGGAAAGGATTTAGCATAGACAGTACAGTATGAAGATAGGCTAAAACGGCTTCTCCAATAGAAATCCCCGATCACGCTTGTAAGCGATGTCGTGGCGACGTTGGCTAGCTAAATTCATGCATGGAAACACAACATCGGATCCAACAGTCGTCTAACGGTCATCTTGCACCGAACTGCCCATGTGAAGGCCGTCAAACCAAAGGCCTGCCTTCGATGTGAAGTTGTTTTTGACTAAAATGAAACAGTGTCAGTTCACTTTGACGCGGTTGGAGTAATAACATATTCAACTGCTTAAGACACTGACTCAAATCTAAGCTGTGTCTTTAGATTTCGATAAAATGAACAACTAAGGAACTTAGCCTGGACATGCTAGAAAATACCTATTACCCACAATCTTAGCAAAGGTTTTTGAAAAAGTGCCCAAACAGACACAATCCCTAACTAGAGCCAACTCTACTGATCCAGCCTCTAGCATGAGACTCTCATTCTTCTGTATAAAAAAACGAAAACAAAACCGGCCCATCCTGCACTCTAGAGTTCCTAGGAAATTACAGGGAGAAACAGGAGGCGTTGACAAACATTTCTGTTCACTGGTAGCGAAAACTGGAGTCTGCAGCTCTCAGCAGCTCACCAGTTCCTTGATTTTTAATTTGAAGAATTTTTGTGGATTGTTTTGTATGAAACATTGTTTTTATGAATGTTGCTAGCTAAAACAGAATCCCACCCTAGATACCTTCATACTGCGTCCAGTATGAAGGAAGTTAGAGGTATTTTCCTGAGCCAATGATGACTAGCATTAGCGCAATGACTGGAAGTCTACAGGAACAGTTAGCATGCTAGCTGTTTCTATTCATCCGACTCTGGGGAAGTAGATAAATGGCTTCATGGCCAAAATCTTGAACTATCCCTTTAACCCCCTGGATTCTCAGCGGGGAGTTCTACTAAGCTAACATATGACTTGTTTTAAGATGGTCATAGCAAGGATCCTTTAGCTATTTCATTTGGAATTTTAAGACCCCTTTAGATATAAAAAATAATATTCTATATACAGTTGAAGTCAGAAGTGTACATACACTTAGGTTGGAGTCATTAAAACTCGTTTTTCAACCACTCCACAAATTTCTTGTTAAAACAAAACTATAGTTTTGGCAAGTCGGTTAGGACAACTACTTTGTGCATGACACAAGTCATTTTTCCAACAATTATTTAGACAGATTATTTCACCTATAATTCACCATATCACAATTCCAGTGGGTCAGAAGTTGACACTAAGTTGACTGTGCCTTTAAACAGCTTGGAAAATGATGCTTTGCTGCAGGAGGGACTAGTGCACTTCACAAAATAGATGGCATCAAGAGGAGGGAACATGATGTGGCTATATTGAAGTAACATCTCAAGACATCAGTCAGGAAGTTAAAGCTTGGTCGCAAATGGGTCTTCCAAATGGACAATGACCCCAAGCATACTTCCAAAGTTGTGGCAAAATGACAAGGACAACAAAGTCAAGGTATTGGAGTGGCCATCACAAAATCCTAACCTCAATCCTATAGAACATTTGTGGGCAGAACTGAAAAAGCGTGTGCGAGCAAGGAGGCCTATAAAACCTGACTCAGTTACGCCAGCTCTGTCAGGAGGAATGGGTCAAATTTCACCCAACTTATTGTGAGAAGCTCGTGGAAGGTTACTGAAACATTTGACCCAGGTTAAACAATTTAAAGGCAATGCTACCAAACATGAATTGAGCGTATGTAAACTTCTGACCCACTGGGAATGTGATGAAGGAAATAAAAGCTGAAATAATAATTCTGACATTTCACAATCTTAAAATAAAGTGATGATCCTAACTGACCTAAGACAGGGAATTTATACTAGGACTAAATGTCATGAATTGTGAAAACTGAGTTTAAATGTAGTTGGTTAAGGTGTATATAAACTTCCGACTTCAATTGTATATACAGTACCAGTCAAATGTTGACACACTCATTCAAGGTTTTTATTATTATTTTTTTTTTTACTATTTTCTATATTGTAGAATGATAGTGAAGACATCAAAACTATGAAATAACACATGGAATCATGTAGTAGCCAAAAAAGTGTCAAACAAATCTAACTATATCTTCAAAGTAGCCTCCCTTTGCCTTGATGACAGCTTTGCACACTCTTGGCATTCTCTCAACCAGCTTCACCTGGAATGCTTTATCAGCAGTCTTGAAGGAGTTCCTACATATGCTGAGCACTTGTTGGTTGCTTTTTCTTCACTCTGCCGTCCAACTCAACCCATACCATCTCAATTAGGTTGAGGTCGAGAGATTGTGGAGGTCAGGTCATCTGATGCAGCACTCCATCCCTCTCCTTCTTGATCAAATAGCCCTTACACAGCCTGAAGGTGTGTTGGGTCATTTATTTGTTTTTCAACAGGACATAGTCCCACAAAGAGCAAACCAGCTGGGATGGTGTATCCCCGCAGAATGCTGTGGTAGCCATGCTGGTTAAGTGTGCCTTGAATTTTAAATAAATCACAGACAGTGTCACCAGCAAAGCACGCCCACACCATCACACCTCCTCTTCCATGCTTCACAGTGGGAACCACACATGCCGAGATCCTCCGTTCACCTACTCTGCATCTCACAAAGACATGGCGGTTGAAACCAAAAATAGCACATTTGGAATCATCGGACCAAAGGACAGATTTTCACCTGTCTAATGTCCATTGCTCGTGTTTCTTGGCCCAATAAAGTCTCTTCTTCTTATTGGTGTCCTTGAGTAGTGGTTTCTTTGCATCAATACATCTGCAGCAGAGGTAACTCCGGGTCTTCCTTTCCTGTGGCGGTCCTCATGAGAGCCAGTTTCATCATAGTGCTTGATGCTTTTTGCGACTACAATTTTCCTCATTGACTGACCTTCATGTCTTAAAGTAATGATGGACTGTAATTTCTCTTTGCTGATTTGAGCTGTTCTTGCCATAATATGGACTTGGTCTTTTACCAAATAGGGCTCTCTTCTGTATACCACCCCTACCTTGTCAAACCACAACTGATTGACTCAAACGTATTAAGAAGGAAAGAAATTCCAGAAATGGACTTTTAACAAGGCACACCTGTTAATTGAAATGCATTCCAGGTGACTACATCATGAAGCTGGTTGAGAGAATGCCAAGAGTGTGCAAAACTGTCATTAATGCAAAGGGTGGCTACTTTGAAGAATCTCAAATATAAAATATATTTTGACAATGTATTTGTTTTAACACTTTTTTGATTACTACATGATTCCATATGTGTTAATTCATAGTTGTGATTTCTTTACTATTATTCTACAATGTAGAAAATAGTAAAAATAAATAAAACCCCTTCAATGAGTCGGTGTGTCCAAACTTTTGACTGGTACTGTATATATATGTTTTGTGTACTTTTACCGCTTGTTCTCCCCAATTGGTAGTTACAGTCTTGTCCCATCGATGCAACTCCCCCACGAACTCGGGAGAGGCGAAGGTCGAGAGCGACACAGCCTGGGATCATATCCAGGGCTGTAGTGATGCCTCAAGCACTCGGGAGGACCAAAATATGAAAACATTAAATTTGGCCTTACTGCTATTAGCCCATAGAAATGCAGAAACAGATATATATTTTTGACACATACACTACATGGCCAAAAGTATGTGGACACTTGTTTTTCGAACATCTCATTCCAAAATCATGGGCATTAATGTGGAGTCGGTCCTCCCTTTGCTGCTATAAATGCCTCCACTCTTCGGTGAAGGGTTTCCACCAGATGTTGGAAAATTGAGCATTAGTGAGGTCAGGCACTGATGTTTAGCGATTAGGCCTGGCTTTCAGTCGCTGTTCCAATTCATCCCAAAGGTGTTCGATGGGGTTGAGGTTAGGGCTCTGTGCAAGCCAGTCAAGTTCTTCCACACCAATCTCGACAAAAAATGTCTGTATGGACATCGCTTTGTGAACGGGGGCATTGTTATGTTGAAACAGGAAAGGGCCTCACAGAAACTGTGCCACAAAGTTGATAGCACAGAATTGTCTAGAATGCCATTGTGTATGCTGTAGCTTTAAGATTTCCCTTTACCGGAAAGAAGACGCCTAGCTCGAACAATGAAAAACAGTCCCAGACCATTATTCATCCACCAAACTTTACAGTTGGCACTATGCATTGGGGCAGGTAGCGTTCTCCTGGCATCCTCCAAACCAAGATTCGTCCGTCGGACTGCCAGAGGGTGAAGCGTGATTCATCACTCCAGAAAACCACTGCTCCAGAATCCACTGCTTCAGAGTCCAATGGTAGCGAGCTTTGTACAACATCAGGCAACGCTTGGCATTGAGCATGGTATTCTTAGGTTTGTGTCTGGCTGCCATGGCAATGGAAACCAATTTCATGAAGCTCCCGATGAACAGTTATTGTGCTGACGTTGCTACCAGAGGCAGTTTGGAAATCGGTAGAGAGAGTTGCAACCGAGGACAGAAGATTTTTACACGCAAAGCACACTGCGGCGGTCCTGTTCTGTGAGCTTGTGTGACCTACCACTTCGCAGGTGAGCCGTTGTTGCTCCTAGATGTTTCTCCTTCACAATAACAGCACTTACAGTTGACCGGAGCAGCTCTAGCAGGGCAGGGATTTGAGGAACAGACTTGTTGGAAAGGTGGCATCCTATGACGGTGCCACGTTGAAAGTCACTGAGCTCTTCAGTACGGGCCATTCTACTGCCACTATTTGTCTATGGAGATCGCATGGCTGTGTGTCCGGTTTCTTACGCCTGTCAGCAATGAATGTGGCTGAAATCGTCAAATCCACAAATTTGAAGGAGTGACCACATACTTTTGGCCATGTATTGGGTTTATCTCCTTTTTTAGCCACGAAACTACTTTCATACATACTTCCATATTTTTTTTTTCTGGTACCGTTCTACCTTCAGAAGTGTCATGTGAAGCTTGTATGTGTTCGTAAGAGTCTCACCTTTCCAGAGAGGAATCATTTTTTTGTGTTACAGCCTTATTCTAAAATGGATTTAAAAAATAATAATCCTCAGCAATCTACACACAATACCTTACAATGACAAAGCAAAAAAAGTTTTTTAAAAGTTTTGCTAATTTATTACAAATAAAAAACGGAATACCTTAATTACATAAGCATTCAGACCATTTGCTATAAGACTTGAAGTGTGCATCGGGTGCATCCTGTTTCCATTGATCATCCTTGAGATGTTTCTACAACTTTATTGGAGTCCACCTGTGGTAATTCAATTGATTGGACACACCTGTCTATATAAGGTCCCACAGTTGACAGTGCATGTCAGAGCCAAAACCAAGCCTTGAGTTTGAAGAAATTGTCCGTAGAGCTCAAAGACAGGATTGTGTCAAGGCAGAGATCTGGGGAAGGGTAGCAAAATATTTCTGCAGCATTGAAGGTCCCCAAGAACACAGTGGCCTCCATCATTCTTAAAATGGAAGAAGTTTGGAACCACCAAGATTCTTCCTAGAACTGGCCACCAGGCCAAACTGAGCAATCGGAAAGAAGGGTCAGGGAGGTGACCAAGAACCCAATGATCACTCTGACAGAGCTCTAGAGTTCCTCTGTGGAGATGGGAGAACCTTCCAGAAGGACAACCATCTCTGCAGCACTCCACCAATCAAGCCTTCATGGTAGAGTGGCCAGACAGAAGCCACTCCTCAGTAAAAGGCACATGACAGCCTGCTTCGAGTTTGCCAAAAGGCACCTAAAGAATCTCAGACCATGAGAAACAATATTCTCTGGTCTGATGAAATCAAGAATAAACTCTTTGGCCTGAATGCCAGAAGTCACGTCTGGAGGAAACCTGGCACCATCCCTGCGGTGAAGCATGCAGGTATGGGGATGTGGGGATGTTTTTCAGTGGCAGGGACTGGGAGACTTGTCAGGATCGAGGCAAAGATGAATGCAGCAAAGTACAGAGAGATCCTTAATGAAAACCTGCTCCAGAGGGCTCAGGACCTCAGACTGGGGTGAAGGTTCACCTTCCAATAGGACAACAACCCTAAGCACTTAGCCGTAGCTTCATACCCAAGAAGACTCGAGACTTTAATCGCTGCCAAAGGTACTTCAACAAAGTACTGAGTAAAGGGTCTGAAAACTTATTTAAATGTGATATTTCAGTCTTTTATGTTTAATAAATTAGCAAAAATGTCAGAAAAACTGTTTTTGCGTTGTCATTGTGGGGTATTGAGTGTATTTTGATAAGTAAAAAAATAAATAATATTAAATCTGTTTTAGAGTAAGGCTGCCACCTAAGAAAATGTGGAAAAAGTCAAGAGGTCTGAATAATTTTCGAAGGCACTGTATCTCTTGCTTAAAAAGACGGCTTTCTAAGGCGATTTTTGTATTATAATAATTAGAATCTAGGGGGTTAATATGGATGAAATTACAGTCATTGGAGCAAATTCCATGTTTTTTTATTTATAGAAAACTGTTAGACGGGCCAGTGGTAATTTTAGAGATGGAAAAACAGTTTCAGTGTAAACTTAAACGACCAAAACCAGATAGAAAGCAGAAAAGATATTGCCTTCAGAAAGTATTACTACGTCTTGACTTATTCAACATTTTGTTGTATTACAGCCTGAATTCAAAGTGGATAACAAAAACCTCACATATCTACACACAATAATCTATAATGACAAAGTGAAAACATGTTTTGACATTTTTACAAATGTATTGAAAATTAAATACAGAAATATTACATTTACACAAGTACTCACACCCCTGAGTCAATGTTAGAATCACCTTTTGCAGCGATTACAGCTGTGAGTTTTTCTGGGTAAGTCTCTAAGAGCTTTGCACACCTGGAAGGTACAATATTAGCACATTATTTTTTTTTAGAGCTCTGTCAAGTTGGTTGTTAATCTTTGCTTGAAAGACATTTTCAAGTCTTGCCATAGATTTTCATGCCAATTGAAGTCAAAACTGTAACTAGGCCACTTAGGAACATTCAATGCTGTCTTTGTAAGCAACTCCAGTGTATATTTGGCCTTGTGTTTTAGGTTATTGTCCTGTTGAAATGTGAATTTGTCTCCCAGTGTCTGTTGGAAAGCAGACTGAACCAGGTTTTCCGGTAGGATTATGCCTGTGCTTAGCTCTATTCCGTTCCTTTTTACCCCCAAAAACGTCCTTGTCCTTGCCGATGACAAGCATAACATGATGCAGCCACCATCTTGCTTGAAAATATGAAGAGTGGTACTCAATGATGTGTTGTGTTTGATTTGCCCCAAACATAACACTTTGTATTCAGGACATTTTTTTCCAGTTTCACTTTAGTGCCTTATTGCAAACAGGATGCATGTTTTGTATTCTGTACAGGTTTCCTTCTTTTCACTGTCATTTAGGTTAGTACCGTATTGTAACGACAATGTTATGGATCCATCCTCAGTTTTCCACTATCACTCCCATTAAACTCTGTAAATGTTTTAAAGTCACCATTGGCCTCATGGGAAATGCCTGATCGGTTTCCTTCCTCTACGGCAATTTAGGAAGGACATCTGTATTTTTTTGTAGTGACTGGGTGTATTGATACACCATCCAAAGTGTAATTAATAACATCACCAGGCTCAAAGGGATATTCAATGTCTGTTTTCTTTGTATTACCCATCTACCAATAGGTGCCGTTCTTTGCGAGGCATTGGAAAACCTACCTGGAGTTTGTGGTTGAATCTGTGTTTGAAATTCACTACCCGACGGAGCGAGCCTTCAAATAATTGTATGTGTGGGCTACAGAGATGAGGTAGTCATGAAAAAATACTATTATTGCACAGTCCATCCATGCAACGTATTATGTGACTTGCTAAGCACAATTTTGCTCCTGAACTTATTTAGGCTTGCTGTAACAAAGGGGTTGAATCCTTTTGACTCAAGACATTTCAGCTTTTCATTTTTTATTAATTAAACAAAAATTCTAAAAACATAATTCCACTTATGGGGTATCGTGTGTAGGCCAGTGACACAAAATCTCAACTTAATTTAAATTCAGGCTGTAACAACAAAATGTGGAAATAGTCTAGGGGTGTGAATACTTTCTGAAGGCACTGCATACATAGCCGCACGAAGTAGGGGTGCTGAGGGAGCTGCAGTACCCCCTGAAAAAAATCGGAATAATAAAACATATATATCAATTGTAAAAATTAAATAAAAAACACTAAAGTTGTGCACTGTGCCTTAACAAGTCCTGTATTAGCAGATCTATATAGTCTACCACTATTTGAATACTTTCTGAAGGCACGGGAAGTAGGGGTGATGCCCCTGAAAAATCGGAATAATAAAAGTTTTTTTGGGGGGTGCAAAATATATATTTTTAAATAAAGTAGTGCACTGGGTCTTTACTAGTCCTGTATTAGCTAACCTAAATAGAGTACCACAGTATGACTCATAATACCCATCAAACCAAGTGGTCAAAGGGGGAAAGGATTCCAATAATTTCCCACCATTAATGTTTCACATAGGGGATTTTAGAAACACTTCAAATAAGGACTGGGTTTTGTGTAGGCTTACCCTGCCGTAACATTTTGATAACCGTGTAAATCTCTCTAGGACAAGGTGACATTTATCAACATATTCACTTGTATTTGGCACGTAAAAATGAAATGCTAATTAGCCGCTAATGTGGTATCATGAAGAACTACAAATGGATGAGAATGCCAAAAAGAGGCAAAGGTAAGAATCTCTGGATTATCTAACTAATGCTTAGGCAGGGCCGGCATTATGGGCAGGCTTTAGGGGGGGTTTAGCCTGTACCACCTTGCCCGTCCAAATAAAATATTGAAATATTGATCATTTATTTAACCGAGATGCGCCCACAGAAAGATGCATCAATCTCAGTTAAAGAATTAGAGCGAGCGAAACAGTGCCCCTCTGTCTAAGTATGTGTAGACCATTTATCTGATGCTGTCTGGAACAAAATAGTATAGCATGTCATATTATTTCAGTCCAGACAGCACATAGAGGGGCGCTGTTTTGCTCGCTCAAATCCTTTCTCCGGTCATATAGTTGTAGCATAGAGGAAAAGGCGAAGCGAGAGGGTTCACTCTCGCTAAAATCTGTCCAGTATAAACCCAATGAGTTTCTATGGGAATAATATGCAGACCTAAACTTGTCTCCTGCCTTGCTGTCTTTATTCAAAGACTCCAATTATTAGTGGGGAGCCTGCCTGCTGTTCTGTACCTTGGGACACTGCCCTGGATTACTGACCTCTGCCTGCTCTGACCCTGAGCCTGCGCCTGCCTGCTGTTCTGTACCTTGGGACACTGCCCTGGATTACTGACCTCTGCCTGCTCTGACCCTGAGCCTGAGCCTGCCTGCTGTTCTGTACCTTGGGACACTGCCCTGGATTACTGACCTCTGCCTGCTCTGACCCTGACCCTGAGCCTGCCTGCTGTTCTGTACCTTGGGACACTGCCCTGGATTACTGACCTCTGCCTGCTCTGACCCTGACCCTGAGCCTGCCTGCTGTTCTGTACCTTGGGACACTGCCCTGGATTACTGACCTCTGCCTGCTCTGACCCTGAGCCTGAGCCTGCCTGCTGTTCTGTACCTTGGGACACTGCCCTGGATTACTGACCTCTGCCTGCTCTGACCCTGAGCCTGAGCCTGCCTGCTGTTCTGTACCTTGGGACACTGCCCTGGATTACTGACCTCTGCCTGCTCTGACCCTGAGCCTGAGCCTGCCTGCTGTTCTGTACCTTGGGACACTGCCCTGGATTACTGACCTCTGCCTGCTCTGACCCTGAGCCTGAGCCTGCCTGCTGTTCTGTACCTTGGGACACTGCCCTGGATTACTGACCTCTGCCTGCTCTGACCCTGAGCCTGAGCCTGCCTGCTGTTCTGTACCTTGGGACACTGCCCTGGATTACTGACCTCTGCCTGCTCTGACCCTGAGCCTGAGCCTGCCTGCTGTTCTGTACCTTGGGACACTGCCCTGGATTACTGACCTCTGCCTGCTCTGACCCTGAGCCTGAGCCTGCCTGCTGTTCTGTACCTTGGGACACTGCCCTGGATTACTGACCTCTGCCTGCTCTGACCCTGAGCCTGAGCCTGCCTGCTGTTCTGTACCTTGGGACACTGCCCTGGATTACTGACCTCTGCCTGCTCTGACCCTGAGCCTGAGCCTGCCTGCTGTTCTGTACCTTGGGACACTGCCCTGGATTACTGACCTCTGCCTGCTCTGACCCTGAGCCTGAGCCTGCCTGCTGTTCTGTACCTTGGGACACTGCCCTGGATTACTGACCTCTGCCTGCTCTGACCCTGAGCCTGCGCCTGCCTGCTGTTCTGTACCTTGGGACACTGCCCTGGATTACTGACCTCTGCCTGCTCTGACCCTGAGCCTGAGCCTGCCTGCTGTTCTGTACCTTGGGACACTGCCCTGGATTACTGACCTCTGCCTGCTCTGACCCTGAGCCTGAGCCTGCCTGCTGTTCTGTACCTTGGGACACTGCCCTGGATTACTGACCTCTGCCTGCTCTGACCCTGAGCCTGAGCCTGCCTGCTGTTCTGTACCTTGGGACACTGCCCTGGATTACTGACCTCTGCCTGCTCTGACCCTGAGCCTGAGCCTGCCTGCTGTTCTGTACCTTGGGACACTGCCCTGGATTACTGACCTCTGCCTGCTCTGACCCTGAGCCTGCGCCTGCCTGCTGTTCTGTACCTTGGGACACTGCCCTGGATTACTGACCTCTGCCTGCTCTGACCCTGAGCCTGAGCCTGCCTGCCATTCTGTACCTTTCAGACTCTGCTCTGGATTACTGACCTCTGCCTGCTCTGACCCTGACCCTGAGCCTGCCTGCCATTCTGTACCTTTCAGACTCTGCTCTGGATTACTGACCTCTGCCTGCTCTGACCCTGACCCTGAGCCTGCCTGCCATTCTGTACCTTTCAGACTCTGCTCTGGATTACTGACCTCTGCCTGCCCTTCACCTGTCAAATGCCTGCCCCCTGTTTTTGTTACTTCGAACTGTCTGCATCTGGGTCTTATCCTGAGGTCTGATAGAAAAGGGGGTGTGGATCGATAAAGGAGCGGGAAAGACAAAATGGATCACTACACACAGTGGATAATTATATTCATTGAAATGCTAATCCTTTGCACACGAATGCTTGCCCATTCAGGAATAATTGCAATCATTATATTTACGCCCATATGTCATTGTTGTCTTCTCTCTTGGAATCGTTGGTTCATCTGCTGGAGAGTCAGTTCATCAGAGAGTCTCTGGTTACTTTCCCAGAAGTCACCATGTCTTTCATGGCGGTAGCTTTATCAGCGGCTCCTGATAGTGTCTGTTGTAATGGATACGTCAGGCGTCCATTGTTGTTAGAATAGTTTTCTAGGCAGTATTCACATTCTAGGTTTACATCATTTCTAGCTGCAGACTAGTAATTAGTATCTAAGATTTGCTCTTATTCTGTAGGGATCGATAGTCTCAGAGGTTAACCATTTCCAGCCGTGTAGCCAATGCTCCACGTGGTATGGTTAGGAATTCAACAACCATTGCAACCTTAGCTTACACCGGGGTTTGCGTGGTTTTAACTATTCGCAAACACAGCTCATGCTGGGGGTTTGCTTAGTCCGATGAGAATTACCTCAGGAGGTTTTATTCGTAACAATAGAAAAGGGCGGTTCCATGAAGTCTGATCATGTCAGTGCTCACAGGGGCGTGGCCACTGACAAGTTAAACTTTACAGGGAATACAATTCTCTCAAATAAAAGATTAACATCACATTTCATCATTTCACAAATAGTTTCATCTTTACTCATTCATTTTATACAAGAATTAGATGCAAACCTCATAATTGAGAAATGTACACATTCAGAGATTTAGTTGTGCGTGTTTCCTGTCCTTCATGAGGTCACCAAATGAAACACACTCAACATAACTGTCCCTTAAGAGTCCATGGACCATTCCCATTCTCAAAAGTGGACATTTAGTTTAATTCTCCCATTTTGGGGATATAGGAGTTTGGCCAAGTGAAATCCCTTGTTCTCTCTGTAGTCTCTCTCTCTGCATGACCGGGGGGAGGAAGTCTCCGCCAGGAATTTATGGCCTGAGATAACAGAACCTGGGGGTAGGAGAGAGTGAGAGAGAGAGGGAAGCCACGATCTACACCCAGAAAGGGCCACGTCATGACAAATACAATGTTGAACTTCACTAGCAATAGCTCAAGACATAGAAAGGGAGGCAGACAGGTGGAGAAGAGAGATGAACGTGATTGGAAGAAACAGATGTTTTCTACTGTTTTTATTTTGTAGGCTTTAGGCCTATATCTTTTACTTAGTTGATGATGTAAGTTATAGGACTACTGCTGCATTGGACTGTAGGCAGTGGTGATTTTAGCATGTAAATCTTGGCAGGGCAAAAAAATATACATTTAGATGCATCCCAGCGAAGCCACGACACAACACGATACATTAATTGCACTATAACGGTGACAAATGGTGCCCACAAACTCTTAAAGCTGTCCCAACAGCATAGCTTTCTTTTCAGCACCATGTAGTGAATCGTTACTACTGCTATACCTGAGTATCAGCAGAGCCTTGTCTAGCAGCGAAACAGTTCATTCAGCCTCATTTACAGCCTTTTAAAAAAACATAGCTGATATGGTTGACTTGCTTAAACAAATGTGGTTTCTACTGACAATTAAGGTGTACAAACTATGGCATAAGGAGACAAAGAGAGGATAAGAGCCCATCTGTAATTTCGATTAAGACATTAATGACCGAGCTAGGACGTACATAGTCAATATAACTATTTGTTCAGCACTTTTGAAATGTACAGCAACATAATTCAGAACATGGGCCGTTCTTACAGTATTCTCCCTGTACACCAAGTCAGAACCGCAGGATAAATAAAGGGGGCATATAGGCAGACAATGAAAGCTTTTACAATATTCAATTATTACATTTCTCTAAAACAGGCTATAGGCTACATGTGCACTACCAAGTAGTACATTATGAGTGGAAAATTGACCAAATTATTACGGTGAGGCACATGGGCTACTAACAGCTTACTACACAACATACACTTAGTATTACTTTCTTAGCTACAGTATACATATCTCCCTGGCATATTACATAATTTATGCAGGAGCATACAATATATTTTTGGACTCACCTTGTTGTGCTCACTTGAACGGGAAGGTGGTGCGGCAGTCCTTTGTGGGCTAATTTTGTCATCAAACTTTGTCATCAAAGTCTTGCATTCTCTGGATTTATGATGCTTTCAAGACAACTGGGGACTTAAAAAAACAAGGTTGAATCATGATATCAGTGATCTTCAGGTCGGAGCTCTAGAAAGAGGGCTGATTTGGATGACCGTATTTTCCCAGTCGGAGCACGTATTCTTCCGAGTTCCCAGTCTTGAACTCACTGAGAAAGTGGCAGATGTCATGCTGGATTGACAGCATGGCCAATGTATTCAAACTTTTATGGCCCATGGTGTTGAATGTTTATCTTTTTAAGCTTGGAAAAGAGATTAAACCTAGACTTGGACCACACACCCATTCCACTGAAGCAGGCTAATGAATGCTTGCAGTTAGCCGCTGATTCCTTCCAAACCACTCATTGTTGAATTTGCGATTTCCAACTTATTGTGTAATGTTTATGTCCAATAGCCAATGGGCACTGATGCGTTTTATCTATAATTTCTCTTCGTCATTTATCTTCATATGACAAGGTTTGAAAATGGATTTGCCAGTAGATTATCAACTTGATTTATGAAGACTACTAGCTTGCTAGCTAAGATTTTGAAAGTATGATATTGACATGATCAGTCAATCAAGGCTACGGTAGATGTAACGTGATTTTACTTGTTTTCTTTGTGGCCAATGACCTTGAGCCTTTTTGGATGGGCACTTCTAATGTAACTCTATGGCAGCACCTTAGGGAATTTAATTTTCTAGCTCTACCTGTGGATTTTTCAGTGACTTAGTGTACCCAGGAGTGACAGAACACTGAGCCAATCACGGCGCAACTAGAGAACATTGTCAACCCCTACACTCCATATTTTCTGCTGGCTGCCCCACCATTACAGAAAGCACTGAGCTAGGTTGAAACACCTGCATTTTGGAGCTGCTCTATTGAAGAAAGCAAAAAAGAGACCATGTTTGTATGCAGCTTTATTAACTCAATTATACATATTTTTTTAACATTGTTTGCAAACTGATATATGACACAATCTGAAAAGATTTGGCATGGGTCCTCAGATCCTCAAAAGGTTTTACAGCTACAACATCGAGAGCATCCTGACGGGTTGCATCACCTGGTAAGGCAACTGCTCAGCCTCCGACCGCAAGGCACTACAGAGGGTAGTGCGTACGGCCCAGTACATCACTGGGGCCAAGCTTCCTGCCATCCAGGACCTCTATACCAGGCAGAGCACGCATTTGAATATGAAGTACATGTACAAAAAGAAAGCATGTGATGAAAAAAAACTTTCCACCTTCACCCCAGTCTCAGTGTAATCCCCATCCATTTATTTATCTTTACTGATTTACTGTTGTTCTGGGTCATCCCAGACTGGGACTGTGTGTACCCTGTTCCCTCCCTATGTATGTGTGTGTACACACAGGGGGCTGGGAGCAGGAGGGAGGTGTCTGGTGTACCACAGGAGAATTGCAGTGTACCTTAGATAAATCATGCTTACTGTACTCCCCCGCCCCCTGTCTCTTGTTGCCCACCTTGCCCATCTCTTTCCTTTAACCCCACTGCGGTTTTTATATCTTCGAGCTTCTGGCTGGCAGGCTGTGGTGTCACCCCCAGGTCACACCCAGCCCGCTGCCCGTAGCCACACAGTCCCCCCACACACAGAGGCACATGTTTCCTGAGCAGCTGGGTGAATGTGGGAAGTGGTGGTGACCCACAAACGCTCCCATATGTGACACTTACCTCCTCTCCACTACTCACCGTTAAACTGATCAAATTCAAGAATGATCAACAAAAATCTCAATTTAAAAAATATATATAGTAAAGAATCCGAATGTACAGGATGTACAGTGCAGCAAATTCTCTTTACTTGTTGTCACCAGTCACCTGTTGATTTAAGTGGAGTACAGACATAGATTTTTCACATTGGAGAGCGCATGCTGTACCTTGCTCCAGGCAATTAAAAGCTGGATAGGGAATAGGTCCCTATAGTGGGGATCTATAGCTGGAGTTTAAGATAATGAGCCATTGTCAAATCTATCATTGTGATGCTAATCTTTTCCTATTGAATGCGATGTATTCAGATAAGCATCAGCATGGTGATGCTCATCTTTTCACATTGACTGCAGTGTATTGACATAAGCATAATGTGTTGTCATGCATAACTTTTTGCAAAATTGTCATAGGATGTTTCCCGATATCATGTTAGCAGTTGTCACAAAGTGCTTCTACAGATACCAGTGTTGTAGTACTCGGTCTACAGTCGGCTTTTGAGACGACATATTGAGTGTCTCGGTCTTGTCTCGGTGTCTGATTCATTTGTACTAGGTCTTGAATCGGACAGCGAGGATTCAATTTCTCCCTGAGACCAATGGAGTAAAACGCGCATAGTTATCAGCTTCCATTCATTTAGCGCATCGGACAGCGAGTATTCAATTTCTCCCTGAGACCAACGGAGTAAAACTCTCATAATTATCAGCTTCCATACAGTCAGCGCATAAAACCGTTTCGCCAGGCCAAATATATACACTCCACTGCTTTCTTGAAACAATATCTTAACAGCCTTATCTATTATAGGCATTTGCGCAGTGGCGAACCTACAGGCCTTCAATGTGTGACGGGTTCATGATTCTGAAAGGACATAAAACGTAATACCAGCTCAATAATGTAGGAGTGTTTTTGTAAAACACTAAGGGCCAATGGTGTATTGGAGGGTATACACAGTTATAAACCGTATACTGATTTTTTGCCCAGTGGGCATTACTTATGCGCACTTCTTAATCCCTACTAATGCGTATCAAAGTAGTGTAGTTGAGGTATACGACTTATCAATGATGTAGTACAATAGAGAAATCATGCTCAAAGTAGCCTAGAAAATCGCAAAGCACGTGTAATATATTCTCATGCGTACTGTATACATAGCGTAGTTTCAGCTGAATATCATCTGCAGGCAGGCAGCAAGAGTGTGCAGCTCTCAACTGGCTTTGGCATGAAGCAGCTCACAGAAGAAAGACATCGGTAGCCGTTAGGGTAGGAAAGACGTTTCAACTTATGATATCTACCAGTAAATTCTAACTAAGGAAACAATGGGTATGCAAACCAGGTAATGATAAAGTTTAGCCTGAAGTGTTGGTTAGTAGGCTATTTGTGATGTGCAATTGTCATCATGCGCTGTTTGCATCAGTGGCGTAGACATGGATGGGCCTGGGTGGACAGAGGCCCACCCACTGAGGAGCCAGGCCCCGACAGGCCCACCCAATCAGATTGATGTGGTTTTGTTGTGGACATTGTTGTGGACATTGTTGTGGACTCAGACCATCAAAATCTGTACATTTTTAAAACAAATAATTTTTAAAAGGTGTGAATTTGAGAGTGAACATCTGAAAAATCTGTAGGAAAACGAATAAGAAACTATCTGAGATATCTACTGCAGCCCTCATTCTCCACATACAACACCCATTCTGCCAGTCACATCCCTGTGTCTCTCCTCTTTTCAGTTCGATGCAGCTACCGACTGGAATGAGCAAACACTCAAACTGGACAGTTTTGTCTCAATCTCTTCATTCAAAGACTCAATCATGGACACTCTTACTGACAGATGTGGCTGTGATATATTGTTGGCTCTACCTTCTTGCCCTTTGTGCTGTTGTCTGTGCCCAATAACGCTTGTACCATGTTTTGTGCTGCTACCATGTTGTGTTGCTACCATGCTGTGTTGTCATGTGTTGCTGGCTTGCTATGTTGTTGTCTTAGGTCTTATGTTATTTTTAATCCCCCGTCCCCGCAGAAGGCCTTTTGGTAGGCCGTCATCGTAAATAAGAATTTGTTCTTAACTGACTTGCCTCGTTAAATAAAGGTTAAATAAAAAACATTTTCAAAGTATTCTTCCTGGGGTATAATATATATGAACAGATTTTAATAAGATTTCATGTTGCTAAAATGCTGTCAGTTCCTCTTGAATTGCAAGAAAATGTATTTTCAAATAGATAACAAAAGCAAGCGCGCAGCAATAACAACCACAGTTCCACTCACCAGATGATCATTTGAAACTTCACTTCTTGTTGAAAGATATTATTGAAAAGGTTATCCCTAACAAATTAGCAACAAAATCCTCTTTGATAACACTTGCTGCAGCCGCTGCAAACTAGCCGACAACAAGAACTATTGCTCGCTATTGCGCCTTCAAGAAGGCAGAAGTTTCCATACGTATTTGTAAAAACGGTCCCACACACTAAGTCAAAATGTGATTGGTTGATTCCACTGTCACTCCAAAATGTTGCCCTAATACAGTTGAATGGCAGATTCCTTTAGCGTCTGATGGCCTACTCAATGACTGACTTAGCTAGCCATATTTATCTCCACAGAGACCAGCAAAGAAGAATCCTGATTGGATCTTTTTTCTCTTCAGTGTTAACCCTCCCTTTCCAACAAAAACTGAAGAGATTAAATCAGAACATAATTGAAAATAATAATGAAATCCTCTGAAGGCGTAGAAGGCCCAGTGTTCAGCACTAATAATTTGTAGAGTGGCTCTATTTTCCATCAGCATGTGTTTTCTCACCATTCTAAATGTCTAAAGAATCCATATGTTGTTCTGAAATATGACCACAGATATACTGGATATTTTGAATTCTTATTATTTGACAAAATTACAACATGGCCTTGAATTGGACTCACATTATTCTGGTCTCGGTCTTTACTCTGTCTTGGACCCCTTGCTTTCCCCCCTCCGTGCTTGGTTTTGACTCTGTCTTGGACCCCTTTCCAAAAAGCGCTGAAAGAATCATGGTGAGTGGTGTTTTACTCAAACGTTTACTCCCCTAACCTTGGCTTTAGTAGGGTGGTGGGCTCTCTGCTCTCCCCAGTCTAACCTTGGCTTTAGTAGGGTGGTCGGCACCTTGCTCTCCCCAGTCTCACCTTGGCTTTAGTAGGGTGGTGGGCTCTCTGCTCTCCCCAGTCTAACCTTGGCTTTAGTAGGGTGGTGGGCTCTCTGCTCTCCCCAGTCTAACCTTGGCTTTAGTAGGGTGGTGGGCTCTCTGCTCTCCCCAGTCTCACCTTGGCTTTAGTAGGGTGGTGGGCTCTCTGCTCTCCCCAGTCTCACCTTGGCTTTAGTAGGGTGGTGGGCTCTCTGCTCTCCCCAGTCTAACCTTGGCTTTAGTAGGGTGGTGGGCTCTCTGCTCTCCCCAGTCTAACCTTGGCTTTAGTAGGGTGGTCGGCACCTTGCTCTCCCCAGTCTCACCTTGGCTTTAGTAGGGTGGTGGGCTCTCTGCTCTCCCCAGTCTAACCTTGGCTTTAGTAGGGTGGTGGGCTCTCTGCTCTCCCCAGTCTAACCTTGGCTTTAGTAGGGTGGTCGGCACCTTGCTCTCCCCAGTCTCACCTTGGCTTTAGTAGGGTGGTGGGCTCTCTGCTCTCCCCAGTCTAACCTTGGCTTTAGTAGGGTGGTGGGCTCTCTGCTCTCCCCAGTCTAACCTTGGCTTTAGTAGGGTGGTGGGCTCTCTGCTCTCCCCAGTCTAACCTTGGCTTTAGTAGGGTGGTCGGCACTCTGCTCTCCCCAGTCTCACCTTGGCTTTAGTAGGGTGGTCGGCACTCTGCTCTCCCCAGTTTAACCTTGGCTTTAGTAGGGTGGTGGGCTCTCTGCTCTCCCCAGTCTAACCTTGGCTTTAGTAGGGTAGTCGGCACTCTGCTCTCCCCAGTCTAACCTTGGCTTTAGTAGGGTGGTCGGCACTCTGCTCTCCCCAGTCTCACCTTGGCTTTAGTAGGGTGGTCGGCACTCTGCTCTCCCCAGTTTAACCTAGGCTTTAGTAGGGTGGTGGGCTCTCTGCTCTCCCCAGTCTAACCTTGGCTTTAGTAGGGTAGTCGGCACTCTGCTCTCCCCAGTCTAACCTTGGCTTTAGTAGGGTGGTGGGCTCTCTGCTCTCCCCAGTCTAACCTTGGCTTTAGTAGGGTGGTCGGCACTCTGCTCTCCCCAGTCTCACCTTGGCTTTAGTAGGGTAGTCGGCACTCTGCTCTCCCCAGTCTCACCTTGGCTTTAGTAGGGTGGTCGGCACTCTGCTCTCCCCAGTTTAACCTTGGCTTTAGTAGGGTGGTCGGCTCTCTGCTCTCCCCAGTCTAACCTTGGCTTTAGTAGGGTAGTCGGCACTCTGCTCTCCCCAGTCTAACCTTGGCTTTAGTAGGGTGGTCGGCTCTCTGCTCTCCCCAGTCTAACCTTGGCTTTAGTAGGGTAGTCGGCACTCTGCTCTCCCCAGTCTAACCTTGGCTTTAGTCGTGTGGTCGGCACTCTGCTCTCCCCAGTCTGTTTTTGGAGAGCGCTGCTCAAAGCACTGAGTGCAATTTGTCAGCTTTGCCATTTTCTGGATTAAAAAAAAGAAAAGGTAATACTGTTTTAAAAGTACATATCAACCACAATACACTTTTTTAAAACGTTTTCTGTTCTTGATCTCCCTTTCGACCCTTTCAGAAAACAATCTCAAACTCAAGTATTTTGAAGACAATTTATGCAAAATAAATATTGATCCTCAAATGGAAAGCGATCGATCAGCTTTGAATCTATTTGGGGTTCTTTTTTAGAGAGAGAGAGTGTGTGAGTGGGAATGGGAGGTGCATCTTGTGTTGATAGCATGCCCCAAGCCTGATGGAGAGCAGAGGTGTGTGTGAGTGAATGTGTGAGTGGATTATGACAGAGCTGTTTGGTCAGAAAAATAAACCAAATTGAAGTCTTGTTAGATGTTTCTAATTGTATTTGTACAACGTATTCTGCTTAAAATCATCCTAAAACTGAGCACATATGACTTTTTATTGCTTGATATGAAATTAACATGAAAAAAAACCCCATTGCAATATGTATCGCAGAATTTCAGAACAGCTGCCGCAAAATCATTTTTGGAGAAAATCACGTTAAAAAAAGCGACATCCTGGAGGGACTGGTTAATGATAGACATAGGCGGCAGTTAGCCTAGTGGTTAAGAGTATTGGGCAAGAAACCAAAAGGTTGCTGGTTTGAATTCCAGAGATGACTAGGTGAAATATCTGTTGATGTGCCCTTGAGCTAGGCACTTAACCCTAGTTGTTGTAGATAAGAGTGTCTGCTAAATGCCTGGAATGTAGACTCTGAAAAGACAAGGAGGCATCCAAACAACACAGGATACAGAGCGAACACACTCCACCTGTCATTCCCATGGGAAGGGGTGAGATTGAACCCCTTTGAAGGGAGCATGAAAAATCACTCACTGATTTATCTCAAGTTATTTTAGTTCCCCAGCTGTCTGGGAGAATCTGGTGTTTACCTAGAGCCTCAGCCTTCTCTTGCTTCTCTTGCTGCCCATCTGAATGATTTGATGGTTTCTCATCCATTAGAACCAACTCTTCCCAACATGTATCTATCTTTCTCCTGGGCTGTTTTTACCTCTCTCTCTCTCTCTCTCTCTCTCTCTCTCTCTCTCTCTCTCTCTCTCTCTCTCTCTCTCTCTCTCTCTCTCTCTCTCTCTCTCTCCCTCTCTCTCTCTCTCTCTCTCTCTCTCTCTCTCTCTCTCTCTCTCTCTCTCTCTCTCTCTCTCTCTCTCTCTCTCTCTCTCTCTCTCTCTCTCTCTCTCTCTCTCTCTCTCTCTCTCTCTCTCTCTCTCTCTCTCTCTCTCTCTCAACAACATCTCCCCGTGCCCATCCTCCTCCCCGTCTTTTGAGGCCAAACTGCCACAGTCACCACAATGCTACAGGACGGTGAAACACTCATTAAAATATAACCACAATATGTTACACAACGGGGTTTAGCAATAGCAGCTATCAAACTCTGTCAGACTAGCACTGGAGTTTTCACTAAAGGAGCATAGTACAAAAACATATACTGTACAATATAAATAAATACAAAGCCCCACAGTTTCACATCAGAACTTAAAATCTGCACATCAGTCACGATATGCAGATACGTTTTTAGAAAAGTACGTACAAACACCCACCCACAAATACAAACATGCAAGTATTAACACATGGCAGCCGGGAAAAAGAATCAACTCCACTGCTGGCAAAATGCTTTTTATTTGAACCTTTATTTCACTAGGTAAGTCAGTTAAGAACAAATTATTATTTACAATGACAACCTACACTGGCCAAACCCTAAAGATGCAGGGCCAATTGTGTGCCGCCCTTTAGGACTCCCGATCCCAGCCGGTTGTCATACAGCCTGAGATCAAACCAGGGTCTGTAGTGATGCCTCTAGCACTGTGATGCAGTGCCTTAGACTGCTGCGCCACTCGGAAGCCCTGCTTGAAGGTGTTGATGGTTTGAAATATCTGAGTTTGAGGATAGATTCTGAATGACCTTTTGGAAAGCATATGGATTATATTCTAAAACAATTAACTATAAGCTTGGGTTTTACTGTATCCATTAGAAAGACCTTAGTAACCCAACTGCTGCTTCCTATCCTAGACTATGGTGATGTCATCTATCCAAACACAAGAAAGACCTTACTTTGCGAATCAGATGTCATTTAAATCAATCTTTGCAGATTCATTATTGGATGCAATTCAAAGACACATCATTGCACAATGTATGAATCACTAAATTGGTTGTCACTCCCCAACAGAAGACAACTGCAATGGTACCAATTTCCCTATATATTATGGAACACCTAACTTTACAAGACTCACACTACTCCTTTGGACAACTGCAGCAGAAATTACACAATTCCAAGGGTACATCATGAGGTTGAAGTAAGATATTTCATATACAAAGGCCCAACTGACCTGAATAACAGTCTAGCGGTTAAGAGTGTTGGGCCAATAACCACAAGGTTGCTGGTTTGAATCTCTGAGCCGGCAAGGCAAGGTGGAATAATTTGCCGTTCTACCCTTAAATAAGGCTGTTAACCCCCAACAATTGCTCCACAGGCACCAATGATCTGGATGTCAATTAAGGCAGACCACCGCACTTGCGTTAAATATGAAAGATGCATTTTGGTTGAATGCTTTAATTTGTGCAAATGACTAAGTATCTCAATTTACCTATAGAAATCAGGGCATTAATTCACACAGGGAATTTAAGAAAGTTGTTTTTCAAATGTTAAGAACAAACTGTTTGTGTGTTGTTGTTTTTTGTTGGCCAAAAGCCAGGGAAAATGCAGAGCGCCAAATTCAAATAAATTACTATAAAAATCCAAATTTCATTAAATCACACATGAAAGATACCAAAATAAAGCTACATGTATTGTGAATCCAGCCAAAATGTCAGATTTCAAAAAGGCTTTTCGGCGAAAGCAAAAGATGCAATTATCTGAGGATGGCACCTCCATAAACAAAAGAGAGAAAGCATATTTCAGCCCTGCAGACGCGACACAAAACGCAGAGATAAAATAGAAAACATGCCTTACCTTTGACGAGCTTCTTTTGTTGGCACTCCAATATGTCCCATAAACATCACAAATGGTCCTTTTGTTCGATTAATTCCATCGATATATATTGAAAATGTCCATTTATTTGGCTTTGTTTGACCCAGAAAAACACTGGTTCCAACTTGAGCAACACGGCTACAAAATATCTCAAAAGTTACCTGTAAACTTTGCCAAAACATTTCAAACTACTTTTGTAATACAACTTTAGGTATTTTTTTTACATAAATAATCAATAAAATTGAAGACGGGATGAACTGTGTTCAATACAGGAAGAAAACAAACTGTAGCTAGCTTTCTGGTCACGCTCCACTATCTAACAGTACACTTCAAGTTACCCTCGTTTACCCTTCATCATTACACAAAGGAATAACCTCAACCAATTTCTAAAGACTGTTGACATCCAGTGGAAGCGATAGGAACTGCAAGAAGGTCCCTTAGAAATCTGGATTCCCAATGAAAAATCATTGAAAAGAGAGTGACTTAAAAAAA
Source organism: Oncorhynchus keta (assembly GCF_023373465.1). Lineage (NCBI taxonomy): Eukaryota > Metazoa > Chordata > Actinopteri > Salmoniformes > Salmonidae > Oncorhynchus > Oncorhynchus keta. Next base: position 18,524,475 of record NC_068446.1, read on the forward strand.
AAATCTGAATGGTTTGTCCTAGGGGTTTTGCCTGCTAAATAAGTTCTGTTATACTCACAGACATGATTCAAACAGTTTTAGAAACTTCAGAGTGTTTCCTATCCAAATCTACTAATATGATATGCATATCTTATCTTCTGGGGATGAGTAGCAGGCAGTTGAATATGGGCATGCATTTAATCCGGATGTGAAAATACTGCCCCCTGTCACCAAGAAGTTAATTGAAATGCATTCCAGGTGACTACCTCATGAAGCTGGTTGAGAGGATGCCAAGAGTGTGCAAAGCTGTCATCAAGGCAAAGGATGGCTATTTGAAGAATCGCAAAGATAAAATATATTTAGATTTGTTTAACACTTTTTTGGTTACTACATGACTCCATATATTGACTCCATATAATGTAATTTTCTATAATATAATACAAATTATTATGTCATTGTTATTATTATTAGACAATAGGGTGGCTATTTGAAGAATCGCAAAGATAAAATATATTTAGATTTGTTTAACACTTTTTTGGTTACTACATGACTCCATATACATGACTCCATATAATGTAATTTTATAATATAATATAATACAAATTATTATGTCATTGTTATTATTATTAGACAATAGTTGCCATATTATTTATTTTAATTTATTTTACCTTTAATTAACCAGGTAGGCCAGTTGAGACAAGTTCTCATTTACAACTGCGACCTGGCCAAGAAAAAGCAAAGCAGTGCGACAAAAAACAACAACAAAGTTACACATGGGATAAACAAAAGTATAGTCAATAACAATAAAGAAAATCTATATACAGTGTGTGCAAATGGAATAAGGCGTTATTGGCAATAAATAGGCCATAGTAGCGAAGTAATTACAATTTAGCAAATTAACACTGGAGTGATAGATGTGCAGATGATGATGTGCAAGTAGAAATACTGGTGTGCAAAAAAAGTAAATAAAAACAATATGGGGATGAGGTAGGTAGTTGGGTGGGCTATTTACAGATGGGCTGTGTACAGCTGCAGCGATTGGTGAGTTGCTCAGATACCTCCACCAGCCAAACTCCAACCAGTACCACAACCCTCTCCTTCATTGCCTGGTCCCAGTGGTATTCGATTCGCACTCCCGAGGGAGTACGATGGGACGGCGACAGGGTGCCAGGGGTTCTTACTCCAGATGGAGTTATACCTGGCAACCGTTCACCTGGCTCCTTCGCGAGGTCGGAGTGTTAACGCCCTCGTCTCCTGCCTCTCACGCAAAGCCCTGGAGTGGGCTAACGCGATATGGAATGATCCAGACTCGGCGAGGGACCACTACCCAGAGTTCACCCGCCGCTTTCGGGCCATGTTCGACCACCCACCTGAGGGCCGAGCGGTGGGTGAACGGCTGTTCCATCTAAGGCAGGAGAAGAGGAGTGCACAGGACTTCGCCCTAGAGTTCCGGACCTTGGCCGCATCACTATAGGTGCAGTTTGCGTGAGGAGGACACCACACTCTCCTTGGACCAGCTGATCGACATGTCCATTCGGTTGGACAACTTGCTGGCGACCCGCGGACGTCCGGATCCGGTCCTGCCGGTTTCATCCCTCAGCCCCTCCACTCCAACGCCCATGGAGCTAGGAGGTGTTGCAGCGAGGGTGACCGGAGGAGGAGCACTTTCCTGTACCAGCTGTGGTCGTAGAGGGCACACTGCTGACCGGTGCTGGAGGGGACACCCCAGGTGAGTCGGCACCAGGCTCACTCAGAGTCCCCTGTTGGTCACATGTATGTGTAATTTATTTTCCTGAATTTTCCCCTCATTCCCGGCATAAGGCGCTAGTAGATTCAGGCGCAGCAGGGAATTTTATTGACCGCGGTTTTGTGCATTGTTTAGGGTTCCCCCTTGTTCAGATTGATAAACCCTTCCCAGTGCACGCCTTAGATAGCCGACCATTAGGGTCAGGGCTAGTCAAGGACGCCATGGCTCCACTGGGAATGGTTACGCAGGAGGGTCGTGAAGGAAATAATGAATCTCTTCCTCATTGATTCTCCTGCGTTTCCGGTGGTGCTGGGGATCTCCTGGTTGGCCCGTCTCAACCCCAAGATTTCGTGGCAACAGAGTGCTCTAAAGGGGTGGTTAGAGGAGTGCTCAGGCAGGTGTGTAGTGGTTTCCATGGTGCAACGATGGTGGAAAGTCCAGACCAAATCTCCACCGTGCGCATTCCCTCAGAATATGCCGATTTGGCTATTGCCTTCTGTAAAAAGAAGGCGACCCAATTACCACCTCATCAACGAGGGGATTGTGCGATAAATCTCCTGGTAGACGCTGCACTTCCCAGGAGTCACGTGTATCCCCCGTCGCAAGCAGAGACGGTGGCTATGGAGACATATGTCTCTGAATCTCTGGGGCAGGGGTACATTCGGCCCTCCATCACCTAACTCCTCAAGTCTTTTTTGTGAAGAAGAAGGAGCGAGGTCTGCGTCCGTGCATTGACTATAGAGGTCTAAATTCCATCACGGTGGGGTACAGTTACCCGCTACCTCTCATTGCCACAGCAATTGAGTCATTTCACGGGGCACGCTTTTTCACAAAACTGGATCTCAGGAGCACGTATAACTTGGTGCGTATCCGGGAGGGAGATGAGTGGAGGACAGCGTTTAGTACCACATCCGGCCATTATGAGTACCTCATCATGCTGTATGGGTTGAAGAATGCTCCAGCAGTCTTCCAATCTTTTGTAGACTAGATTCTCAGGGACCTGCACGGGCAGGGTGTGGTGGTTTATATCGATGATATGCTGGTCAATTCCGCTACCGAGCTTGTGTCTCTGGTGCGCAAGGTACTTAGGCGACTGTTGGAGCATGACCTGTACGTTAAGGCTGAGAAATGCTTGTTCTTCAAACATGCCGTCTCCTTCCTTGGGTATCGCATTTCCACATCAGGGTTGGTGATGGAGTGTGACCGCATTGCAGCCATGCGTAATTGGCCGACTACGGTAAAGGAGGTGCAGCGGTTTTTAGGGTTTGCCAACTACTACAGGAGGGATATCCGGGGTTTTGGGCAGGTGGCTGCTCCCATTACGTCACTGCTGAAGAGGGGGCCGGTGCGTCTGGGGTGGTCGGCTGAGGCGGACAGAGCTTTTGGTCGCCTGAAGGCTCTGTTTACCTCGGCTCCCGTGCTGGTGCATTCTGATCCCTCTTCGGCATTCATAATGACGGTCTGCCTTTGTAACAGGGCAACACCACGATCCTGGTCGTTGTGGATCGGTTTTCTAAGTCCTGTTTGCCCTGTCTCCCTATTGCCCTACAGACTGCAGAGGCCCTGTTTACTCACGTCTTCCGGCACTACGGGGTGCCTGAGGACAACGGGGTCCCCAGTTCACGTCCAGGGTGTGGAAGGCGTTCATGGAATGTTTGGGGGTCTCGGTCAGCCTTACCTCGGGTTTTCACTCCGAGAGTAATGGGCAGGTGGAGAGAGTGAACCAGGATGTGGGTAGGTTTCTGCGGTCGTATTGCCAGGACCGGCCAGGGGAGTGGGCGAAGTATATCCCATGGGCAGAGATGGCCCAAACCTGTTGCCCTTCCAGTGTGTGTTGGGTTATCAGCCGGTCCTGGTACCATGGCATCAGAGCCAGACCGAGGCTCCTGTGGTGGACGATTGGGTGAGACGCTCGAGGGAGACCACTGGAGGCCGCCCATGGGTACCTTAAACGGGCCGAAGGGCGGCAGAAGGCAAGTGCTGACCGCCACCGCAGCAAGGCCCCGGTGTTCGGAACCGGGGGACCGGTATGGCTATCGATCCGAAACCTGCCCCTCCACCTGCCCTACCGGAAGCTAGGTCCGCAGTTTGTGGTGCCGTTTAAAGTCCTGAGGAGAGTAAACGAGGTGTGTTATAGGTTACAGCTTCCCCCTTATTACCGTATTAACCCCTCGTTTCATGTGTCTCTCCTCAGGCCGGTGGTGGCCGGTCCGCTTCAAGAAGCTGAGGTGCGGGAGGCCCCCCTGAGGGAGTTTCACCGCCTCCATCCAGATCGCCCTGCGCCTCGTCCTCCCCGTGTCGTCCTCGAGGCCGGCCCTGCGGGAGCCGCGAGTCGGGTGGTACTGTCACGGCTTCCACCAAAGGTAGTTCCTCTCCCCGATCGGGCGGTGCCGGCCTACTAGCCATCACCGATCCTTTTCTGCTTGCTTTTTCTTTGGTTCTTTCACACCTGGTTTCATTTGCCTTAATTTCTGTGTGTATATATTTACCCTGTTGCCTGCCTAGGTTTGTGAGGGATTGTTTTATTTTGTGATGTAGCTCGGTGAGGTTGTGCCTAATTTTTTTGTTTTCACCCATTCATACGAGTGTGTTATTTAGGAGCTTTGTTTGTTCCTCCTTGCGTGAGTAACGAGTGTCTCTGTTGTCGAGGGCGTTTGACTTTTGGATTGTGTTTGGTGGACTTGCCTATTAAAAGTACGCATCTCAGACATCTCTGCTCTCCTGCGCCTGACTCCTTCACCTACCTCCTAACGCAACATTGTCACAAATGTGCACCTCGATTAGGCTGATAGAGATCCTCATTATTTCTATATAGCCTACACTTTCTCGTTCTGAAGTTCTAAGGTGAGTGGGATGGGTGTGGTTTCGTGACAATGATCACGAGAGCAGTTCCACCTCTGACACTGCCAAAACATCAGCTATGCGGTGTCGTCTATCGCCGGTTAAGCCTTGATCTTATTGAATCTAGGCCTAAGAATTAAAAAAATTGAAATTAAGAGGCTGCAACTCAAGATGCAAAATATCAAATAAATAATCACTCACACGCACGCACACACACATTGTGTATTATTGACATACTGTACACTGAGTATCCAAAACATTAAAAACACCTGCTCTTTCCATGACATAGACTCACCAGGTGAAAGCTATGATCCCTTGTTGATGTCACTATGTTAAATCCACATTAATCAGTGTAGATGAAGGGGAGGTGACAGGTTAAATGGGCCAGCATGCCTGTGGAATGCTTTCAACACCTTGTAGAGTCCATGACCCGACGAATTGAGGATGTTCTGAGGGCAAAAAGGGGGGGAGGGGTGCAAATCAATATTTGGAAGCTTTTCCTAATGTTTGGTATACTCAGTGTAGTGTGTCACATATTGGCACTCTGCCCTTGTAATCCAATCATGCTAGAGAAAAAGCAATGGAACTGCCATGACACAATTGGATGTTTGTTTTTCCATCTTGGTCAGAAGTATCATTTACCAGAGGCTGTTAGAAAACACATGAGACTATTGTGCTGGAATGAGGGCCTGATCAGAATTCTACCCTCACTGAGAGAGGATAGACGATGGACAGAGAAAAAAGAGTGGTGAAGCACAATGAGCCTAATTAGACTGTATTGTGATAGCAATACATATCAAAATCCCAAATGGGCCATATAGAAATCCATACCAGACCCACAGTACAGTAGCTCAAGGGTGAGCAGCGTTTGCTGTCAAAGGTCAGTCTCTCAATGATCTACAAAACATGTGAGGAAATATTACAGAGAAGATTCTTCCCTCTCTCTCAGCTGTTTTTTAAAAACTTTAAGCGACCACTCAGTCTCACAAACGTGTTCATTCAACCACTCAGTATCAATGGTGGGATTTCCTGTCCCTCTTATCAGATATATGCTCGAACAATGGACTCAGCCCACGCAGTGACACGCACAAAGCCCCTCCGTCTGTCCGTACACCGGCCTGGCCTGCTGGACAAACCACTGTCCTCGCGGTGTTCCCCTAAAGCCAGATGTCCCCTGCTGGAACCAAGCCAAAGACCCTGACCATTCTGGAGCAGGAAACGTGATTTTAAAAACAGATACAGTCCATGGCTATACACTAGAATGACTGTACACTAGCATGGGAAGGAGCTCGTCAGTGAGGTGCCCCGAGGCGTCACCTGCTCATAGGCTCGACACAGATGGCTGACAATATGTCCCTCAGATCTATGAGGGACAATTCAAGATGTGACATGTTAAATAAAATGACTCCACCACAATATCAAACTGGATCAAAAAAGAAGACAGCAATGCCACCCGAAACAACTAACCTGCACACATATAAAGTAATGGCATGAAAATAGAAAAATACAAATCTAATACAAATCACAATTAACAAAACAATTTTATGCGTTTATTTGATTTATATTACAGTAACAAGAGACAGCAACCCATTGCAAATGTGCACAACAAACATTGCCTCTAGTAAAATAAATATACAACTAAATGCACAAAATAAACGTTGTATAGGGAAATATACAAATGTTCTAACATTTCTAAAACAACCGTCATATTGTATCAGCCGTCATATTGTATCAGCCGTCATATTGTATCAGCCGTCATATTGTATCAGCCGTCATATTGTATCAGCCGTCATATTGTATCAGCCGTCATATTGTATCAGCCGTCATATTGTATCAGCCGTCATATTGTATCAACCATCATATTGTATCAGCCGTCATATTGTATCAGCCGTCATATTGTATCAGCCGTCATATTGTATCAGCCGTCATAGAGTAAAATTGTTAGGGATAATCAGACAATATTTTGATTGTGCTTTTTAACAGCGTGATGAATGGCCCAGATATAACCATGTAACCTCAGTGTTATTACTGTGTAATTACCTATTTTTATGTTTCCTATTCTACGTGGCATAAGGGAAAGAGCAGAGTAGTGATGTAAGTTATTGCCCCACAGTTCCACTTGTCCTTTCTTGTAATTAGCCAAATTAGACAATATTTGCCATTTCCATGAAAGTACAAGGCATTCCTGTTTTCGGGTTGAAAACCAACTTGGATTTGTAAGGCAAAGCTGTCCATAAGCGTTTAAAAAGAAATAAATGTGTTGGCTTGCTTGTTGAAGACAGAATGCAATGGTTAGTGCCAAGCCAAGGGGAAAATGACACTACACAAGGAATAATACATTCTACAGCAAAGCCCAAACAAAGACTATGTACAGTACAGGAACAGTACGTTCACAGTAGTTACCACATCGACAGAAAAACAAGCAGCTTATCTCCAAAGAAGAAGATGTACAGTAAATATTATGTGGCTGTGCGTATCTGTGTATCTATTTCTGGTGAGACATGTTTCACATTACAGCATATCAGAGTTGTGCATTAAATGTACCATATCAATAGAAAATAAAAATAAAACATGAAGACAGCATCCACATTACTTACATTGTATTCACACACATATTTACAAATATCCAGCTTTGGGAAGGACCGGGTTGAACAGTTTGTTGGGTAAATGTCATACATTTAATTCAGTGGCACCTACAAATAGCACACATGCAGACACACACATACACACACACAGACACACACACACACACACACACACACACACACACACACACACACACACACACACACACACACACACACACCCTTTCAGTCATTCAGACAGCATTTTCCAGGTGCTCTTCACAACAATATCTCAGTGTGGGAAGAGGGAAGTCCAAGTGATGGGAGTCTGGAGTGATACAGAGCCCTGGTTGAGTGATGTTGAAAGTAGCACTTCCGTCAGAGGAAGCAGCTGGACACAAAGAGTAGAGGGATGGCTGAGAAATCAGCTACTGACTGCTGGGACGGGAGCACTGACGCTACTATCCACAGGACTGTTGGGAGCTATAAGACATGTCACCACCTGGTCGGACTAAACACCTCTAACATCTAACTTTCAAATTGGCTTTTTCTCAGAACAGTTAGCTTAACGGTTGTCGGTCTGTACGGCAAGCTCCACATTGGCATTTGAAACAAGCATCACTGGCTTTACCTCAAAACAGAAAGCCTTCTTTGACAATCTGTATGAGTAGAAAAGATCAAATGGCTAATACCTTGAAGAGTGATCGCCTGTTTCCTTGTACAGTATGCTCATGATAACCATGCACTGTTTCAGCCTCCTCCCGTCTTTGGAGACAGTACTAAGTGATACAGCAGTACCTGTCTGATGACAAATGTAAACAAGGGTCACACATACGCTACAGGACAGAAGAGGTGCTGACACCAGAAGCATATTTACATATTTACAAGGAATCTCCAGCAGGCAACGTCCCAGGCGGAATCTAAGCTGATGCTACCTCTCACATCATACACTTATTACTAGTCATACCCAAGGTCAATATGTACATATATACACAGGGACATCAACTGAAAGCGGAAGTCATAGTACCTTAAAACATCCAATCTAATCAAGTGATAAGACTTAGCCCACTGAATGTCATTTAAACCATTGGCCCTAGAAATGTCTGACAAAATGTCTCTCCATCACATAGTCACCAAAACTGAACACGTGGAATAATACTGACATTAATTCTTAAAGGGTGGAAGGTGGAGCAGACAAAAGGTGAAAGCTTCATCACACGATGTCTACATCTGGAATGATGTTCAAATTGAAGTGCCTCCACCTCAAATAATAATTGTGCTCCAACCATGGACGACGCTCTATGATTTAGTTAAACGTCATTCAAAACGACAACAAAAACATAGTCATTCAGTTTAACATTGACAAGAGAAATGTGACGCAAACATAAACACTGTATGAAACATATTTAGAAACGGTGAAAAAGCAACATTGAGAAAAGTCCACAGAAAATAGCACTGCTCCGGAGCTATAAAACACACTGTCCATTTCTAACAGCACAAACGTGATACACAGTAGCTCAATGGCCTGGAGAGTAAAGACAGTGTGACTATATCCAAGCTTGTGAGAGACAGGACCAGATACTATGGAGATAGTGGGTGACAGGTCTCGTCCATGCACTAAAGGCGCCAGGAGCAGAGGTTTTGAGAGGACCTCGCCCTTCTTCAAGCCTCTGACTGAAGAGGGAAGCTAATAGCGAGACATAGTATATGGTTGGGATAGGTGTGGTGGGGTGTTTGGGCTGCACTAAACAGGCACTTTATGGGGCAGCCATCGTGGGGGCGTGGCCTTACACCCGGTGGACCCTGAGCCTGGTGCCCATCTCCTCCAGGAAGACGTCGTCGCTGGCGCTGGCCAATAGAGGCTGAGTGGAGGCGTTGCTGCTGCCCACCGAGTTGAGACGCAGGACGTTGGCGTTCTGTGTCCCCTGGTCCACACTGGTACCCTGGGGCCCTATTGTAACCGGAAACTTGGAGCTGAAATTCAGATAGATCTACACAGAGAAGAGAAACAGAGCGAAAGAGTGTTGGAGAGGTGTTTTCATTGCAGTTCTACGTACTGCGTAAGCAACATGCAGCATGGTGAGGAAAGGAGATGACAGTGTAGCCCTCTGGTCTGAAGGTGTGAAGGGGAAGGTGTGAAAAGAGAAGACCTGCTCTGTGTTCAGAGCTCACTGGCATGTTTCAGAAGTGAGAGATGAGCCGAGTTCATGAGGAGACTGTTAGTTTGACCTCACACCCCTGTCACTCGCACCAGAGAGGACATGACACAGTGAAAGAGGTGATTATGGCACGAGTGATCGATCAATCATATTAATCTCCTCCTCTAGCCTTCGTGTCACGTTCAATGGGTACTGAGTGTGAGTGTGAGTGTGTGCGTGCATTAATGGAGGGTTGACACATTTCTGTGTGTCAACTGCTATACAGATGGAGGGCTGACTAGTCTGGTGGTATTAACATGTGGCCCTTGGTGGTTGCAGTGGAGGAGCACACAGTCATGTTCTGTATGCTACTAAAACAAGAGGGCAGGTAATATTTTATTGAATTTGTATAGTAGTTCGCTACTATTAAATACAGCAAAATCTCAAGGTGCTTCTACGTCTGGTTACCTTTTGGTACTTAAAAAAAAAAATCTCAGAATATAGAAATGACTGCTGGTGAATAACTTAAATCCATAGTCTGTCAACATGTGTACACAAGCAGGTTAGATGAGAGTGACCTACGTGTTTGGTGGTGTCTGACAGCTGTTTTTCGATCCTCTCCACCACCTTGCTGAAGGAGGGTCTCTTAAAGGGGTCCGCTTCCCAGCACGACCTCATTATCTCATACCTGAAACCACAGCACACACATGTTCAGGGGCGGCAGGTAGCCTAGTGGTTAGAGCGTTGGGCCGGTAACCGAAAGGTTGCTAGATCGAATCCCCGATCTGACAAGGTAAAAACCTGTCGTTCTACTCCTGAACAAGGAACCCACTGTTCCTAGGCTGTCATTGAAAATAAGAATTTGTTCTTAAATGACTTGCCTAGTTAAATAAAATAATACAAATATTTGCACACACTTGTTCTTTCTCGAAGTGTAAATGTTTTTAGTTGTAATATGAACTTTTATGGTGAAGAAAAATTCATAAAATCTGCCATCTGCTCAAATCCCACATATTCACACCCATGCATAGTACACCCACGCATACACTTCTCCTACTCCCTGATTCTTTCTCAAGATACTTAGACACGCACACCACACAAACACACACACTCACATTTCACTCGGTGCAAACTCTGGTGCATCCATTCTGTATCCTTCCTTAATCATTTTGTAGAACTTTGAGTCCACAGGTATCCCAGGATATGGACTGCTTCCTATAGGCCAAATAGGAAATAAGATAATAAAAATCAATGAAGACACACACACACACACACACACACACACACACACACACACACACACACACACACACACACACACACACACACACACACACACACACACACACACACACACACACACACACACACAGAGAATAATGTGTATGTAAGTACCGAGTGAGAAGATTTCACAGAGCAAGATGCCATAGGACCACACGTCACTCTCAAATGTGTACACACACTCAAAGATGCTCTCCGGAGACATCCACTTGACTGGGAGACGAGCCTGCGTGGAACACAAACCATCACAACCAGTCAAATATGTCAGACGCACTCCATCTATTCAGCAAATTCATCAAAGCAAATCTATTGAAGTCGTCCATCATCTCCATCACTTCAGCTGTGGAGGCTTGAGAACCGGTGAGGGGAAATGGTTCATGCAGATTCTGCTGTTCTGGAATTTCAAACCAATGTTCAGCATTGCTTGTTTTTGTGTTAGTATGAGAGGAGATGTATTTCCTAGGTTAAAACTCCCATAAGGTGCTGAATGTTTGAGACATTTGTATCTGGTGACCCCATACCAGTGACATTTCAAGTAATTCATAAACACACAGCTGTCTCAGAGTGCGCATTAAAATGTCACATTCACCAAATATACAGATTGGGACCAACATTGACATCCTTGATAAGATGAGCAAGAATGCCTGTATAAAATACAGTCAAATACTGAGCTAAATTGTATGCACCAATGAATTTGTGGCCAATTAACAATTTCTTTGTGGATTGTGCTGTATGCTTGGGGTTATTGTCTTCCTGGAAGATCCACTTGCAGCCAAGTTTCAGCCTCCTGGCAGAGGTAACGCGGCTTTGGCTAAAATGTTCATGATGCCATTGACCTTAAGCTAAGCCTTTTTTTTTAAAGGCTCAGTGATGTTAGGCTCAGTGAAGGTGAGGTATTGAAAGGGTGTCAATCATTTATACTCTTACCTTTTGGGAAATACAAATATATATTTTCCACATTTTTTGGCATACAATATAGCTCAGTATTTGAATGATTTATTTTATACAGTAATTCTCGTTACCCCACACATACAGATAATTGTAAGGTCCCTCAGTCGAGCAGTGAATTTGAAACACAGATTCAACCATAAAGACCAGAGAGGTTTTCCCAATGCCTCGCAAAGAAGTGCACTTATTGGTAGATATTCAATATCCCTTTGAGCATGGGATATTATTACACTTTGGATGGTATATCAATACACCCAGTCACTATAAAGATGCAGGTGTCCGCATCCTTCCTAACTCAGTTGCCGGAGAGGACGGGAGTTTTCAGGATAAAAAAGAAATGGAATGGCTAGTTGAGAGCTCCATGAACACGGTTATGCTAACATTTTTAGAAGCATTAGACCAGAACCTTGATACTGTTTGACGTCTAAATCTGAACATTAGTCATGAAGATTAGGCTATTTCCCGGCAAAATTCTAAAGGAAAACCTGGTTCAGTCTGCTTTCCACCAGAAACAGATGAATACACCTTTCAACAGGACAATAACCTAAGACACAAGGCCAAATCTACACTGTAGCTGCTTACCAAGAAGACAGCGAATGTTCCAGAGTGGCAGATTTACAGTTATGAAGTCATAACTGTAAATCTTCCAGTCAGGAACATTCACTGTCCGCCAACTGAGTTAGGAAGGATGCGGACACCTGTATCTTTATAGTGACTGGGTGTATTGATATACCATCCAAAGTGTAATAATATCCCATGCTCAAAGGGATATTGAATATCTGTTTGTTTTACCCATCTACCAATAGGTGCACTTCTTGAAAATCAATGGCAAGACTTGAAAATGGTTGTCTAGCAATGATTAACCACCAATATGACAGAACATGAAGAATGTAGAAGATAATAATGGGCAAATATTGTACGATCCAGGTGCGCAAAGCTCTTAGAGACATACCCAGAAAGACTATGGTAATTCTAACATGTATTGCAGGGTTTTCCAAACACGGTGCTGGGAACCCCACCCCCTGGGTGCACATTTAGTTTTTTTCCCCCAGCACTACACAGCTGATTCAAATAACCAATCATCATCATCAATCATCATCAAATGTTGATCATTTGAATCAGCTGCGTAGTGCTAGGGGAAAAACCAAAATGTGCACCCAGGGCCCCAGGACCGGATTTGGGAAACCATGATGTATTGACAGGGGTGTGAATACTTATGTAAATTAGATATTTATGTATTTCATTTGCTAACATTTCTAAAAACACGTTTTTACTTTGTCATTATGGGGTATTGTGTAGATGGGTGACATTTGTATTTTTATGTAACACAACAAAATGTGTAATATTTTCTGAAGGCACTGTAGCTGACAAACACACTTTATATCAATACAGTGCCTGTGCTTGACGGCTTTCACTGCAAAATGTCCAAAGCAGTATCTATAACTCATATTGAGATCTACAGCGAGTGATGGGGCAGACTTACATTGCCTTTGACTACATAATTGGAGTCAGTGGTGATGTCACGAGCAAGGCCGAAGTCACAGATCTTTGCCACTCGTCCCTGGGTCAGGAGAATGTTCCTGGCTGCCAGGTCTCTGTGGATGCACTACACACACACACACACACACACACACACACACACACACACACACACACACACACACACACACACACACACACACACACACACACACACACACACACACACACACACACACACACACACACACAGATAATGAAACATAATGCAATAAGACAAGGGTCCATAACATACTGTAGAACACTCAATACTACTAATACATTGTGACAGAGAATTTTCTTTCCCAAAAGTTGTTCCATACACACCCAGATACTAATACGGGGCCTGGCTGTAGTCTGGTGTCCGCTTGCCTTAATGCCTTATACATTTTTCAGTAGCATGCTCAAACATGCATCCTGGACCTGTTGACCAGCCATGGAAATGTGATCCTGGTATTGTTTGGAAAGAAAGAGGATGGAACTAGTGTGTGTGTGTGTGTGTGTGTGTGTGTGTGTGTGTGTGTGTGTGTGTGTGTGTGTGTGTGTGTGTGTGTGTGTGTGTGTGTGTGTGTGTGTGTGTGTGTGTGTGTGTGTGTGTGTGTGTGTGTCTAAATGTAATCTCATACAATGAACCAATAATACCAGTGGAAAGGGTGCTTTCCAGAGAATGGTTGGACATTAACATGGTCCACCATCATGGATTTAACTAGCTGGACTGAATTGCAGAGTACAATATAGACCTGTTGTTCTAGATAGCTGGTGGTGAGGGGTTTCAGGAGCTTATTAGGACAGGAGATCTTCGGTGAGGACATGAAGGGCTTACATTTTTGGAAGCCAGGAAGTCCATGCCTTTGGCCACTTGATAGGAGAAGCTGAGCAGATCCTCTGTGTCCAGAGAGAGACCGTCCTCATGGAGCATCTCACTCACAACATCTGGCTCACTACTGGAACCACCTGAGAGAAAGAGAGAGGATGGAGCAAAAAGAATTAGAGAGGTGTATAGAGAGAACAGCATTGTGTAGAAAGGTAGCTTCATTGTTTATAGAGGGAGATACATTGCAGGTTGTATAAATTCACTCTGAAATGATACATGTGACAATTATCAATGAATATCAGAGTGGATGTCTTGCCTGCTTTGCGCATCGAGCGCCTCTTCTCTGAGGAGAAGCCATTTGGCAGGACGCCAGTGACAGAAGGCCTCATATCCACGTAGCCATTCCTGCTGTCTCTGTGAGGAGGAAAGGAGCAGTCTGATCTCAGTTCAGCTGCCATGCCAATACTACATATTACTCCTACACACTGGGTAGGAAATCCTCCCTTACATAAATTGTGACTCTCCAGATACATTTACTCTAAGTATGTTTTCTGAATAACAACAAAGAGTGCTTCATGCTTCGTTCAATTGGGGAATTTTCAACAACGGCAGTGGTACTTTACTTCCGTGAGCAGGTGAGATGACATAAAGCAACAGCACATGCATACCGTACATACTGTGCTGTGATAATGATACACCACTCAACTACCACCCTCTCCTTGTCATTGTAAAAGGTCCACACTGACCCAGCTGTAGCTGTTCCCCTCTGCAGCATGACATTCCTGTAGTAGCAGTCGTCCCCTAGCTTGGAGCAAAAGAACGTCTCTCTCTTCCTTCTCAGAAAGTTCAGGAGGTCACCAAAGCAGCAGTACTCTGTGATCACCAGGGTTGGGCCTGAAGACAAGGAGCACAATTGCCATGTCGTCACGTGACAGTAGAAATAGAACACAAAAGAAGCAACACACAGAAGACAAACCAAGATAAACAAAATACTCTTGACGTATAGACACATCAATACAATCACAGTAAGTTTCAGGATCACCACCCCTACATCATAAAGCATGATCCAATGCTCAACAAGCCATAAAATCATTGGTGATAAAAAGAGGGAGTGTTCAGGTTATTACTGACAAACCAGTTACCCACACCATTCAGATTGATGATACCATAGACTTCTAGTCTTGGATAAACTCTTCTTCTTCTATGGTTGGTACAGTCCTCCAAACCTTCTGCCCCTTACCTCCAACAGTACAGGCTCCAAGAAGGTTGACGATGTTCATGTGGTTTCCGAGGTAACTGAGAACTTTCAGCTCTGACATCAGCGCCTCCTTCTCAGTGGCATGGGCACTGGCTGTGGAAAAACCATCGGAACGCGATCATTTTAAAGTGCTTCAAAGTCATCATCAAAGAAAACATCAAAGGAAATCTGCTTGTGCTAGTTTCACCTCGTGCTAGCACAAACACCTCTGGCCGCTGTCGGTGTCACAAGCATACATACATCAATGCAAACACGCGCACACACACATACTCAATAGCTACTGAAATATATGTTGTCCAATATCTGTTGAGGGTGTTCACCAATCATCATTCGGGCCAGGGGTCTTCTGACTGTGACTTGACCAGGTCTGATTAGTCAGACACCATAAAATAAACCGATTTGTCACCAACATGTGTCTCTTTTTATTGCCATTAAACTTGTCTGAGGCTGCGCGACCAAAGGTAACCCACCCGGTACCGCCACCCTGGAAGCCTCTTCCCCAGAGCTAAAGAACCGAATCACGCTGTGCGCATGTGTTCACTTTACTCACCCTCTTCTGAACCCTTGTCATCAAGCCATTTGATCGACATGATGATGTAGCCTATGTCTCTATTTCTGAACAGCTGATATAAAAACTAGCTGCGGTTTGATCGAACACTCCACAAATATATATACACTGAGTGAACTGAGTGAACAAAACAACAACCTGGCGACCTACTCTTTCAATAACATAGACTGACCAGGGGAAAGCTTTGATCCCTTATCGATGTCACTTGTTAAATCCACTTCAATCAGCGTAGATGAAGGGGAGGAGAATGGTTAAAGTAGGATTTTTTTTCATTTACATTTTACCCCATTTTTCAAGGTATCCAATTGGTAGTGACAGTCTTGTCTCATCGCTGCAATTCCTGTACGGACTCGGGAGAGGCGAAGGTCAAGAGCCATGCGTCCTCCGAAACACAACCCAACCAAGTCACACTGCCAGCCGCACCAATGTGTCGAAAGAAACACTGTACACCTGGCGACCGTGTCAGTGTGCACTGTGCCCGGCCTGCCACAGGAGTCGCTAGTACGCGATGGGACAGGGTCATCCCTGCTGGCCAAACCCTCCCCTAACCCGGGCGACACTGGGCCAATTGTGCGTCGCCCCATGGGGTGTTCCGGTCACGGACGGCTGAGACAGAGCCTGGACTCGAACCCAGAATCTCCAGTGGCACAGCTAGCACTGCGATGCAGTGCCTTAGATCACTGCGCCACTCGGGAGGCCAAAGAAGGGTTTTTAAGCCTTAAGACAACTCTACTCAATATTAGGAAGGTGTCCTTAATGTTTTGTACACTCAGTGTATTTTGTAGGCTAATTTAGGATGTAGGTTACAACTTTCTCTGTGTTGTTGTTACTAAGGACATTTCAGGAGCACAAGCAGGACGCAGTCTACACATTGCATTGGGGCAAAAACAATCAGCGTTTTAACCACAACTAACATAGAACCGTGAAAAGCTGACTGCCTCTGCCTCCTGTTTAACCAATCAAGGTTTGCAGACTGTCTGTCTGTGTCCTGCGTGTCTTTGTTATGTTGCTGCAGCGGAGGGGGAGAGAATACCGCTCATACGCAGAAGCTTGTTTAACTATTCGGAAGAAGATTCCAGAGGATTCGTCAACGCAGCTCCTCTGAAATGTTGTATTATCACTTGTGTCATCACTTCGGTCTTACGTTTGAGCATTTTGACCGCCACTGTCATCACTGTATCAGCTTTGGACATTCCATAAGCAGTAGCCTCCACCACCTTCCCGAAGGCTCCGGAGCCCAGAGTTTTCCCTGCAGACAGACATGGAACACAGACAGACTAATGTTATTCCATCGTGTTCCCCTCCCACATCCGAGCTCTGCTTCCTGCACCAACGATCACCAGGTTTACCCTGCAAGGGCGGGGAAAGCAGACACCAGGACACGCAGAATCCTGTTTGGGGTGGTTTCAAAATGTCCAAAAACAACAGAACATTTGCTTAAAGGGAGGGGTTGAGGTTGTTTATGAAAGAAAACAGCTACATGAAATACATCATGCAGTTAGTGTGTGCTCACAGCCATTGCAAAAGTGTAAAACTGTAACCAATTGGTCTGCAAATAGGGTCTGCATCCATCATTATGAGCCCGCAAAGATACATTGGCTGGCTCCAAATACCAAAACAAAACAGACTTTCAACAGCTGCTGCTATGACTTGATACTACACATCTTAAATAGACCTGGGTAATACTAAAAACAAACTAAACATCATACAGTCCTGTATTAGAGATGACGGATATACTGTAAAAGATGTCTGGGGCAACCTCCCCGCTTGGTGATGATTAAATGTGCTATTCCTGAGTGTGATGAAAGCCAAGGAACTCACCGAAACGCAGTTTGTCCCGGGGGAACTCCCACTGGTGGTCGTATGGGAGCTGGGTAGGGTCAATATACACATAGTTGTTTCCGTGGATACCTTCAATGACTTTCCACTGGATCTGGTATTTGGGTTTCTGTGAGGCAAGCAGGGAGTTTATCATTTACATTTACATTTAAGTCATTTAGCAGACGCTCTTATCCAGAGCGACTTACATTGGGAGAAGCACAGAGGATGCCATAAAACTCACATCAGTCATGGTACTTCAGCACAGTTTATGCTGAGATACTGTACCTTATCGTTGGCTGTGAGTTACTGTGTGTCATTTTTATACTCAGGTGTAACCTGCAGTAGAAGTGGGTGTGACATGCATGAGAAGAGGTGAGTTACCTGCAGGTACTTGTAGAAGAGCACTATGAGGATGACACAGAGGAGGGCCGCTGCCGACACAAAGCCAATCAGCAGTGGGGTGAAGAGCTCATGGGGCACTGTTCTCTCTGTAGGGACAAACACACAACACAGAGAGATACAGAGATATCAGTCAAGGACGTTAGAGAGAGGAGTAGAAGCACTATGAGAGAATGACAGAAACACAGGAAGAGATCAGATCTTATGTTTGGCTTTATATTAGGCGTCTTATGTGGAGAGTGCTATGTGATAATCACTCTAAAGTAATCCTATTATTTGAGTCAAACTTTATTTTCTGTATTTTGTTAATGTCTTTGTATATTGTTACCTACATAATTCCTGTTATAGTCACAGTGCCTTTGGAAAGTATTCAGACCCATGAACTTTTCTCACATTTTGTTATGGTTACAGCCGTATTCTAAAATGGATTAAATAAATGCAAATCCTCATAACGACAAAGCGAAAACAGGTCTTTAGAAATTTTAGGTCATTTATTAAAAATTAAAAAACAGAAATACATTATTTACATAAGTATTCAGACCCTTTACTATGAAACTTAAAATTGAGCTCTCTTTCTACAACTTGATTGGAGTCCACCTGCGGTAAATTAAAATTGATTGGACACTTCTGTCTATTTAAGGTCCACAGTTGACAGGGCATGTCACAGCAAAACCAAGCCATGAGGTCGAATTAATTATCTGTAGAGCTCAGAGACAGGACTGTGTCGAGGCACAGATCTGGGGAAGGGTACAAAAAATGTCTGCAGCATTGAAGGTCACCAAGAACAAAATGGCCTCCGTCATTCTAAAATGTAGGAAGTCTGGAACCACCAAAACTCTTCCTGGAGCTAATGTTTGTATCTAGGAAGAGCAATCGGGGGAGAAGGGAGGTGACCAAGAACCAGATGGTCACTCTGACAGAGCTCTAGAGTTCCTCTGTGGAGATGGGAGAACCTTTCAGAAGGACAACCATCTCTGCAGCACTCCACCAATCAGGCCTTCATGGTAGAGTGTCACGCCCTGACCTTAGAGATCCTTATTATTCTCTATGTTTGGTTAGGTCAGGGTGTGACTCGGGTGGAAAAATCTATGTTTTCTGTTCCTTTGTGTTTTTGGCTGAGTATGGTTCCCAATCAGAGGCAGCTGTCTATCTTTGTCTTTGATTGGGGATCAGAAGGCTCATGAAAGCCCACTTGGAGTTTGCTAAAAGCCATCTAAAGAGGTTCAGACCATGAGAAAGAATATTCTCTGGTCTGATGAAACCAAGATTACACTTTTTGACCTGAATGCCAAGTGTCACGCCTGGAGGAAACCTGGCATCATGCCTACAGTAAAGCATGGTGGAGATAGCATCATGTTGTGGGGATGTTTTTCAGCTGCAGGGACTGGGAGACTAGTCAGGATCAAGGGAAATATGAATGGAGCAAAGTAAAGCGAGATCCTTGACGAAAACCTCCTCCAGAGCGCTCAGGACCTCAGACTGGGGTGAAGGTTCACCTTCCAACAGGACAACGACCCTAAGCACACAGCCAATACAACGTAGTGGCTTCGGGACAAGTCTCTGAATGTCCTTGAGTGTCCCAGCCAGAGCCCAGACTTGAACCCGATCTAACAACTCTGGAGAGACCTGAAAATAGCTGTGCAGCAATGCTCCCCATCCAACCAGACAGAGCTTGAGAGGATCTGCAGTGAAGAATGAGAGAAACTCCCCAAATACAGGTGTGCCAAGCTTGTAGCGTCAAACCAAAGAAGACTTGAGCCTGTAATCGCTGCCAAAGGTGCTTCAACAAAGTACTGAGTAAAGGGTCTGAATACTTATTTAAATGTGATATCAGTTTTTTATTTTTAATAAATTAGCAAAAATGTTTTTTTAAAGTTTTTGCTTTGTCATTATTGGGGATTGTGTGTAGATTGGGGATGGAAAAAAAATATTTAATACATTTTAGAATAAGGCTGTAACCAAACAAAATGTGGAAAAAGTCAAGGGGTCTGAATACTTTCAGAAGGCACTGCACAGTATGTAGCATGCTGTGGTGTTGTGCAGCATGACGCAGTACTGCTGCTGTTGTTGTGTAAAACTGCTGTATAATAAGTCGTCTGTTCCTTTGTGTACTGTAGCGGTTTGTGGTGTTATTGTTTTCCTAGCTCTGTACACTAGGTGTAATAAGCTCTTTAGCCATAAGAGGATTTCTCTCCATTTCAAATCATCTCAGAATGCAGAGTCTGCAGGAACTAATCTTCTGTAAACCTGTCAGTGGCTTTTAAAGCTCTCCCTCCATCCCTTTATTCTTTCCCTACAGCTTCCTGCCTCCTTGGCTGGCCACGTTCAACATTCCCACAGTGTTTAAACATTCAGGGTGGCAAGGGCTCCAACTGTTGTCCAGACTTCCCTGCAAGTCTCCGTGTGTCTGCCGTGCTCCAATAAGCACTAAGGCCTGGGCACAAGCTCCCACAAGCCTGTCCTGCCTGGCTACACACTCCTCGTCCATAATGCCACCCACATGCCCGATGTGTCCAGGCAACTTCCCCTCCTCCTCTACACCATCGCAATCTCATTCTCCATACCCACGCTAAGACAACTCTCTTCTCACTCTGGTTTCAATTCCCATCATATTAGAGTAGCGCATCAGACAGTATATAAACAGGATGTTCTAGAAAGTTGGATCCGGGTTCCAAAATGTACACTATGCCCCTACTACTGATGATCATTTCTGCTAGTAAGTGATGAGACATTATCACACATCACACAGGTTTGTGTTATCTCTCCTCACCTATGTTTATATAAACAGACTCCGGCCCTATAATCAATGCTTAATATTGCACCTCTGTTTATGGGTAAGATCTATGTCAAAAACCCAAGTCTTTCGTAAACAATCAACGGATTATAATTGCGAAATCCTTCGAGTTGAGCTGAAGAGGGTTGATGGTGCGGATCACTTACATGACCTTGAGCCACATAAAGAGAAACAGCTGTAACGCTGCACCTCAGCTCAAGACATAATGGGAGCAGACCTGAATGGGCTTTGACTGTAATGAGGGCGCTGAGAGTCGCGAAGCAAGTACAGGGAGTGAGTGTATGAATAAATAAACAAAACAATAAACACGAAACACAAACCACGCAGCGACATGAAACAGAGTCAATGACGACTGGGGAAGAAACCAAAGGGAGCGACATATAAAGGGCAGGTAATCAAGGAGGTGATGTGGAGTCCAGGTGAGTGTCATTATGCGAGTAACGCTGGTGACAGGTGTGCGCCATAACGAGCAGCCTGGTGACCTAGAGGTCTGCGAGGAGGCACACGTGACAGTGACCTGAATGTAACACAGCCGAGACTTTAGTTAGTGCTGCATTACTGACATCAATTCAGTTTTTTCGTATTGAGTATTATCTATTTAAAAAAAATTAAAAAAATGTAATCTACAACAACTCCCCACTCATTTGTATATTGCTATGTGTGTGTGTGTGTGTGTGTGCGCATGTCACCACAACTCACCACTGATAGAGAACAGTGTGTAGGCCTGCTCTCCCTCCACGGTGGCCACACACTCCAACGTGTGGAATCTTCCTGTGGTAATGTTCAGCCTGCTCTCCACCTCCGTCTTCCCAAAGGAGGGACTCAACAATGTCACTGTGACAATGTCCTGCTCCTCCTGAGTGGCATTCATCTGGTGGGAGCACCTGAGGGATGGGACAAACTGTCAACCAAACTAATGTGACTGCATTTGGATGTCGTTTGTAGTAGATTTAATGCAATGTTGCTTGTTTCCCGTGGCTCTATGAACACAGCAGTTGTAAATGTAAAATGGTTGAATGAGCTGTTATGAGTAAACAAACAGGAGACTAAGGGATTGTTGACCATCTGTTCACCATGTGTGCCCTCAAAACAACAGCCAGGTACAGAGAGTCTTTGGACAAAACTGGGGCATGACGCATACAAGCATACATTGGTCATTGATCTCAATAAAATAAATATATGGGGGGGGACATTCCATACCATCACCTTGTGCCTTGTGTAAACAAACATTTCAAAAGTAACTGTACGCATGTTTGTTTGAGTTGGACAGCTCTCTAAGTCATTTTGATCATAATTGAAAGCGATAGGATAATGACTAGCCAATCGCCTCTGACTCATTGCCAGAGTTTGCTTGGATTGGTGTTGCCATGCTTATTATAAATAGAGTGAAGTTGTGAATATTACTACTGTTTCCTGAATGAGGTATAACATACTATGGGGAGTCGACGACCCATCCTATTCACCTGCAGCAAACTGAAAGCACGCCCAATGGGCCAATAGATGCCGAGCCAGACTCGGAAGCTCCTCCTTCCTGGCTATAATACCGGGGCTCACATCCATTTCCTCAATTCAATACCGCTCTTCAGCGAACCCAAACCCCCTGAAGGCACAGGTCAAAATATGTTATACCTCGTTCCCGCCTTCAGGGAACAGTAGTTACATTCATAACTGTCCGTTCCCTTTCAGTTGGTCAATGGGTATAATTTACTATGGGGACATGAGAACTTGCCGCAACATGGCTATGTGTACTGACACACTGTCACTGCAACCCAAATCCATAGACCCCATGGTTCCAAGAACAATACTTACATTCCGAGCCTGAAATGTCAGGACTCGTACCTGTAATCGCAGGTCTAAAACGAGAACACCTGTTGTGACTTGGTAAAGCGCTCGCACGCGAGCTGCATAACATTGACCAGGGTTGATGCAAAAGCTGTTCACAACACGGCCATCCTTGTTCAAATCTATATACGCGTGTAAGCTGTGCACCGGACACAGGCCATGCTACAAAGCAAACAGAGAAGGTGAGAAAGGGTAGCACTGTAAGACATAGGCATAACCTAGGGAGAAACTGCATTAGGATTGTGGCGGATTAATCAGAATTAGTTGGGTAACAGATACTTAAGATGTTTTATTTTGCATAATATGCTTATGTGAGATACTTGTCATTAGAATGTATCCTTTTGGACTATAGTGTTGGCAGTTGCACTTTTCCCTCAGCTGGGGCTCAGTCACCTGGGACCCAGAGAGGGGAGAGGTCAGGCTTGTCTTCAACATGTCCCTGGTGCTATGCAGAATATCAGAAAGGGAACAGGACAGAATGGAACATTTTCTTCATATGTGAATGTGTATTTACCTATTCTTAAACCATGTGAAGGGATGGCGTGATTAATGGGAAACCAATTACTTGTCTCCACAATGTCTGTGCACCAGTCAATCCCTCCTTTGGCATTGGGGGAAGGTGAATGGTAGTGTCTGGAAACATTGCATGTCCTCTCTGATGTTGCACCTATCCTGGGATAGTGTATGACCTAGAGGCTAACTCCCCTCAGTGAGCTTGTCCAGGAGTGGGGTCAAGAGGGGGTTTATTTGAGATGGGGGTATCTAGAGTTGATCATTGATATATGCCATTGGATGTGTTGGTGTTTTGTACTATGAAGTACCAGGAACGAGACTAGAACCTCGTCTGAGGGACCAAACTGAACGATCATTTATAGTGAATGTTATCTGGATTAGGGATACTCCTTTCTAATGAAAAGGTATTTCTTTGTGAACAGTTCCTAAGATCTGTGGTTCGTCATGTAAGTTGAGAGGGGTGTATCTTGGCTATAAAAGATCTTTGTACTTTTCTGGTGCTACTTTTCAATGGTTCATTAGAGATAGCGCATCATTGAAAGTCAAAAAGGCTATTGCAAAGCTCTTATTAAAGTATAACTCTGACTGGTGTGTGAAGTTTCTAACTCCTCATTTGGTAAAGCAGAAATATGCCACCACAGGGTGTAAACTCACTTTGAAGTCAACAGGCGCAAACTCCAAATAGGAAAGGTGCACTGATAGCATTTGGAGATCCCCCCCCCAACAGGCTTGGCTGACACCAAGGCCATAAATAGCAGGGCAGTCTTGAAGGAAAGGACTTTCAGGTCCACACACTCTAATGATTCAAACAGAGGCTCACACAGAGCGTCCAGGACCAACACCAGGTCAGTGCCATAGGCTTTGACCCTGACACACGCCTTCCAGGACCCGCACCACCAGAGGATGAGACCCTGGGGCAGAGCCGTTCATCCCTACATGACGCCCTACACGCCGAAATGGCTGCCATATAAATGTTCAATGTGGAAAAAGAAGGGCCCTGCTCAAAAAGTTATTGCAAGAACATCAACATGTCTACCAAAGAGCTCTGAAAAGGAGAAACTCCCTCAATCTGACACCAACCCTGTAATGCATGTCACTTATAGATATAACTCTCTCGTAGAGGCACACAGGCCGACTGTAATCACGTTTGCGGGTAAGCCCCTAGCCATCGAATTCAAACATTCAGTCATGGGTGCCAAATCCTCCCCTGCGCCTGGTACAATAGATCCCAACGACATGGCGTGTCCCCGACTAAACAGGCAAATGATCTCCGTGGTATCAGGGTTGTCTGGGCCAACGGGGAGCCACCAGAATCAATAACAGACCCTCATGACAGACCGTCTGCACGGTGGCCTGAATCAGGTCCCCTAGAGGAATGCATAGAGCAGAGGCCGAGGCCACTGATACGCCAACGCATCCGTTCCTAATGGAGCACTCAGATCCCTCATTGAGAAGAACAGACGACAATGCGCGTTTACTCGCGATGCGTAAGATCTACATCGGCCATACCACCGAGGAGTGCAGTCCCCACTCCGGACGTTCCCTTAAAAGTAGATCTGCACTCAAATTGAGAAAACTTGGAATATATGTTGGCCTGTGCAACAGGGCATGTGCACTGCTTTATACGAGCAGATAATGGGCCAGGTTAGGAGACTGAGAGACAGCGTCCGTCCCTGCCTGTTGATGTGTACGCCACCACCGTCCTGTTGTCGGACCTTACCAACACATGCTGGCCCTCCAACATCAAAAGGAAATGCCTCAGCACTAGCAAAACAGTCAGTAGCTCTAGGTAGTTGTTTTGCAGTGGCCTTTGCGCTGTTGACCAAATCCGTGACCACCCCTGCGGGACACTACCCGGCCCATTTGAATCCCCTGACACAGCAATTGCGGACCACTCCAAGGAGTCAACACCCTTAGGCATGACAGAATACCTTGAGCAACCGATGGCAGTGGCGAGATGCGCCCAGTGCTGAAACAGATGCATCAACAGAAATCCCAGAGGCCCCACAGCTATCATAGAGGCCATCAGACCCAATAATCACAGGCACAAGCAAGAAAACCACCAAGTGCCCCAGCTGAAACTGTGCCAGACAGAGCCTGAATGCGACCCTTCTTTGTTGGGACAAAAACACAATTCAGAATTGATTCCATTATGAGATCCAGAAACGGAATGCGCCGAGCCGGAGTCAAACAACTTTTCTGGGGAGTCACTATGAACCCCAAAGACTGAATATGCAAAACCAGGATGGCAGTGTGGAACTCCACCTGTTCACTTGACCAGCCAATCGCCCAGATAATACTCTGACCCCTGGCACCGAAGCGGTGCCAAAGCCACCTCCACAGCCATAGAAAAGGTGTGGGGTGATAGGTGGGGAGGATGTATAGCGCATGGAAATATGCATCCTTCAGATCTATGATGTGAATCAATCGCTGGGATGTACCGACTGCAATAGCCAGCATAGTGTGAGCATTTTGAACTTTGATGTGCTTGTTTAAAACATGTAAGTCCAGGATTAGGATGCAATATTCCAATTTTCTAGGCAACTACGAAGTACGGGCTGCACTAACCGCTCTGTACTTCTGACATGGGAACCACCCGAATAACGTGCTTTTGAAGGAGAGAGGAAATCTCCTCTCTCAAGACAGGCGCTAGGACCTTGTGGACCAATGACGTAATGACTCCACGAAAAGGAGGAGGATGCACAGCGAACTGCAGACCGTAGCCCCTCACCACTGTCCTCATCAGCCGTGGTGAAACTGCGCCTGCCCACCACTTGATAGAACACGCTACCAGTCTCGCATACATTATATCCTGAAGGGGCAGAATGCCACCCTGAGTACTGGGATAAAAAAAATTGTTGTTAAATATCCACCAACCGAGTGTCCGAATGTGGGGAAGGAACTAGGTGTTCTGATACCCGGCCCACACCGGGTTCAGGGACCTCTGAGCTAGGAATAGACCCATTGTGAGCCTCTGGAGCTAAGTAACTCGCCTCTCATCGGCAGAATCTTTACACAGGGGTAAGCAACGACTCACTGCTGCAGGGACAGGAGGTAAACACCTTACCCCAAACCTGGAGGAACTCCACTGAGGGAGAGAAAAACACCAAAGGTGCATTCACCACCAATGGTTCACTCTCCCCGCCGAATCCACAGCCGGGGCTTCTGGCTGCCCCGGACTGAGGTCATCCAATTCATACTCTGAAAACCCTCCAGAGTCAATCAGGGATAGTCCGGAATCCGGACTCTGAACACTGCCAGAGAAACCGGAATGAGCCTAACTCGGCTTAGATCACCCCTATCAACGCCGACCACCAACCTCCCTCACGAAGTCAGCGTGACTCCCAAAGGACGTTGAACCCAGCTGGAGACAATAGTCACACGAACTGATCCGAACTAAAGCCTGCTGAGTATGTTTCCACCGCAGGCAAAAAGGACAGCACTCGTGAGTATCTTTCATTTTCATTGTGAAACCACATGCCCCGGTCAGATTTTCAAACTCAGCTGCTTAGCCTTTTTGAATTTATTCTTACCACTGGCCATTTTACTCAAGCAAGGAAGAACTGTCAGAGTAGAAAGTAGTGGGTTTTCAGCTCACAAATCCTACACAGACAAGGAAGTATTAGCTACACAAGCAGAGCAGAAAGTAGTTAGCTTTCAGGAAATCCAAAAATCTAAACATTTTGGAAATGGATGCAAGCCCCGGGATTATAGCCAGTTTGCTTTAGCTGAATAGGATTGGTCGTTGACTCCCCATAGTTTGTTATACTGACTGACTGAAAGGGAACTTCCTAGAACATACTGTCCAATCCCCTAATCATAACACAGTCCTCTCGTGCCAAGCCAACAAGCCAATCACAAATCACCTCTGCCCAATCCTTAATCACATAAGGGTAATCTCCCTTCAGTCCACCATCAAGTCATGCTTGTCCAATCCCACATCAAGATAATTAGACCATGTTGAAACCCTCTTACTGAGGGTTGAAACAAATATTTTCTTAGAGTAACATTAAGTAAATACAGTTACATTTCAAAATTCCCTTGATCTATCAACGAAGTCCAATCATAGCATGCCATTGTGAGTATGTGTGTGTGTGTGTGTGTGTGTGTGTGTGTGTGTGTGTGTGTGTGTGTGTGTGTGTGTGTGTGTGTGTGTGTTGTCACCTCATATAGGGCTGTTCACAGTAGTACCAGGTGATCTGTGGGGCGGGGTATCCCTTAGCTACACATCGCACCTGTCCGTCCACCGGGCCCTCGTGAGATACAATCTCTGGTTTACCTGGCAGAGGCACAGAGATGTTAGTGACGACACCAGGTGGGGATTCACATTCACACATACTTACACGCCAACACGTACACACACACACACACACACACACACACACACACATAACACAGGCACACACACACTTACACACTCATCACACACGCTGCTGCTGCTGTCTATTATCTATCCCGTTGCCAAGTCACTTTACCCCTACCCTTTCCTCATACCCCTGCACATCGACTTGGTACTGGTACCCCATGTATAAAACCAAGCTATCACTGGTCATTGTGTAATTATTCCTTGTGTTAATATTTTTTCTATTATTATTATCATTTATTTAAATTATTGTATTCTGCATTGTTGGGAAGTAAGCATTTCACTGTTAGTGTACACCTGTTGTTTACAAAGCATGTGATTATAAAACATTGATTAGAAGTAAATTGGCAAACTAATATCTTCAACTATTTTCCCTAGTTATGGGCCTGTACATGAATGAACTGTAATGCTCTGATTTACTGTTTTGATGGTTGGGGGGAGGAGGGGAATAAGTGGTTGGGCTTTAACATGGTGAATAATCTGTGAAAATCTAGTCATAAATGTCACACCATGTTAATGATTAATTACATCATATTGATAGCATGTAGAGATTAAGTCTCTAACTACCCATTTCCTTACATAATGTATGTGTGGCTCCAGGGCACAGAAAACATTTAGAGAATATAATGTTACGACTTACTGATTACGTAGACCGAAAATGACTGATTGACTGATGCGTCACCATTGGAGGCATAAAAGGTGTAGACTCCACTCTCCGACATTTTCAAACGCACCAGCCTCAGCACAATGTTGTACCTGGTGATTGAATCAACAACAACATTTAAAAAACAACTCACATTATAGAGGCTGATTTTTTAAAATAAGCCACCAGTGCTCTGCCTAGGTCAGAAACTGCCTCATGGTTATTTACCACCAGTAATAAGCCACCAGTGCTCTGCCTAGGTCAGAAACTGCCCTGTGGTTATTTACCACCAGTAATAAGCCACCAGTGCTCTGCCTAGGTCAGAAACTGCCTCGTGGTTATTTACCACCAGTAATAAGCCACCAGTGCTCTGCCTAGGTCAGAAACTGCCTCGTGGTTATTTACCACCAGTAATAAGCCACCAGTGCTCTGCCTAGGTCAGAAACTGCCTCCGGTGGTTATTTACCACCAGTAATAAGCCACCAGTGCTCTGCCTAGGTCAGAAACTGCCTCATGGTTATTTACCACCAGTAATAAGCCACCAGTGCTCTGCCTAGGTCAGAAACTGCCTCATGGTTATTTACCACCAGTAATAAGCCACCAGTGCTCTGCCTAGGTCAGAAACTGCCTCGTGGTTATTTACCACCAGAAAGACAGTTCTTTTCCCACAGTTTAACTGCACAATACTTCCTCTCACTAAAAGCCCTGAGGCACTAATGTGTGTGTGTGTGTGTGTGTGTGTGTGTGTGTGTGTGTGTGTGTGTGTGTGTGTGTGTGTGTGTGTGTGTGCGTGACTATACTTGTGGGGAACAGAAGTCCCTACAAGAATAGTACACAAACAAACAGTTTACCAACTGGGGACATTGAGGTCAAATGCTATTTCTAGGGATTAGAATTAGGGTTAGGGTTAGTAGGGTTAGCAGCTAGTGTTAGGTTTAGGGTTAAGGTTACATTTTGGTGTTAAGGGTTAGGGTTAAGGTTAGGGTAAAGGATAGGGGTTAAGGAAAATTGGATTTTGAATTGTATGTCCCCGTTAGCTGCACAAGACTGTGTGTGTGTGTGTGTGTGTGTGTGTGTGTGTGTGTGTGTGTGTGTGTGTGTGTGTGTGTGTGTGTGTGTGTGTGTGTGTGTGTGTGTGTGTGTGTGTGTGTGTGTGTGTGTGTGTGTGTGTGTGTGTGTGTGTGTACCTATGTTGGTGGTTCTGTGTGGTGATGACATGGTCGGAGGTGTTCCTGAGCTGCTGGCCTGAGAAGCTCCAGGTGAAGGTGTGTGGTTTGGGGTAGGCTTCCATGTCCACATGCAGGGACAGACTCTCACCAGCACGTACACGCACTGTGCCGTTGTCTGACGGAGTCAGATGAATGAATCCTCTATCTGGAAGACAAACAACCCACCCGTCAGACACAATGACATCACAATGCCCTTGATGTATTCTAAACAAAACCACTTAATTTCCACTTAGGTTTTCAAATTAGTGTCGCGATAGCTTCACGTCATGGAAATACATAATACCACCCATTCAAATTGAGAATTTCAATATCGATCAGCAGTGGTTTTACATAATTGACCATACACTGTAATGCCCTACTCACCATAGACGTCCAGCCAGATTGACTCAGAGTTGATCCCCTTCTCATTCTGACCCTCACATCGATATCTCCCAGAATCCCGTGCCCTGACAGAGTTGATGTAGAGCCTAGCGCTACGGACGTGTTTGATGGGCTCAGTGAGGATGCGTGAGGCATTCTCCACTGCCGGTTGCTGTGGATACGAAGCCCACACGGCATCCTGTCAATCAACACCCAGAGATGTCTAGAGATGAACCATGTTAATCCTGGCCTGGGCTACATTCCTTCCCTCTCCGGCCAGGGGGACAGGAGGGCTAACTTCTCACACACACACGCACACACACACACACAGACGTAAACACACACCTCACTGTGACGGGCCTGAGACTCAGTAAATATACACACAAACTTAGTCCTGCAACCTCCCATCACACTGGTTTCTCAAGATACTGAAGTTTCAGTCTTGGAGCGTTTTGGACTCTCTTGTAAACCCTTCATAACTCCTATAGTCCCTTCTAAATATTACAAACATCGTTCTGAGAGCTTTTGTTATAACTTCATATCCCCGAATTTGACATATATCTTTTCAGCTTTTCCAATAAAATTCCAATCTCAATCTCTCTTTCAGCCAATTTGTTGGAGATCTGTCCATGGTATCCCTCCAGCTTCCCTGGCCAACCCCGCAGAGAGAGGGCAAAGGGTTCTCACCGTGCCGGGCGGTGCAGCCCACTTCAGCTTGATGTCTCCGTTGACGTTGGTGGTGCTGCAGGTCAGGGTAAGAGTCTGGCCCCGTGTCAGGATCACCCTCTTGGGTTCCCGCATCTCAATCACAGGGGCCGCGTCTGGGACTGAGATAAAAAAAATGTTGAATATCAAATAAAAGATCTGAATACTGTACTTCACATCCTAGAACACACACAAATAATGTTATTTTACCTGGGCGCACATTCAGATCATAGTGATGTGATTTAACGTGGGCGCTGCCAAGTCTGCCAGTGCAGATATAACAGCCCTCGAAGGCCTTCTGAGTGTCGAAGATAACCATGCCCCGCTCCAGGCTGGCAACATAGTGGAGGCCAGTAGGGAGGGCACCGCCATGACACGGCTCCAGGCTCAGGTTGACCACGCCCGGGTCAGTTGCTAGGCAGGGGATGGAGGCGCTGTCTCCCGCACGAGTTAGGATACTGAACACCATAGTCTTTCTGAAGGCATTATCAGGATCTGCCAAAACAACAACTTAAAATCAACATTGTGGTATGAAAACAACCACAGGTAAACTGTACAAAAATTATCTTTGGATCAACTTTTTTTTTAAATCACTTAGGTTCTCAATTGATAAATACTACATTTGCTGAAAACAAATATATTATTTATTGGCAACTGTTTTATTTGATTATTATCAAACCTATATTTCAAGTTGCAACTTATTTCTTTCTTTCAACACTTCCCCTTTGGTTCAACTTACAAAATAACACATACAAACTAATATTTCATGTAAATACATCAAATTCTGTCCAAAATCTCATTACATTTTTTATTTGGAATTACGTATTTCTTCAATTGGGTTACAAGCAATTAACTAAACTCCCTGTACATTTAGAAAGTTTCTTCAATAATGTTAACAAACATATTTTTTAACAAAATACTTGTATATTTAGTAGCCACAATATTGTAACCAAACACTCTTCAGTATCACGTGCAGTTATGCCAGTATCATTACAAAACCTAACAGTGTAGAAGTTTATGTTTGAATGTCGATTACAATAGAGCACAAAAACTGTAATGACATTCACTCTCATGGGTAGCCAAAATGAACAACCTGAAAGCCATGCCCCCAATAAACCACGCCTCCAAATCTTCTGCTAGCCTGCCGCCGTTACATTGCCCCCACCACAAGTGTTGAAAGCAATTCAGAAGCTTTCATTCAATTAAATTCCAAAAATCACATTGATCAGTCAAATTTGTTATTTGATTTCAATCATTCCAATCAGCGTTGTCCCACTTTTTCTTTTACAGAGTATATGGAAAGATGTACACAGTGTATGTACTGTATGTATAATACGGAGAGAGGAGATTAGGAGAGGAGATAGTATGTGTAATACTGAGAGAAGAAATGAGGAGATAGTATGTATAATACTGAGATAACAGATTAGGAGATGGTGCTAATTGTGTTAGCCAAACATTGATACAGATCCAGTTTGCTCTTTAGGCAATAATCAATCAATCCCTGACACACACACACACACACACACACACACACACACACACACACACACACACACACACACACACACACACACACACACACACACACACACACACACACACACACACACACACTTTCCAAAAAATAAGCAGTTCTATCTAGATGTACTGCCCTATAGTCATGGCACTTGTCTAAGTAGTATTGAAGACTGATCCAAATACCGATCTATCCAGGAGACACTTGTAAAAACCTTCATGCACAAACTGAACCTCAAACAATGCCCTTCTGAGAAAAGGTTTTATCACATGTTCTGCCTCAAAAAATGTTTTACAAGATCAGAGAAAAACAGGTTCCTTTCTCATGTGCATTCTTTCTCCCACCCCTCTCTTTCTCTCTCTAGCTTGCTGGCTCACTCACTCCCTCATACCCAGATACACATAAAAACTCAATCATATCACATACACATCTTACATACATGCCCACACAGGCACACAGGGCCATGAATGTTGAGTCAGAAACACACACCTTTGACAAAGACGTAGACAGAGCTCTGCTCTCCGCTGCTCTCCTCCAGGCAGATGTATCGGCCCATGTGGACAGGCTGAGCTTTGGGGATTTCCAGGTCGGACACCCCATTACTCCGCACCTCGCCCCTCAGCTTTGGACGGTCCTCCCTCTGCCACCGCATCACCTGGTCACCCTGGCAACGCAGACTGAAGGGGGCATTGAGTGGAATGACCAGGTAGGGGTTGCTGGGGGTGATGGTGGGCCTGGAGCTGCCTGTAGTAACATGGTCGGGATCTTCATTACAGTACAGTATAGATAAAACAGGCTCTGGATCAGTGGAGGCTGCTGAGGGGAGGATAGCTCATAATAATGGCTGGAACGGAGCAAATGGAATGGCATCAAACACATAGAAACCATGTGTTTGGTGTATTTGATACCATTCTACTTAATTCTGCTCCAGCCATTAACACGAGCCCGCCCTCCCCAATTACGGTGCCACCAACCTCCTGTGCTCTGGATATCATACACAGAATCACTGAAAATCAGTGATGTAGTGGAGGGTATATCCCGGTATACACCGTATACCCACTTATTTTTCAGTGGGCATTGCGTACACTCACTTCTTAATCCCCACGGATAAGTATCAAAGTAGTGATAGTGGAGGTATCCACCTTATCAATGAATAGGGCTGATGGAACCGATCAGAATATTTAGCTTAACATGTTGATAAACTATTATTTCTTCACATTGTAGGCGCAGGAATGTACACACGACAGTAGCCCTACGCGTGATGGTTCCAAAAATGCAATTTGATAGTATGTAAGGCCTAACAGTCTTCCGGTAGATGGAAGGGCTTCCCCAAAAACCTTCTCAGATAAACTAGCTACAAAGTAGAATGACATCATTATTCGCATCAATCCAGTGTGCATTTATTTTTCAAACCTTTTCATGTGCTACCAAAACACTGCAAACCAAACTACAGTTCTAGGTGCCTGCACACTTGAATTAAGGGGTAACTACATTTTTTTTAAATCCCAGACTTTAAAAGTGGTCTCCTGATGTCGTTTAAGCATTGTTATGGACTTTCCATTTTGTTGTTTTTCTGTTAAAAAAAAGTGTAATTTTGAGAACAGAAACCTGAAAACCTGTAAAGTCTGAAACCCGTGAATTTCTGACTCAGTTGACAACCTCATTTATCTGTTTCAATAGTAGGCCTACTATAAGTCTACTTGCACAGTACAGCTTGGATTGGCCTGACTGTGAAAGACCAACATGGGATTTATAATTTTTTGGTAATTCAGTTTGTCACCCTTTCTCATAGAAGTTTTCCCACAGGGCGCCTTTCCTTCACTGGAAATTTTTGGGCAAAATTAGAGTATACCCACTTCTCCAGGCACCACTACACCACTGCTGAACATTTTATTATAACACACACAGTCCTCACAACTGACAGCAGCTAGTTTCCAAAGGACCTTAATCAGTATGTATAGGCTAATGGTAATTCAGTTTTACTGTACACGTCAGGCTTTCACTCTCATTTGTGTTTAGATGGGTAAATGTTAAGATTACGGGTATGTTTCACAGAACGGAGTAAATAAGTAACTGCCAAAATAAAGGAAACACCAACATAAAGTGTGTTAATAGGGTTTTGGGCCACCATGAGTCGCTAGCACAGCTTTAAAGCGCCTTGGCATAGATTCTACAAGGGCCTGGAACTTTATTGGAGGGATGTGACACCATTCTTCCACGAGATATTCCATCATTTGGTGTTTTGTTGATGGTTGTAGAAAAACGCTGTTTCGGGGGGCCGCTCCAGAATCTCCCAAAAGTGTTCAATTAGGTTGAGATCTGGTGACTGAGACACACATACTCTAACACACGCACGCACACACACACACACACACACACACACACACACACACACACACACACACACACACACACACACACACACACACACACACACACACACACACACACACGCACACACACGCACACACACAATCACACAAACACCCTTTAAACCCCCCTATGCTCCTTTGAGACCTCTTCTTCTAGCCATTGTAGCCAAAATTGTGTACATGACCCAAAGCATGATGGAATGTTATTTGCTTAATTAACTCAGGAACCACAGCTGTGTGGAAGCAACTGCTTTCAATATATTTTGTATCCCTTTTTCTCAAGTATTTCCTTTATTGTAGCAGTTACCTGTATCCTTAACAGCAAAGAGTGCACAGCAGTAATAGTCAGTTGGAAATGTATGTCAATACAGAGGATGGGTAGATGAGAGCCTCATAGCTTGTTTTGCATGCATTTTGATAGTAATACAAATCATAATCATAGCCCTCCCATCAATATATTGACACCACTTCATGACTGAAAAATGACAGGTGAGTCATCGCTTTGGCAAAGATGTGAAACTATGCACCATGTACAATTCTTAGCACAACTTGAAATCCACCTGCAGCAATATCAGCACTGGCAGAGAGTCATATTGATTTTGCTTTGAAGGCCAACCAAGTTCTCTCCCGTTCCATTCCCTAGGCCTCCTTTGGCTCTCAAGCCGACTGAAATGTTTTTCTTTTTTAATAAAATTGTAAAAACCAGATCACTTAATATAGCAATGGAGGCTCCTCAGGGGAGGAAGGATGAGGACCATATTACTCAATGAATTTCATAAAAATAGTGAAACATTAAAAAAAGTTATCCTTTTTAGATAAAACTATATAAATATATTCACGTCACAAAATAACTGATTCATTTAAAACAGTTTTGCAATGGTCTGCAGTAGCTCAACAGCACCCTCTAGGGTAGAACCCCGGTGTAGCCGGAGGACAGCTATTTTCCATCCTCCTCCTCATTGTTCTCACTAGGGATTCATATTTCCCCAAAAATCGACCAAGTTTCAATGCCGGGAATAATTCATATTTATCCAGAGAAATACAGCAAAAAACACAAGTGCCCATTTATACCGTTTAAACCGAGCTTTGGTTACTATGGCAGCGCTTGTGCCTTTGTATCGGCTTGGCTGCACCACTATGTAAAGATTACAGAGCAAATGAAACTGATATTTACTAATGATAGAGTACTGAAGAGTCATAGGATGCCACATTTCCAACAAGTCAGTTCGTCAAATTTCTGCCCTTCTAGAGCTGCCCTGGTCAACTGTAAGTGCTGTTATTGTGAAGTGGAAACGTCTAGGAGCAACAACGGCTCAGCTCCGAAGTAGAAGGCCACACAAGTTCACAGAACAGGACCGCCGAGTGCCTCAGTTGCAACACTCACTGCCGAGTTCCAAACTGCCTCTGGAAGCAACGTCAGCACAAGAACTGTTAGTCTGGAGCTTCATGAAATGGGTTTTCATGGCCGAGCAGCCGTACACAGGCCTAAGATCACCATGCGCAATGCCAAGTGTCGGCTGGAGCGGTGTATAGCTCGCCGCCATTAGATTCTGGAGAAGTGGGAACGCGTTCTCGGGAGTAATGAATCACGCTTCACCATCTGGCAGTCCAACTGAATAATCTGGGTTTGGCGGATGCCAGGAGAGCACTACCTGCCCAAATGCATAGTGCCATCTGTAAAGTTTGGTGGAGGAGGAATAATGGTCTGGGGCTGTTTTTCATGGTTCGGGCTAGGCCCCTTAGTTCCATTGAAGGGAAATGTTAATGCTACATCATACAATGACATTCTAGACAATTATGTGGTAACAGTTTGGGGAAGGCCCTTTTCTGCTTCAGCATGACAATGCCCCCGTGCACAAAGCCAGTTCCATACAGAAATAGTTTGACGAGATTGGTGTGGAAGAACTTGACTGGCCTGCACAGAGCCCTGAACTCAACCCCATCAAACACCTTTGGGATGAATTGGAACATCAACTGCGAGCCAGGCCTAATCACCCAACATCAGTGCCCGACCTCACTAATGATCTTGTGGCTGAATGGAACCAAGTCTCCGCAGCAATGATTCAACATCTAGTGGAAAGCCTTCCCAGAAGAGTGGAGTCTGTTACAGCAGCAAAGGGAGGCCAACTCTATATTAATGCCCATGATTTTGGAATGAGATGTTCGACGTGAAGATGTCCACATACCTTGATAGACAACATGGCCAAAAGTATCTTAACGGGGACCAACTGTGTTTAAAAAAAATATCCATATCTACTATTATACTGTTTGTTGATCACACATTCTCTACCGAAGCTCTATCATGGGCAGAAAGTACAAGACATGTTATAGCGGTATTTTAACATGCATAGGTGAGAGACGTGCTTTGAAAATATAACCAATTGATTACAGAATAAAGTTAGGAATGTTCATGCAATACAGGAGTCAGGATTTGGGGTTTTCAGTTGGATTGGGACTGGATAGGGAAATAGGCTCTAGGACAGGAGACAGAATTTCCCCTCATGCCTCTGAATTGTTAACAGGCTTCATGTCTGTTACATAGATCCTATGTAGTGAATTGTGTATAGGCTAGGGCGATATATAAAATACATTTGATTAATTCGAATGTATGTTTTTGCACAATATATTTCAAATGCCTGTATCGCAAGAATCAATTGTTTTAGTGGGAAACATTTTTTTATGAGCGTTTATGTCCGTTTCTTCTCATGTATTTTTGGTCTTGTCTCCTTTGCTCCTTTCTGTGCCTTCCCTACACCAGAGATCTGTATATAATGTTGAGATGGTCATGTCTCCGCCCCAACAATGGGAGTCATTGTCCCAAAGGAGGGAAGGCAGGCGACAGTGGGCTTATTTTGGACAGTTTTGGTGAGAGTGAAACCTCTCACTTTGCATCTTCCTTCCTGTTTACAGACACACACAAACAAACACACACACACACCAATATCCTCCCCCTGCCACTCACAACAACAGAGATGAGAGGTCACCTCTTCCTCTCTGACCTCTGACAAGAGGTTTCAACTGGCTATTTGCATTTGAGTTTTGGTCCAACAGAATCGCTCATATGGACACAAACACATTGAGAAGTTAACCTTTCTAACGATAGCCTTTTTATGTCGCAGC
Source organism: Oncorhynchus keta (assembly GCF_023373465.1). Lineage (NCBI taxonomy): Eukaryota > Metazoa > Chordata > Actinopteri > Salmoniformes > Salmonidae > Oncorhynchus > Oncorhynchus keta. Next base: position 18,561,808 of record NC_068446.1, read on the forward strand.
ATCTCAAATTGCATACAGAGCAGACACTACTAAAACAGGAGTATCAATTAACAAAGATTCTGGATAATTATTGCTCAGTTTGTCACGCGTGGCATTGTGGTACCATGTAACACAGCAGCGTTTCAGACAAAGAGCGTTATGCTAGCTGTCTAGTCTGTGTTTTATAAATGTGCAATAAGCATAGAGCATAGGTATACAAAGAATTGGCAACTCGTTCTCATTCTGAGAAATAAGGTAGGCCACTTGATTTCATCATCTGAACAAAGTGGACAGGCCAACATGCTGTTCAGACAGTTGGAGACGGACAGAAGGTTGTGTTCATAACAATTCAACTGTTCTACCTTGTTAGCTAGCAAGTAGATCCAAGTTGGCTAAACTTCAAAAATAAAGATTACCTGCCTACTTTCTCACTAGCTCGTGGGCTTGCGCTTAAGATATTGTTTATGAGACCGGTGTTAAGTTTCTATAAAGACAGCTACAAGAAGTTAGTCGTTATTAGTGAATGTACATTATGCATGGTTCTGATAAAAATGTTTACAAACAAGGCATTTTAATAGACTTCAACGCCAGATCAGTGATTATTGCAAAAAAAGCAGGTTAAACTATTTTGATCAAATAATTTAGTTATTAGGGCGGCAGGTAGCCTCGTGGTTAGAGCGTTGGGCAATTAACCGAAAGGTTGCTAGATTGAATCCCCAAGCTGAACAAGGTAAAAATCTGTCGTTCTGCCTCTGAACAAGACAGTTAACCCACTGTTCCTAGGCTGTCATTGTAAATAAGAATTTGTTCTTAACTGACTTGCCTAGTTAAATTTAAAAAAATGTGGGTCTTAAGGTTGTGGAAGGCTCATACTTCGGTATAATTTCACATGCCCTGTATTCATTAGATTATTGCTCACTGTTTGGAATGCAGTGTATTTGACCGTTAACTGTACAACAAAGCTTGTGTAGGGATTTTTTTTTATTTTTAAATATACTGTATATAGTTGAAGTCAGAAGTTTACATACATTTAGGTTGGAGTCATAAAAACCTGTTTTTCAACCACTCCACAAATTTCTTGTAACAAACTATAGTTTTGGCAAGTCGGTTAGAACATCTACTGTGTGCATGACAAGTCATTTTTCCAACAATTGTTCAAAGACAGATTATTTCACTGCATCACAATTCCAGTGAGTCAGAAGTTAACGTACTCTAAATTGACTGTGCCTTTAAACAGCTTGGAAAATTCCAGAAAATTATGTCATGGCTTTAGAAGCTTCTGATAGGCTAATTGAAATCATGTGAGTCAATTGGAGGTGTACCTGTGGATGTATTTCAAGGCCTACCTTCAAACTCAGTGCCTCTTCGCTTGACATTATAGGAAAATCAAAAGAAATCAGCCGAGACCTCAGAAAAAAAATGGTAGGCCTCCACAAGTCTGGTTCATCCTTGGGTGCAAACACCTGAAGGTACCACGTTCATCTGTACAAACAATAGTACGCAAGTATAAACACCATGGGACCACGCAGCCATCATACCAGATCACACAGGAAGGAGAAGAGTTCTGTCTCCTAGACATGAACGTACTTTTGTGCGAAAATAGCAAATCAATCCCACAACAACAGCAAAGGACCTATTGACGATGCTGTAGGAAACAGGTACAAAAGTATCTATCTCCACAGTAAAAAGAGTCTTATATAGACATAACCTGAAAGGCCGCTCAGCAAGGAAGAAGCCACTGCTCCATAAAAAAAAGCCAGACTACGGTTTGCAACTGCACATGTGGACAAAGATCGTACTTTTTGGAGAAATGTTCTCTGGTCTGATGAAACAAAAATTCAACTGTTTGAGCATAATGACCATCATTATGTTTGGAGGAAAAGTGGGAGGCTTGCAAGCCAAAGATCACCATCCCATCCGTGAAGCACGGGGGTGGCAGCATCATGTTGTGTGCTTTGCTGCAGGAGGGACTGGTGCTTAAGAAGGACAAAGTCAAGGTATTGGAGTGGCCATCACAAAGCCCTGACCTCAATCCCATTGAAAATTTGTGGGCAGAACTGAAAAGGTGTGTGCGAGCAAGGAGGCCTACAAACCGGACTCAGTTACACCAGCTCTGTCAGCAGGAACTTATTGTGGGGAGCTTGTGGAAGGCTACCTGAAACGTTTGTCCCAAGTTAAACAATTTAAAGACTTCTATGTAACAATTGAAGGACAATGCTACCAAATATACTGTGATTTTTAGACGTTTCCTGTAGGGTTTATTGACTGCATGCGTGTTTTCCTGCTGCATGCGTGTTGCGTGTGCAGTCCTGCGGTGTCAATTATGCGTTTTCTTTGAATCGATTGTGACTGTGTGAAGTAGATACACTAGGCTAAAGGCTTCCATTTGACAACCTGTTTGGATAATGTGCTATTTCATTTTTTGCTAATCTGCTGCTGCGCAGGTTGTGTATTTTGTGGAATTGCATTAGTGTGACATTGGGGGAACAAATGTTTTAGTTTCCTAGGTCGTGTCATTTCATTTTGGGGAAATGTGTAGAGTTTTCTTGGGACAGTCCTGGTATCCCGGTTAACCATGTTAATCTGTAGTTCTCACCCCCTTCCATAGATTTACACAGCAATTATGATGACGTCACTGAGCTGCAGCTAGCTAGCACTGTAGTGAAGTGTGGTGAGTAGTTGACTCAAAGGGAGAGAAAGACAATAGTTGAACAGTTTTGAACAAATTAATTGCTTCAAAAATGAAGGAGAAGCAGCAGAGAGAGAGAGAGAGATTTAGTTGGATTTATTTTCTTCTTAGTTTACCTTTCACATACTTAGATAATGCCGCTAATTTAGCAGAGCGCCAAGACTAGGTCCGAAAGGCTTCTTAACAGCTTCTACCCCCAAGCCATAAAACTGCTGAATAGCCAATCAAATGGCTACCCGGACTTTTTGCATTGACCCCCCACCCCTTTTTAATGCTGCGTGCTACTCGTTGTTTATCATCTATGCATAGTCACTTTTCCCCTACCTACATGTACATATAACCTCAATTACTTCGACCAACCTATACCCCTGCACATTGACTCGGTATCAGTACCTGTATATAGCCTCGTTATTGCTATTTTATTGTTACTCATTATTTTTTTTACTTTAGGTTATTTAGTAAATATTTTCTTAACTCTTATTTTTCTTAAAACTGCATTGTTGGTTAAGGGCTTGTAAGTAAGCTTTTCACGGTAAGGTCTACCTACACCTGTTGTATGTGACAAATAACTTTTGATTTGATTTACTCAACCTGACTCAAACAGAGAGGAATGTTATTTATGACAGCTAGCTGGCTAAGGCTATCCAACACAGCAACCCTTCCAAGCCAAGATAAGCTTTCGATTTTATTAATTTATTGCCACCGCGACCAGCTGGTGTAACTGCTAAACTCCTTACCGTACACTGTACTGCATGATTTTACACATGGATTGGATTGTGGGTTTACTGACGCGTTATCGCTAGTTTGTTGACTATATGACGTTAATATGGTGACAACAGTGTAAACTGTGTAGCTGTTAGCAGTCAGGGTATGAAGGTTTGTCTTGGATAGGCTTTTGCGCCTTGTCACAGACAGCTGTTGTGTTGTGCACTGAAGTCCACAAGTGAAGGAAAAAGGTGAGAGGAAGAGAGCACGTAGATTTGAGAAGGAATTAGACATCGAGTAAAGTGATGATGCCGTATGTGACTGCTATGTGCGGGTGATCAGGGGTGTATTCATTCCCCTGATTCTGTTGCAAAAACAAATTCTTAAACGGAACGAAATGGGGGAGGGACCTAACTGAATTTGGCACATTGTTTGGACTAATGATTACACTCTAGATACGCTAGATGGGAAACTCCAGGTCTCCGGGGCCGGAGTGGTGTCACAGATTTCCCCATCCCTAGCAAACACACATGATTAAACTAATGGTATTCTAAACTGAAGAACACGATTAGTTGATTATTGGACTCATGTGGAACTGCTGGAACTGCGGCAAAAGTGTGACACCAATCAGGCCCCCGAGGACTGGAGTTGCCCAGCCCTGGGCTAGATAGATGCAGGCACGATTGTGCAAGGTGGTATTGAATGTGTCTCTGTTACCTTGAGTACTCCAATTTTGTCTCTCAACCGTTATAAACTTTAATTTGTAGGATAGGTTGTAGCAACCTCATGATGGGTATAGGGGTAATTGAATTATAGTATCATGTAGTAGTCCAAACCTATTGATGTTACATTGAGCTGGGTGAATGGAATATGAATGACGGTCATCCAATATGCTGTAATGGAAATAAGGGCACACTCATAAAAAAATCAAATAAATCCTCCCTGACCACCACTGGAATGAAGCCTAAATTGGATTTAGCAGAATGTATGTAGAAAAGGAAAATCACCTGCGCTCAGAACAAAATAAACGCCACCTGCAGAATACAATTGGTGAAAATAACCCCTGCACAGGCGAGAAGCAGAGCTTGCCTGAGCTGTACATCCAGGACAAAGACGTACCAGGCACAACGCACTTCGCGCCACTCTTTGTAACAGACCACAAACCAACCCCCACCCACCCTGTAGACAAACTCCCCGAACCCTTCACAAGATCACTGACATTTTTTTAATCTGTCTTTGCCTGTTGTGTTTTCAAGTGGGTGTTTGGATTGATTCTTTAACGATGTATGCAATTGCAAGCATAGGAGATAGGCCTACCACTCAGAGCTCAATACTGCTCATTCACAGGTGAGGCATGTTGTAAATCATGTCAAATAACATCAAAACACCATTCCATGGCTTACAAAACTGAGTTTGAGTGGGAATGTTGACATAAACATTGTTGATATAAAAAATTATGACAAAAGCCTCTGTATAATGGTTATAAAAAAAATCTATAAACATTCACAGTCCAACAGTAGGTCTATGCAAAACCAATTTGTCGACAATTTCACTGCCAGTGTTAATGTTCATACTTCCAAGGAATTCGTATACATTTCCATAATTACAGTCATCCCTGAGATGACAAGACTTGACAACAGCAACTGATCAGCGCAGCGCTTTCTACGCCAATGACTAAATGCTCTTGGAAAATAGCAATTTAGCGAGCATATACATATACGCCTCATACATACTTGGCTGTTGAACTAATGTTGTGCATTATAACTAGGTTACCTGTCATATTCCCAAATCATATAGTTGATCAAAACAACAAGTTTCATTCTTTCAAGAAGAACGATTCCTAATTGTAATAATTTAAATCTTTACTTTACCCTACAACGAGGTCAATTACAAATCTCTCCATAAATAAATCGCTGTTTATTTACTTTTTGCCAATGTCTCCGTACTGTGCACGGCCTGCTAGATTAATAATTGAGAGGAACACAAACTGATGCTCAGCGCACAAATATCCAATTTCCTCATTAGGTTTCAGTGACTAACTGAAAATGTCAAGGTAATGTTTCAAGGTAACGAACAGGTAGGAAGGCTACCTCTACATCCTGAACGACCTGTGTTGACAAAATTATAGACTATACAAAGTTATAACCTGCTGAAAATGTGTGTAGTTTAGGCTACAATACAATCCTTAACTGAATAGAAATTACATATTCATAGTCCACATGAAAAACGAACAAAATTACGATGAACCAAACAGTGGCAAAAACGCTATTTAGTGCAGTGACCAAGGTGATCATGTTCGTGAAGTGTGATCAATAAACTTCTGTAAAACAACAACTAGAACCACAACAGTTGGCAGAGAGACAATGTTGACCAATATTATGCCTTACCTGTTTGGAAGGTTAACTGCAACAAGACAGAAAACAGTACCCAGTGGTATTCCATTATTACAATTCCATCTATATTGCGGTGCTTTATCAGTGTCTACTCTCTGAAGTGCTCGCGCTTGTAAATGGCTGAGTGAAGGCTTGCTATACATGCAGTTGAATGTCTTAAAGACACAGTGCAGCAGCGGGGTATTGCGTTGAAGTACTAGGATCAACTGGTGTTGACGTTGTGTTGGACTGAATCCAGAGGTCGGTAGCAGACAGCTATAACAACAACAACAAGCATTTCAATTAGATGCCTTGCATGCCCTGAACAGCCATAATTTGCATTGGCAGCCGTGGGGATAAAGTCCACCAATAGTTAATCTGACAGATAGTTGTAATGTGTATGCAATAGACTGGTTCAGTAGACATTGGCATGTATTCATGACTGCCAAGGGAATCCATGCTTCCCCCCAAAATTGACAACATTATATATATATATATATTTGTTGTTTTGATATATATATATATATATATATATATATATATAATGTTGTCAATTTTGGGGGAAGCATGGATTCCCTTGGCAGTCATGAATACATGCCAATGTCTACTGAACCAGTCTATTGCATACACATTATATATATATATATATATATATATATATATATATATATATATATATATATATATATATATATATATATATATATATATATATATATATATATCATTTATATTTTGTCTCTGTGTTTCAGAATGTTCCTTCAATTCGCTAGAGGCTGAAAGTATCTCACAGGATAAAGTGTTCGACCAAGCGAAACAGCGCCCCCCTGTCTCTCTATATGTGTAGCCCATCTATCTGATGCTGTCTGGTCAAAAAGAGTATGACATTGTTGCCGCCCATAGCATTGAGTGCAAGGGAAGCCAGCGAGCATTTGTCCTCCCTTGATAAAAAGTATGAAATAATAGCCTGCCAGCTTTGAGCTAAATTGAGTGAGCTCAACTGTGAAAGGTACAGGCATACCAAAAAAAAAGTGTCCAAAAAACTTGAATTGTTGCATCTCGTTGTGTTGTCCTCTTGTGCCTAGCTAGCTAGTTAAAATCGTCCAATTCCTAAATTAGCCATGGATGGCGATAGGGATTTGGACTTGTGGTTTTACTTAAATCTCCATACTGGCCAATGATGATAATGGTGATTATGATCCAACCATAAATTAATACATTGTGCCCCTGGCCTGAGAGGATGGAAGTTTAATATGTTGCTAGATGTAGTAGGCTAATGTTAACTAGATGACTCATCGTTGCCCATGATAGGATGTTAGGCTAGGGAGTAAGCATTTTAGCCAGGTAGCCTAGGACAACAACTAAAAGCATGTGCTGTTTGTCAAGATAAGAGAAAGGAGGATGGCAATGGCATTTCTACTAGTAGGGTGAGTCAACATGTTTTTACTACTTGCAGGAAAGCACACGTGCACACACACAGAGAGAGAGATAAATCAGAACCACATCACATGTAGCTTACGTTGATTGGATAAAATAGTTTTTTGTATCTTTTAGTTGTCACTGTATTAGACTAAGCATAGGTGATTTGATGATACTGAAATGTTGAAGACGAAATGGTACTGGAATAGTAGAGGCAGCTCCTGTTTTCTTTGCGACTTGCTATAATTCTCTGTGGTTCTAAACCCATAGTTGTTCAGTAGTTTAAAAATGTTGGAAACATTAACTAGCTTGACCACGCTATAGGTCATGTAACTGTTTGTTATATGCCATATGCTTTGTGGACTTCACCTGAAAGTTGCTCTGGCGTTTTTGTGATGAAACAAAGGTGTGGTTGAATTTATTCTGCCACTCTGTCTTTGTCTTGGCCTTAGGCCGATATAACATGGTGGCAAGGCATATGAACTAACAGGTTATAGAGCAAACAACGAAAATCATAGAGTATGAGGTTTTGGTATAGCTTACTAGGCATGTTCTAATTTTGAAATCTAGAAACACCTTATGCAAACCTGGAGGATGTCCAAAATGCTGTTTTATCCTAGGTCATTGTATACTCTCGAGACAGTCTGTCACGTTCGTCGTAATGATGAGACCAAGGCGCGGCGTGAGTAGAGTTCCACATAATTTTAATAAACCGAAACTCACTGAACAAAAACAACAACCAATCGAAACGTGAAGCTACTGTTGTGCACTCAGGCAACTAAATGTAGACAAGATCCCACACCAGAAAGTGGGGAAAAGGGCTGCCTAAATATGATCCCCAATCAGAGACAACGATAAACAGCTGTCTCTGATTGGGAACCATATCAGGCTAACATAGAAATACACAACATAGAATGCCCACCCCAAGATCACACCCTGACCTAACCAAATAGAGAAATAAAACGTCTCTCTAAGGTCATGGCGTGACAGTACCCCCCCAAAGGTGCGGACTCCCGGCCGCAAAACTGAACCTATTCGGGGCGTAGGTTCGGGGCGTAGTCACCGCTCCCTACACTGATCTTCTGTGGAACCGGACCGTGGAGCGTTGCCGGAGGAACCGGACCGTGGATCATCGTCGGAGGCTCAGAACTGGGAACCCCCGCTGGAGGCTCTGGACTGCAGCTCGTCGCCGAAGACTCTGGACTGCAGCTCATCACTAGATGCCCTGGACTGGGGACCGTCGCCGGAGGCCCCGGACTGGGGACCGTCGCCGGAGGCTCCGGACTGTGGACTGTCGCCAGACTGTGGACTGTCGCCTTGTGACAATCCAAGATGGCGTAGCAGTCGGACGTCTTGTCGTGTCGTGTCCCTTGTATATATCGTTTTTTTTTTTACATATTTTTCATCGCATATCTTTTAAAACATTTTGCTAAACCTCAAATTCGAAATACTCGCCTCACCCAATGTAGCGCGGATCTGCTTTTTTTTCTAAAGTACTTATATTTACTTCGGATCCGGAACCCCTCAACTGAAGCTAGCCAGCTAACGCTCCCACAAACCATTGCTAGCGGTCATCAGCTAACTGGTCATCAGCTAACCTTTAACTCGGAAAGCTCTCGCCAGTTCGAACAACGCAACTCTAACCAGAGCATAACGGACCTATTATTATTTTTTATATTTTTTTTTAATCCCCGGATTCCTACCGCAAACGGAACATTTTCAGCTGGATCTTCACAACTAGCTAACTAGCTAACCGCAACCCCGGATGATTACTCCTGGCTAGCGTTTCCATCCACTTAGCTTGAAGCTAGCCCGGCCAGAGCTCCTGTGCTACCACCGAAGCATACTCCTGGGCGACAATATCCGGACCCACGACTGGTCTATCGATGTCACCGCATGAAGAGGCATAAACAGACTCACCCCATCGCGACGTCCCCCAAAGACTAACTTTCTAGCCCTTGCTATCTGCTTGCTTGCTAATTCGGCCTGCTAACTGCTAGCTTGTTTAGCCCCGGTCAGCTAACTGCTACCTTGCTCAGCCCCGGCCTACTAACTGTTAGCTTGTTAGCACAGGCCTGCTAACTGTCTGAATCGCCGCGTCCCCAGCCAGCCCAACCACTCACTGGACCCATATTTACTTTCAATCTCTTTTCGATTTTTAATTCGATTATACCTTCCGGTAACCTGCCTCACTCAATGTGATACGGAATCGCTATTATTTTTTATTTTTAGAACACATTCAAGAACCTCCAGAAGCTAACCAGCTAACTAGCTATAAGCTATTTAGTCATTGTTAGCCACTGCTAGCGGCTTTACCTTCTGCACAGCCAGCCAGTTTTTTTTACCTGGATAATACTCGCCAGTCCCATCCACCGCTGCCCCCTGGACACTGATCACTTGGCTACATAGCTGATGCATGCTGGACTGTCCATTAATCACGGTACTCCATTCTGCTTGTTTATGTTTTATCTGTCGGCCCCAGCCGCACTCAGGCTCTGTGTGTAGTTAATCCGACCCTCCCTGCCTAGTCAGCGCCATTTTACCTGCTGTTGTTGTGCTAGCTGATTAGCTGTTGTTGTCTCACCTACTGTTTAGCTAGCTCTCCCAATTCAACACCTGTGATTACTGTATGCCTCGCTGTATGTCTCTCTCAATTGTCAATATGCCTTGTATACTGTTGTTCAGGTTAGTTATCATTGTTTTAGTTTACAATGGAGCCCAGAGTTCCACTCTTCATACCCCTAATACCTCCTTTGTCCCACCTCCCACACAATCGGTGACCTCACCCATTACAACCAGCATGTCCAGAGATACAACCTCTCTCATCATCATCCAGTGCCTGGGCTTACCTCCGCTGTACCCGCACCCCACCATACCCCTGTCTGCGCATTATGCCCTGAATATATTCTACCATGCCCAGAAATCTGCTCCTTTTACTCTCCCCAACACTCTAGGCGACCAGTTTTGAAAGCCTTTACTACTCCTCCTCTGTTCCGCGGGTGATGTGGAGGTAAACCCAGGCCCTGCATGTCCCCAGGCACCCTCATTTGTTGACTTCTGTGATCGAAAAAGCCTTGGTTTCATGCATGTCAACATCAGAAGCCTCCTCCCTAAGTTTGTTTTACTCACTGCTTTAGCACACTCTGCTAACCCTGATGTCCTTGCCGTGTCTGAATCCTGGCTCAGGAAGGCCACCAAAAATTCGGAGATTTCCATACCCAACTATAACATTTTCCGTCAAGATAGAACCGCCAAAGGGGGAGGAGTTGCAGTCTACTGCAGAGATAGCCTGCAAAGTAATGTCATACTTTCCAGGTCCATAGCCAAACAGTTCGAACTACTAATTTTAAAAATGACTCTCTCCAGTCTCTCACTGTTGCCGCCTGCTACCGACCCCCCTCAGCTCTCAGCTGTGCCCTGGACACCATTTGTGAATTGATCGCCCCCCATCTAGCTTCAGAGTTTGTTCTGTTAGGTGACCTAACCTGGGATATGCTTTTAACACCCCGGCAGTCCTACAATCTAAGCTAGATGCCCTCAATCTCACACAAATCATCAGGGAACCCACCAGGTACAACCCTAAGTCTGTAAACAAGGGCACCCTCATAGATGTCATCCTGACCAACTGGCCCTCCAAATACACCTCCGCTGTCTTCAACCAGGATCTTAGCGATCACTACCTCATTGCCTGTATCCGCTACGGAGCCGCAGTCAAATGACCACCCCTCATCACTGTCAAAAGCTCCCTAAAACACTTCTGTGAGCAGGCCTTTCTAATCGACCTGGCCCGGGTATCCTGGAAGGACATTGACCTCATCCAGTCAGTTGAGGATGCCTGGTCATTCTTTAAAAGTAACTTCCTCACCATTTTAGATAAGCATGCTCCGTTCAAAAAAAATGCAGATCTAAGAACAGATATAGCCCTTGGTTCACTCCAGACCTGACTGCCCTCGACCAGCACAAAAACATCCTGTGGCGGACTGCAATAGCATTGAATAGTCCCCGTGATATGCAACTGTTCAGGGAAGTCAGGAACCAATACACGCAGTCAGTCAGGAAAGCTAAGGCCAGCTTCTTCAGGCAGAAGTTTGCATCCTGTAGCTCCAACTCCAAAAAGTTCTGGGACACTGTGAAGTCCATGGAGAACAAGAGCACCTCCTCCCAGCTGCCCACTGCACTGAGGCTAGGTAACACAGTCACCACTGATAAACCCATGATTATCGAAAACTTCAACAAGCATTTCTCAACGGCTGGCCATGCCTTCCGCCTGGCTACTCCAACCTCGGCCAACAGCTCCGCCTCCCCCCCCCACCGTACCTTCTCCGCTGTGCAATCTGGTTTCCGAGCCAGTCACGGGTGCACCTCAGCCACGCTCAAGGTACTAAATGATATCATAACCGCCATCGATAAAAGACAGTACTGTGCAGCAGTCTTCATCAATCAATCAAATTTTATTTATATAGCCCCTCGTACATCAGCTGATATTTCAAAGTGCTGTACAGAAACCCAGCCTAAAACCCCAAACAGCAAGCAATGCAGGTGTAGAAGCACGGTGGCTAGGAAAAACTCCCTAGAAAGGCCAAAACCTAGGAAGAAACCTAGAGAGGAACCAGGCTATGTGGGGTGGCCAGTCCTCTTCTGGCTGTGCCGGGTGGAGATTATAACAGAACATGGCCAAGATTTTCAAATTTTCATAAATGACCAGCATGGTCGAATAATAACAAGGCAGAACAGTTGAAACTGGAGCAGCAGCACAGTTAGGTGGACTGGGGACAGCCAAGGCTTTCGACTCTGTCAATCACCATATTCTTATCGGCAGGTTCAGTAGCCTCGGTTTTTCGGATGACTGCCTTGCCTGGTTCACCAATTACTTTGCAGACAGAGTTCAGTGTGTCAAATCGGAGGGCATGCTGTCCGGTCCTCTGGCAGTCTCTATGGGGGTGCCACAGGGTTCAATTCTCGGGCCGACTCTTTTCTCTGTATATATCAATGATGTTGCTCTTGCTGCGGGCGATTCCCTGATCCAACTCTACGCAGACGACACCATTCTATATACTTCCGGCCCGTCCTTGGACACTGTGCTATCTAACCTCCAAACGAGCTTCATTGCCATACAACACTACTTCCGTGGCCTCCAACTGCTCTTAAACGCTAGTAAAAACCAAATGCATGCTTTTCAACCGTTCGCTGCCTGCACCCGCACGCCTGACCAGCATCACCACACTGGATGGCTCCAACCTTGAATATGTGGACATCTATAAGTACCTAGGTGTCTGGCTAGACTGTAAACTCTCCTTCCAGACTCATATCAAACATCTCCAATCGAAAATCAAATCAAGAGTCGGCTTTCTATTCCGCAATAAAGCATCCTTCACTCACGCCGCCAAACTTACCCTAGTAAAACTGACTATCCTACCGATCCTCGACTTCGGCGATGTCATCTACAAAATTGCTTCCAACACTCTACTCAGCAAACTGGATGCAGTTTATCACAGTGCCATCCGTTTTGTCACTAAAGCACCTTATACCACCCACCACTGCGACCTGTATGCTCTAGTCGGCAGGCCCTCGCTACATATTCGTCGCCAGACGGACTGGCTCCAGGTCATCTACAAGTCCATGCTCGGTAAAGCTCTGCCTTATCTCAGTTCACTGGTCACGATGGCAACACCCACCCGTAACACGCGCTCCAGCAGGTGTATCTCACTGATCATCCCTAAAGCCAATACCTCATTTGGCCGCCTTTCGTTCCAGTTCTCTGCTGGCTGTGACTGGAACGAATTGCAAAAATCGCTGAAGTTGGAGACTTTTATCTCCCTCACCAACTTCAAACATCTGCTATCTGAGCAGCTAACCGATCGCTGCCGCTGTACATAGTCTATCGGTAAATAGCCCACCCATTTTTACCTACCTCATCCCCATACTGTTTTTATTTATTTTATTTATTTTATTTTCTGCTCTTTTGCACACCTCCAGTGTTAATCTGCAAAATTGTAATTATTCGCCTACCTCCTCATGCCTTTTGCACACAATGTATATAGACTCTCCTTTTTTCTACTGTATTATTGACTTGTTAATTGTTTACTCCATGTGTAACTCTGTGTTGTCTGTTCACACTGCTATGCTTTATCTTGGCCAGGTCGCAGTTGCAAATGAGAACTTGTTCTCAACTAGCCTACCTGGTTAAATAAAGGTGAAATAAATAAAAAATTAAAAAATAAAAGAGGCTCTGGACTGTGGACAGTCTTCGTAGGTTCAGGACTGTGGACCGTCTTCGTAGGTTCCGGACTGTGGACCACCTTCGGAGGTTCCGGACTGTGAAACGTCGCCGGAAGCTCCGGACTGTGAAACATCGCCGGAAGCTCCGGACTGTGAAACGTCGCCAGAAGCACTGGACTGGGAACTGTCGCCGGAAGCTCTGGACTGCGAACTGTTGCCGGAAGCTCTGGACTGGGAACTGTCGCCGGAAGCTCTGGACTGGGGAAGCGTACTGGAGGCCTGATGCGTGGTGCTGGCACTGGTGGTACCGGGCTGATGACACGCACCTCCAGGCGAGTGTGGAGAGGAGACACAGGACGTACTGGACTGTGGAGGCGCACTGGAGGCCTGATGCGTGGGACCGGTACAGGTGTCTCCGGGCTGATGACATGCACCTCAGGGCGAGTGCAGAGAGGAGGCACAGGACGTACAGGACTGTGGAAGCGCACTGGACGTCTGGAGCGTAGAGCTGGCACAATGCGTCCTGGCTGGATGCTCAATTTAGCTCGATAAGTGCGGGGCGCTGGCAAAGGACGCCCTGGGCTCTGAAGACGCACCGGGGATACAGCGCGTAAAGTCGGCACAGGATATCCTGGTCCGAAGAGGTGTACTGGAGACCAGGAGCGCTGAGCCGGCAGAGCACGGCCTGGCTGGATGCCCACTCTAGCGCGGCAAATGCGGGGAGCTGGAACAGAGCGCGCCGGGCTATGATTGAGCACTGGAGACACAGTGCACATCATTGCATAACACGGTGCCTGACCAGTCACACGCTCCCCATGGTAAGCACATGGAGTTGTCTCAGGTCTAAACCCTGACTCTGCCAATCTCCCCGTGTGCCCCCCTTTTTGGGGCTGCATCTCGTGCTTGCCTCATTGGTATAGCTCCTCGTAACGTTGCCGTTCCGCTTTCGCTGCCTCTATCTCCTCCTTAGGACAGCGAAACTCCCCGGCCTGCGTCCAGGGTCCTTTTCCATCAAGGATCTCCTCCCAAGTCCACTCCTCCTGTACACGCTGCTTTGTCCATTTTTGGTGGGATCGTCTGTCACGTTCGTCATAATGATGAGACCAAGGCGCAGCGGGAGTAGAGTTCCACATAATTTTAATAAACTGAAACTCACTGAACAAAAAAAAAAAGAAAACAAACAAACGAAAAGTGAAGCTACTGTTGTGCACTCAGGCAACTAAATGTAGACAAGATCCCACACCAGAAAGTGGGAAAAAGGGCTGCCTAAATATGATCCCCAATCAGAGACAACAATAAACAGCTGTCTCTGATTGGGAACCATATCAGGCCAACATAGAAATACACAACATAGAATGCCCACCCCAAAATCACAGGGCGTGACACAGTCATATTAAAGTGATTTTCCAGAGCTTTTGTATAATTTTAGCCAGTATTTTTGACGTAGTGCTCATGAGCCAAAACAGGTCCCCGAACATCGTGCACAATTTAGTACCTCACGTCATCAATTTCGTTTGATACAGTATGTTACGTCTAGCAAAGAAACAAAATATATAGAGATTTTTGTTTTCGCAATTCGTATGGTATGTTACTAATTCCAAATCTTACTCTATGTTATGAATTTACAAGTGCCTAAGCTCCCGAACTGCATCTTTAATCATGTACTTTATTATTTTTGTTATGGGTTCAGTTACACACATGGCCCAGATGCACTAACCTTTTGCACAATGTGATTTTTTTCAGTAAGGGATTTAACATCTTAAACAAAGCTAGTCTAGAAAAGATTAGTGACTGTAGACCAATTTTGTGGCTTTAATGTTGTTGCCGCAGAGTTTTAGTTACAGGTCACGTGTTTTGCACAGTTTTCTCTGCTTACGCTTTCAAGGAAAGCATTTCAAGTTTCACTTTTGGTTAAGAGAGGAGTGATCAAATCAAATATACGTTTATTGGTCATATACACAGATTTGTCAGCTAAATGCTTATGTTACTAATAAACAGCGCAGTAGAATGTCTCGCAAATACAATGCAAATACACAAATAATAACAAGAAAGAAATAACAATCCAAAGTAGATTCGAGTGAGTGAGCATGTGTATTAGAGTGAGCATGTGTATTAGAGTGAGCATGTGTATTAGAGTGAGCATGTGTATTAGAGTGAGCATGTGTATTAGAGTGAGCATGTGTATTAGAGTGAGCATGTGTATTAGAGTGAGCATGTGTATTAGAGTGAGCATGTGTATTAGAGTGAGCATGTGTATTAGAGTGAGCATGTGTATTAGAGTGAGCATGTGTATTAGAGTGAGCATGTGTATTAGAGTGAGCATGTGTATTAGAGTAGGCATGTGTATTAGAGTGAGCATGTGTATTAGAGTGAGCATGTGTATTAGAGTGAACATGTGTTCACTCTAACACATTATCACAGCACATTGGCAATATGTCTGTTGTGCCAATATTGTTCTTCTGAGACCAGATCATTTTCCAAAACTTGAGCTTTGATTAGTAAATAGATCAGTTGTTGTAGCACTTGAGGCACAGCTGACTGATGGTACCTGCATCTGATGGTCATGGTGCTTTCAAGACAACTGGGAACTTTGAGAAAAAAAAACATCAGCGATCTTTAGGTCGGAATGAGTTTCAGACTTCGAAATCCGAGTTGGATGACCATTCAAAATTACTTTTCACAGTCGGATCTCGTTTTTTTCCGAGTTCCCGAATGTCATGAACGTACTGAGTTCGAAAATCGGAGATTTATGAATTCAGGGAATCCAGTTGTTTGCAACAATGCATTGTGGATGGCTCAAAATGTACAGAATGGGGACCTGGAGGGAAATGGAGGAGGGTCATGCTTTTTCAATTTCAGTCAAGGGGAGGGTTTAGTATTTTTGTTATTTAATCCAGGGGAGGGTCATCTCATTTGTAATTTATGTCATTTCAATACTTCTCAGTGTTTAAGAATACGTTTCTTATTAGGCTAGGCTATATATCGATGTGTACTAGATGCCGCACCTCATCTCTGATTCTCCGCTGGGCACGCAATATCACGTGCGCCTATAGGCTATTTAGTGTAGTCTCTATCAAATAATCCATAGCCTAGACAATACGCAGTCCATACTCGAAGAAGTACAGAGCAAAGTTATATTTCTAAGAAAACTAACTTTCTTACCAAGTATTTTTCGCTGCTGGGATGGTGTAAATAAAACTAGGCTGCATTACACTCTGCAATGGATATTCCAACCCTGAGCACCGGCCTACTCTGCTCTTGCTGAACAAAATCTTGTGATGTGTAGGCCTACGGTGGCAGTACAGGCGAAGAGTCAAACGCTTGTTCCGAAAATAATTTAGGATTCGTTAAAAAAAAATCTATATCGTGCGCGTGGACTATCCTATATTCTGTTCAATTTGAGGAGAAGTGTGCAAAGATGAGAAGGACGGAGGTCAACTTTGATAGCTTGTTACTACTATAATTGTTTATAATTTATCAGAGTTATTGAGCTCACAATAAAACAGATTTGAGTCATTTACTTTGTGGTGCTGAAACTTAAAGTGGCCCGCCGCAGCACAATCAAATGTACAGGTCTTGGTGCGGAAAATAGTGAAGTTCGAGTAGGCCTAATTAATTTAAACCGTCCTCATTTGAATTCAACTTTATGAACAACAAGAGGGCTTTGTGTTGGAGCCCATTTCTTGCTATTTAAGAAATAAGATGTAGGCTTACCTGCATGACAGACAAAATTAGGCTAGGCTGTTGTACACAGATTTGTAGGGACAACTCCTCCACCCACCATACACTCTTTAAATGTTTTATTTTTTATTGCACCTTTATTTAACCAGGTAGGCCAGCTGAGAACAAGTTCTCATTTACAACTGAGACCTGGCCAAGATAAAGCAAAGCAGTGCGATAAAAACAACAACAAAGAATTACACATGGGATAAAACAATGTACAGTCAATAACACAATAGAAAAAGTACATTGTATGCAAATGTAGTAAGATTAGGGAGGTAAGGCAATAAATAGGCCATAGAGGCGAAATAATTACAATTTAGCATTGACACTGTAGTGATAGATGTGCAGATGATGATGTGCAAGTAGAGATACTGGGGTACAGGTACAGTGATTGGTAAGCTGCTCTGACAGCCGATGCTTAAAGTTAGAGAGGGAGATATAAGTCTCCAGCTTCAGTGATTTTTGCAATTAATTCCAGTCATTGGCAAAAGAGAACTGGAAGGAAAGGCGGCCAAAGGAAGTGTTGGCTTTGGGGATCACCAGTGAAATATACCTGCTGGAGCGAGTGCTACGGGTTGGCGTTGCTATGGTGACCAGTGAGTTGAGATAAGGTGGGACTTTACCTAGCAAAGACTTATGGATGACCTGCAGCCAGTGGGTTTGGCAACGAATATGTCGCGAGGGTCAGCCAATGAGAGCAAACAGGTTGCACTGGTGGGTAGTATATGGCGCATTGGAGACAAAACGGATGGCACTGTGATAGACTACATCAAATTTGCTGAGTAGAGTGTTGGAGGCTACTTTGTAAATGACATCACCGAAGTCAAGGATCGATAGGATAGTCCGTTTACAAGGGTATGTTTGGTAGCATGAGTGAAGGAGGCTTTTTTGTGAAATAGGAAGCCGATTGTAGATTTAATTTTGGATTGGAGATGCTTAATATGAGTCTGGAAGGAGGGTTTACAGTCTAACTAGACACCTAGGTATTTGTAGTTGTCCACATATTCTAAGTCAGACCCATCCAGAGTAGTGATGCTCGTCGGACGGACGGGTGCGGGCAGCAATTGGTTGAAGAGCATGCATTTAGTTTCACTAGTATTTAAAAGCAGTTGGAGGCCACAGAAGGAGTGTTGTATGGCATTGGAGGATGTTTGGAGATTTGTTAACACAGTGTCCAAAGAAGGGCCAGATGTATACAGAATGGTTGTCATGTTCTGACCTTTATTTCCTTTGTTTTGTCATTTTTTAGTATGGTCAGGGCGTGAGTTGGGGTAGGCAGTCTATGTTTGTTTTTCTATGATTTGGGTATTTCTATGTTTCGGCCTAGTATGGTTCTCAATCAGAGGCAGGTGTCATTAGTTGTCTCTGATTGAGAATCATACTTAGGTAGCCTGGGTTTCACTGTGTGTTTGTGGGTGATTGTTCCTGTCTCTGTGTTTGCACCAGATAGGACTGTTTTGGGTTTTCACGTTTCTTGTTTTTTGTATTCAGTTGTTCAGGTGTACATTTACATATTAAAAGAACCATGGACAATTACCACGCCGCATATTGGTCCTCTGATCCTTTTCGCCTCTCCTCTTCGGAAGAGGAGGAGGAAATCCCTTACAGAATCACCCACCAACCAAGGACCAAGCGGCGTGGTAAAAGACAGCGACGACAGCAGCAGCAGCAGCAACAACCGCGGCCAGCATCACAGGACTCCTGGACATGGGAGGAGATACTGAACGGAGAGGGACCCTGGGCACAGGCTGGGGAATATCGCCAACCCCAAAGCAGAGCTGGAGGCAGCGAAAGCTGAGCGGTGGCGATATGAGGAGGCAGCACGGCAGTGCGACAGGTACGAGAGGCAGCCCCCCCCCAAAAAAATTGGGGGGTACACGAGGTGTGGAGCTAAGCCAGGTAGCAGACCTGAGCTCACTCCTCGTGCTTATTATAAGCAGCGTGTTACTGGTCAGGCACCGTGTTATGCGGTTAAGCGCACGGTGTCACCAGTACGTGTCCATAGCCCGGTGCACTATAGGGCAGCCCCCCGAGAGTGTCATGCGAGTGCGGGCATCGAGCGAGGGCGTATGGTGTCTGCTCAGCGGGTCTGGTCGCCGGTACGCAGTTTTGGTCCAGGGTATCCTGCGCCGGCTCTGCGTGCTGTGTCTCCGGGGCGCTGGGAGAGTGCAGTGCGTCCTCTGCCTGCGCTCCGCTCGTGCCGGGCAAATGTGGGAGTGGAGCCTAAGGGAGAGGTGTGCGTAGTAAGCACTAGATCTCCCGTGCTTACCCACAGCCCGGTTCAACCTGTGCCTGCACTCTGGAGGGTCCGGGCTAGAGTAGTTGTCCAGCCTGGGGAAGTGGTGCCAAGGCTGCGCACCAGAGCTCCAGTGCTCCCCCACGGCCCGGTCCTTCAGGTGCCTCCTCCTAACACCAAGCCTCCTGATGGTCTCCCCAGCCTGGTTGTTCCTGTGGCAGCCCCACGCACCTGGCTGTCTCTCTGTCTCCTCCCTGCAGGTGGTCCCGCCTGTCCGGCGCTGCTGCCGGAGTCTCCCGCCTGTCCGGCGCTGCTGCCGGAGTCTCCCGCCTGTCCGACGCTGCTGCCGGAGTCTGAGGCGCCAGAGCCCCTCAGCCCAGAGGCACCAGAGCTTCCGCCCCTCTATCCCGAGCTGCCCCTCTGTCCAGAGCTTCCGCCCCTCTGTCCCGAGCTGCCCCTCTGTCCCGAGCTGCCCCTCTGTCCCGAGCTGCCCCTCTGTCCAGTGGGGTCATTGAGAAGGTTGGCCATGGTTAGAAAGCCACGGAGGCGGACAATAAGGCGGACTAAGACGATGGTGAAGTGGGGTCCGCGTCCCGCGCCAGAGCCGCCACCGCGGACAGACGCCCACCCAGACCCTCCCCTATAGGTTAAGGTTTTGCGGCTGGAGTCCGCACCTTTGGGGGGGTACTGTCACGTTCTGACCTTTATTTCCTTTGTTTTGTCATTATTTAGTTTGGTCAGGGCGTGAGTTGGGGTGGGCAGTCTATGTGTGTTTTTCTATGATTTGGGTATTTCTATGTTTCGGCCCAGTATGGTTGTCAATCAGAGGCAGGTATCATTAGTTGTCTCTGATTGAGAATCATACTTAGGTAGCCTGGGTTTCACTGTGTGTTTGTGGGTGATTGTTCCTGTCTCTGTGTTTGCACCAGATAGGACTGTTTTGGGTTTTCACGTTTCTTGTTTTTTGTATTCAGTTGTTCATGTGTACATTTACGTATTAAAAGAACCATGGACACTTACCACGCCGCATATTGGTCCTCTGATCCTTTTTGCCTCTCCTCTTCGGAAGAGGAGGAGGAAATCCCTTGCAATGGTGTAGTTTGCATAGAGGTGGATCAGAGAATCACAGGCAGCAAGAGCGTCATCATTGATATATACAGAGAAGAGAGTCGGCCCGACAATTGAACTTGTGGCACCCCCATAGAGACTGCCAGAGGTCCGGACAACAGGCCCTCCGATTTGACACACTGAACTCTATCTGAGTAGTAGTTGGTGAACCAGGCGAGGCAGTCATTTGAGAAACCAAGGCTATTGAGTCTGCCGATAAGAATGCGGTGATTGACAGAGTCGAAAGCCTTGGCCAGGTCGATGAAGATGGCTGCACAGTACTGTTTTTTATCAAAGTGGTTATGATATCGTTTAGGACAATGAGTGTGGCTAAGGTGCACCCATAACTCGGAAACCAGATTGCATAGTGGAGAAGGTACGGTGGGATTCAAAATGGTCGGTAATCTGTTTGTTAACTTGGCTTTCGAAGATTTTAGAAGGGCAGGGCAGGATGGATATAGGTCTATAACAGTTTTGGTCTAGAGTGTCTCCCCCTTCGAAGAGGGGGATGACTGACGATCTCAGACGATATGAAAGAGAGGTTAAACAGTCTAGTAATAGGGGCTGCAACAATTTTGGCAGATCATTTTAGAAAGAGAGGGTCCAGATTGTCTAGCCGGGCTGATTTGTAGGGTTCCAGATTTTGCAGCTCTTTCAGAACATCAGCTGTCTGGATTTGGGTGAAGGAGAACCAGGGTTGGGCTTGAGCAAGTCTCTGCGGGAGGTGCAGAGCTGTTGGCCAGGGTAGGGGTAGCAAGGTGAAAAGCATGGCCAGCCATAGAAAAATGCTTATTGAAATGATCAATTATCGTAGATTTATCGGTGGTGACAGTGTTTCCTATCCTCAGCGCAGTGGGCAACTGGGAGGAGGTGCTCTTATTCTCCATGGACTTCACATTTGTGTTTGAAAAAGCTAGCCGCAGCTTTCCTAACTGACTCTGTATATTGGTTCCTGACTTCCCTGAGAAGTTGCATATCGCGGGGACTATTCGATGCTAATACAGTATGCCACAGAATGTTTTTGTGCTGGTCAAGGACAGTCAAGTCTGGAGTGATCCAAGGGCTATATCTGTTCTTAGTTCTACATTTTTTGAATGGGGCTTGCTTATTTAAGATGGTGAGGAAAGAACTTTTAAAGAGCAACCAGGCATCCTCTACTGATGGGATGAGGTCAATATCCTTCCAGGATACCCGGGCCAGGTCAATTAGAAAGGCCTGCTCGCTGAAGTGTTTAAGGGAGCATTTGACAGTGATGAGGGGTGGTCGTTTGACCGCGGATGCAGGCAGTGAGACAGTGATCACTGAGATCCTGGTTGAAGGCAGCAGAGGTGTATTCAGAGGGCAAGTTGGTCAGGATGATATCTATGAGGGTGCCCATGGTTACGGATTTAGGATTGTACCTGGTAGGTTCATAGATCATTTGTGTGAGATTGAGGGCATCTATCTTAGATTGTAGAATGGCCGGGGTGTTAATCATATCCCAGTTTAGGTCACCTAACAGTATGAACTCTGAAGATAGATGGGGGGCAATCAATTCACATACGGTGTATTCAGACACGGCTAGAACATTAGGGTTGGCGGAGTGTGCAAAAGCAGTGAACAAAACAAACTTAGAGAGGAGGCTTCTGATGTTAAGATGCATGAAATAAGGCTTTTACGGTTTCAGAAGTCAACACATGAGAGCACCTTGGGAATGGGTGTGGTGCTGGGGGCAACAGGGCCTGGTTAACCTCTACATCACCAGAGGAACAAAGGAGGAGTAGGATAAGGGTACTGCTAAAGCCTATATTAACTGGTCATCTAGGTCGTTGGGGACAGAGAATAAAAGGAGAATATTTCTGCGTGTGGTAGAATAGATTCAGGGCTTAATGTACAGACAATGGTATGGTAGGATGTGAGTACAGTGAGTGATGATGAGAGCGGTTGCGTCTGGAGGCACCAGTTAAGCCAGGTGAGGTATCCGCATGTGTGGAGGGTGCGACAAAAGAGCTATCTAAGGCATTTAGGGCGGGGCTGGGGGCTCTATAGTGAAATAAAGCAATAATAATAATAATAACTCACTTAAACAGCAGTAGACAAGGCATATTGACATTAGGGAGAGGCATGAGTAGCCGAGTGATCAGCAATAGGTGAGTCAGGGGGCCGTTCGGTAGTCGCTACTATTCTTGGCGAGCTGGTGACACGGTGTTCAGAAAGCTAGCGTGCTGTGGCCAGCAGATGGATCTTCAGCAACGCCGCAACGGAAAAGCCTGTTGAAAACACTTCGGACGATTATGTCGGCAGACCAGTTGTGATGGATCTCAGTGTCGGCAAAAAAGGGTCCAAGCCAATTGGCAAAAGAGGTATTGTAGCACAAGAATTAGCTGGTGGACCTCTTCGGCTAGCCAGGAGATGGGCCTAGCTCGAGGCTAGCTCAAGGCTAACTGGTGCTTGCTTCGTGACAGAGACGTTAGCCAGGAGTAGCCACTCAGATTGCAGCTAGCTAGCTGCGATGGTCCGGTGTAAAGGTCCAGAGCTTGCGGTAGTAATCTGGAGCAGTCCGATATTCTCTGGGTTGATATTTCGCTGTGCAGACTGGCAGGTATTGACTAAGCTGAGGCTGGCTGGTGTCTGAGTTAACGGTGAAGACCGCTAGCAGTGACTAACTGATAACTAGCTAGTAGTTAGTTAGCTGGCTAGCTTCTGATGGGGGTTCCGTTTCTAAAGTATAAAAATATCAGATCCGTACCACATTGGGTGTTGCGGGTTGCAGAAGAGTATATTCAGTCTGTAGATGGAAAGTTAGATTAAAATATATACGAAAAAACAAGGAAAACAATTATTTACACGGGACAAGACGGGACAAGACAAAACACACGTCCGACTGCTACGCCATCTTGGAATGGTAATGCCTTCCTCCGTTTCAGTGAAGTGTCAATGAAGTTAAAACCAGGACTCTAATTGTGGGGGTATGAGAGGGTATGACAGGCCTACCCTTTGTTAAAGAAAATGGCAAAAAGCATAGGCCTACACTATATTAGCTTAAGATTTTGAAGAAAATAAAACTGATCCAATTCTATAAAGTGATATATAACAGCTGTAAAATTTAGTTTCTGCGACATTAATTTGCTGAGCTACAACCTTCGATAGCTGAGGAGACACAACATGTATTTTGCTTTGGAGGTAATCTAATTCTGTCGCTATCAATTTATTGAGCTATTCACTTTTATGTTTAAACCCAGACAGCTTTTAGGGAAGCACTTGAATGAATCTGAATCCAAGATGGTGTAGCAGTCAGACGTCTTTGTCCTGTCGTGTCCCTTGTATATCCTTTAAAATATTTTGCTGAACCTCAACATCTAAATACTCTCCTGCAATCCGCCTCACCCAATGTGGCATGGATCTGCTTTTTTTCCTAAAGTATTTATATTTACTTCGGATCTGGAATCCCTCAACTGAATCTAGCCAGCTAACTACCAGCTATCAGTCAGCAAACCATTGCCAGCAGTCATCAGCTAACCTTCAGCTCGGAAAGCTTTCGTCAGTTCGAACAACGTGACTCTAACGAGAGCATAACGGACCTGTTATTTTTATCCCTTGATTCCTACTACAAACTGAACATTTTCATCTGGATCTTCACAATTAGCTAACCGCAATCCCGGATGACTACTCCTGGCTAGCATTTCCATCCCAGAGCAAGCACCAATTAGCTTGAAGTTTGCCCGGCCAGGGCTCCTGTGCTACCACTGAAGTATACTCCTGGGCTACAATATCCAGACCCCTTATACAGCCGGTACGGGGCATGGAACCCCGCAGATCCCCTACGACTGGAATACCGACATAATCTGCCCGAGGACTCCAACTGGCCCCTCAGGCGTGACGCCCACTGAAGGCCCATTATGCTAACCAGCTATGCCTGCTAGCTACCCAGAGCTACTTGGAACCCTACTAATTCCACGACTGGTCTATCGACGTGACCGCACAAAGAGGCAAAAACAGATTTACCCCCATCGCAACGTCCCCCAAAGGCTAACTTTCTAGCCCCTGCTATCTGCTTGCTTGCTAACCCACTCTGCTAACTGCTAGCTTGCCTGCCCGGTCTGCGAACTGCTAGCCCTTGCTAACTGCTAGCTTGCCCCGGTCTACTAACTGCTAGCTGCTGGCCTGCTAACTGTTAGCTTACCTGCCCGGTCTGTAACTGCTAGCCCATAATAACTGCTTGCTTGCTAACCCGGCCTGCTAACTGCTAGCTTGCCCTGGTCTTCTAGCTGCTAGCTTGTTTAGCCCCGGCCTACTAACTGTTAGCTTGTTAGCATCGGCCTGCTAACTGTCTGAATTGCTGTGTCCCCAGCCAGCCCAACCACTCACTGGACCCATATGAAATATGTTCACTTGGCTATGCATGCCTCTCTCTAATATCAATATGCCTTGTCCATTACTGTCCTGGTTAGTGATTACTGTCTTATTGCACTATAGAGCCTCTAGCCCTGTTCAATATGCCTTAACCAACCATGTTGTTCCACCTCCTAAATATGCGATGACATCACGTAGTTTAAACATCCCTAGCGACAATACCTCTCTCTACATTACTCAATGCCTTGAATTACATTTACATTTACATTTAAGTTTACCGCTCTTATCCAATGTATTCACCTCATCATCCTACCTTACCTTTGTCTGTACACTATGCCTTGAATCTATGCTATTGTGCCCAGAAACCTGCTCTCTGTTCTGAATGTGCTAGACGTCCAGTTCGTATAGTCTTTACCCTTATCCTACTTCTCCTCTGTTCCACTGGTGATGTGGAGGTTAATCCAGGTCCTGCAGTGCCTAGCTCCACTCCCATCCCCCAGGTGCTCTCATTTGTTGACTTCTGTAAACGTAAAAGCCTTGGTTCCATGCATGTTAACATTAGAAGCCTACTCTTTAAGTTTGTTTTACTCACTGCTTTAGCACACTCTGCCAACCCAGATGTTTTAGCCGTGTCTGAATCCTGGCTTAGGAAAACCACCAAAACCCCTGAAATCTCCATTGCTAACTATAACGTTTTCCGCCAAGATAGGGCGGTGTTGCAAAGGGAGCGGTGTTGCAATCTACTGCAAAGATAGTAATACAGAACTCTGCAGGCTATCTAAGTCTGTACCCAAACAATTTGAGCTTCTACTTCTAAAAATGCACCTTTCCAGAAACAAGTCTCTCACTGTTGCTGCTTGCTATAGACCTCCCTCTGCGCCCAGCTGTGCCCTCGATACCATATGTGAATTGATTGCCCCCCCATCTGTCTTCTGAGCTCGTGCTACTAGGTGACCTAAACTGGGACATGCTTAACACCCCGGCCATCCTACAAATTAAGCTTGATGCCCTCAATCTCACACAAATGATCAATGAACCTACCAGGTACAACCACAAATCAGTAAACACGGGCACCCTCATAGATGTCATCCTAACTAATTCGCCCTCCAAATACACCTCTGCTGTTTTCAATCAAGATCTCAGCGATCACTGCCTCATTGCCTGCATCCGTAATGGGTCTGCGACCAAACGACCACCCCTCATCACTGTCAAACACTCCCTGAAACACTTCTGCGAGCAGGCCTTTCTAATCGACCTGGCCGGGGTATCCTGGAATGACATTGACCTCATCCCGTCAGTAGATGGATGATGCCTGGCTATTCTTTAAAAGTGCCTTCCTCACCATCTTAAATAAGCGTGCCCCTCTCAAAAAATGTAGAACTAGGAATAGATATAGTCCTTGGTTCACTCCAGACCTGTCTGCCCTTGACCAGCACAAAAACATCCTGTTGCGTTCTGCATTAGCATCGAATAGCCCCCGTTATATGCAACTTTTCAGGGAAGTTAGGAACAAATATACACAGGCAGTTAGAAAAGCTAAGGCAAGCTTTTTCAAACAGAAATTTGCATCCTGTAGTACTAACTCAAAAAGGTTCTGGGACACTGTAAAGTCCCTGGAGAATAAGAGCACCTCCTCCCAGCTGTCCACTGCTCTGAGGCTAGGAAACACTGTCACCACCGATAAATCCACTGTAATTGAGAATTTCTCTACGGCTGGCAATGCTTTCCACATGGCTACCCCTACCCCGGTCAACTGCCCGGCACCCTCCACAGCAACCCGCCAAAGCCCCCACCATTTCTCCTTTACCCAAATCCAAATAGCTGATGTTCTGAAAGAGCTGCAAAATCTGGACCCCTACAAATCAGCTGGGCTAGACAATCTGGACCCTCTCTTTCTAAAATGATCTGCCGAAATTGTTGCAAGCCCTATTACTAGCCTGTTTAACCTCTCTTTCATATCGTCTGAGATTCCCAAAGATTGGAAAGCTGCCGCGGTCATCCCCCTCTTCAAAGTGGGTGACACTATAGACCCAAACTGCTACAGATCAATATCTATCCTACCCTGTCTTTCTAAGGTCTTCAAAAGCCAAGTTAACAAACAGATTACTGACCATTTCGAATCCCACCATACTTTCTCCGCTATAAAATCTGGTTTCAGAGCTGGTCATGGGTGCACCTCAGCCACGCTCAAGGTACTAAATGACATCATAACCGCCATCGATAAGAGACAATACTGTGAAGCCGTATTCATCGACCTGGCCAAGGCTTTCGACTCTGTCAATCACACCATTCTTATTGGCAGACTCGACAGCCTTGGTTTCTCAAATGACTGCCTCGCCTGGTTTACCAACTACTTCTCTGATAGAGTTCAGTGTGTCAAATCGGAGTGCCTCTTGTCCGGACCTCTGACAGTCTCTATGGGGGTGACACAAGGTTCAATTCTCGGGACGACTCTCTTTTCTGTAAACATTAATGATGTTGCTCTTGCTGCTGGTGATTCTCTGATCCACCTCTACGCAGCCGACACCATTCTGTATACTTCTGGCCCCTCCTTGGACACTGTGTTAACTAACCTCCAGACGAGCTTCAATGCCATACAACTCTCCTTCCGTGGCCTCCAACTGCTCTTAAACGCAAGTAAAACTAAATACTGCCCGCACCTGCTCGCCCGTCCAGCATCACTACTCTGGACGTCTCTGACTTAGAATACGTGGCCAACTACAAATACCTGGGTGTCTGGTTAGACTGTAAACTCTCCTTCCAGACTCACATTAAGCATCTACAATCCAAAATTAAATCTAGAATCGGCTTCCTATATCGCAACAAAGCATCCTTCACTCATGCTGCCAAACATACCCTCGTAAAACTGACCATCCTACCGATCCTCGACTTCAGTGATGTCATCTATAAAATAGCCGTCAACACTCTACTCAACAAACTGGATGCAGTCTATCACAGTGCCATCCGTTTTGTCACCAAAGCCCCATACACTACCCACCATTGCGACCTGTAGGCTCTCATTGGTTGGCCCTCGCTTCATACTCGTCGCCAAACCCACTGGCTACAGGTTATCTACAAGTCTCTGCTAGGTAAAGCCACGCCTTATCTCAGCTCACTGGTCACTATAGCAGCACCCACTCGTAGCACGTGCTCCAGTAGGTATATCTCACTGGTCACCCCCAAAGCCAATTCCTCCTTTGGTCGTCTTTCCTTCCAGTTCTCTGCTGCCCATGACTGGAACGAATTGCAAAAATCTCTGAAGCTGGAGATTCACATCTCCCTCACCCGGCTTTAAGCACCAGCTGTCAGAGCAGCTTACAGATCACTGCACCTGTACATAGCCCATCTGTAAACAGCCCATCTATCTACCTACCTCATCCCCACACTGGTATTTATTTATTTATTTATTTTGCTCCTTTGCACCCCAGTATCTCTACCTGCACATTCATCTTCTGCTGATCTACCATTCCAGTGTTTAATTGCTATATTGTAATTACTTCGCCACCATGGCCTATTTATTTCCTTACCTTACCTCATTTGCACTCACTGTATACAGACTTTTTGTTTTCTTTTGTTCTACTGTATTATTTACTGTATGTTTTGTTTTTTCCATGTGTAACTCTGTGTTGTTGTATGTGTCGACTTGCTACGCTTTATCTTGGTCAGGTCGCAGTTGCAAATGAGAACTTGTTCTCAACTAGCCTACCTGGTTAAATAAAGGTGAAATAAAAAATAAAATAAAACTTGTGAGCTTCGTTTGTTGGGATAAGCCACAGAAGAAGAGTAGCCAGCAGCTAAAGCTTACATTTAAAAAATACGTTTTTATGTCAGTAGGCTTACTCTGTCTGAAGTGGAAAGGTAGGCCTAACTTTTGAAAGTAGCCTACCATGCTTAGCTTCATAGTGATGTCTCAGATTGAATTTCATTGCAAAAAATACACACTGATTTGGCATTGGAGAAATATGATAAGATGAACACATAGGCCTATCTCTCTGTCCATTCTTAGCCTGTAATTTCCATAATTTGTGTGGTATTAAAAAAGATTCTGCTAACATGCTGACCCGACCGCTCACGTCATGTGCACAAGTGTTGCAAAATAAATGTACACATCCATGTCATTCAATCATTGTGGGGGGACAAAATCAATTTGCTCACGATGGCGCGTCCGGTTTGGGTACGGTGTAAGGTCTCCAGTGATGTGGAATTGAATGAAATATTCATAAAAGGCTACATTGAAAGATCCATGCAATGCTTTTATCATAAAGAACATCTTTCCACCCTTGGTCTTGTCCAAGGTGGTCTGCGAACCCACAACCTTCTGGCCTGCAGCCCTGTGCACTACCAACATTCCTGCGTTGCCAATGTAATACTTACAGGACGAACAACAGTATATGTAAGTCTCTGGTCTGTCTTAGAAGTGAGGGTTAAACAGTAAGCATGTTCTCTGCAATCCACTTTAAATTGGAATGATTTGGTTACAGAGGAGGGTCAAGCGTTCAGGGAGGGTTTAGTTGAAATATATTTTGCTGACGGGAGGGCCATCCATTTTCATTTCAGAGAGGTCCGATTTTCTCCAGGTAACCCTTATTTAAATAATGTACACTCCCTTACTCTCAGCAGAGGTAGGTTGAGATCAACAGAGGGTCATCTCACGGTCCCTGCACTCTCCTTCCTTTCCTCTGGTGCGACTGACCAGAGAGAGGGGACACTGTTTTCCACCTGACAGCAAAATTCAAGTTGCACCGCATCTGGCTTATGCACATATTCATGTTGTTCCTATGACCAGAGAAAGTGAAATATTCCTTGATATTAAAATAGACATGACAATTGCTAATAATAATACAAACACAGGGCTTTCTTTACACTTGCCTACTCATTCATTGCAGCTGCAATGCGAGTGGAAGTGGATGCACAGTTTTATTTTTGTAATAGTGTTGAATAAAAACAGGGTTGACAGTGCTAAATATGTATATTTTTTTACATGAACTCAGCAACTCTTTGCTGTATTCTTTGACAGTCTCTGGTCATGGTTTTAAAAGTTCTGAAATCTCTAGTAGTATCAAACTTTGCTGTGACCGGGGTAGTGGAAGTTGCAGGCTTTTGAGCTATCGAATTGGTCAGCACGCACTATTCTGCTCCTCCCCTCCACCATCAGCACACCAGCACCAGATTCCTAGTTACAAGCACAGTAGGCACACTGAATTTAACCACAGATATTCAGTCTAAAGGATGAGCTGAGTTTGTCTTTCAGACAAATTCAATCGTTCAAAATGGGAACACATTGTGGTGTGCAGGGCTTCTGAATCAAGTGCACCTACTGCCAACAGCTCAACACAAATAAAATGAAGGCGCAGGCCTTTATCGTTGGCTTTTCCACAGAAATGTTTGGTGATCGACTGCAAGTGCACCCCGCCTACAAACAAAGATTCAAGAGGGACGTTCTGGTGGTCAGATCGGTACAGTGTCGGTCCAACCGATCAGAATTCCTACTGATCACGTGGACTGGAATATGTTCCAGGTCGCCTCTGGAGATTACATCAATAAATACTGGATTCATCAAAAAAAATGCATAGATGAGGTGATACCTATAGTGTCTTTCAAAACTTTCCTGAATCAAAAACCGTGTATTGATAGCAGCATTGTAGGGAAACTGAAAAAGAGAGATGCTGCTCATAAACAAGGCAAGTTGACCAGGGACAACAGTTTGGTTAAACAATACAAATACGATGTATGTGGCGAAACACAAGATGGTGAAACACAAGATGGTGAAACACAAGATGGTGAATCACAAGATGGTGAAACACAAGATGGTGAATCACAAGAAGGTGAAACACAAGTATAGGGAGCAATTCAGCGGGTCGGACCAAAGGTGTATGTGGCAGGGGCTCCTAATAATCACAACTTACAAAAAGAAAGCCAGTCACATCGTGGTTCCCAACGCCACCATACCGGACGAGTTAAACACCTTTTTCTCACGATTGGAGCACAATGACCAAGAACTGCCGAGGAGAGCCCCTGATGACAATGTGGGCTACGTACTCACAGTCTTATAAGTCAGGACATATGTAAGTCATTCAAACATGTTAACCCTTTCAAGGCTGACAGCCCAGACAGCATCCCTAGTTGTGCCCCCAGAGCATGTGCAGACCAACTGGCTGTTGTGTTCTCTGATATTTAAAATCTCTCTAGCTTAGCTCGCTATACCCACCTGCTTCAAGATGTCCACTATCATCCGCACGCCCAAGAAAGGGAAAGTAACTAAACTGAATGACTACCGACCCGTAGCACTCGCTTCCTTCATCATGAAGTGGTTCGAGAGACCATATCACCTCCTCCCTCAGCAACATACTCAACCCTCTCCAATTCGCCTACCTCCCTGGCAGATCCACGGACGATGCAATCACCATTGCACTGCACACTGCCTTTACCCACCTGGGCAAAAGGAATGAAAATGTGAGGATGCTGATCATCGACTACAGCTCGGCCTTCAATACCATAGTGCCCTATCAGCTCATTACACAGCTCACGGCCTTGGGTCTGAACTCCTCCTCATGCATCTGGGTCCTGGACATCGGGGACGGACCACCTCCAGGTGGTGAAGGAAGGCAAAATTACCTCCTTGACACTGATTCTCAACACTGGTGCCCCACAAGGTTGCATCCTCAGTCCCTTCCTGTATTCCCTGTATACCCACGCCTCATACAAGTCCAACTCCATCATCAAGTTCACTGATGACACAAGTTGTAGGCCTGATTACCAACAATGGCAAGACGGCCTACAGGAAGAAGGTAGGCACTCTGACGGCATGGTGCCAGGAAAAAAAACTCTCTCTCAACGCCAGAAAAACAAAGGAGCCGATTGTGGAATTCAGGAAGAACAAGGCTGGACACGCCCCCATCCTCATCAACAGGGTCGTTGTGGAGACGGTCAACAACATCAAATTCCTCAGTGTACACATCTCAGAGAAGCTGATATGGTCAAACCACATGGACACCATGGTGAAAATGACATGGCAGAGACTCTTCAACCACAGGCTGCTGAAGAAATTTGTCCTGGCCCTCACAGTGTTCTACAGGAGCACCTTTGAGAGCATACTGTTGGGCTTCATCAAAGCCTGGTACGGCAACTCCACCTCCAACTCCACATGGTGCTTCAGAGGGTTATACGAGCAGCCGGATGCCCCTTTGTGTGCGCAGTGGTTAAAAAAGTACACAATTGTACTATTTGAGTAAAAGTAAAGATAACTTAATAGAAAATGACTCAAGTAAAAGTGAAAGTCTCCCAGTAAAATCCTAAAGTCTAAAAGTATTAGGTTTTAAATATACTTCTGTATCAAAACTAAGAGAAAAAGTATAAATATTTTCAAATTCCCTACATTAAGCAAACCAGACCGCACCATTTGTTTTATTTTTTATATTTACGGATAGCCAGGGGCACGCTCCAACACTCAGACATAATTTATTAACTAAGCATGTGTTTAGTGAGTCTGTAGATCATTGGCAGTAGGGATGACCAGTCTGTGAATTAGACAATTTTCCTGTCCTGCTAAGCATTCGAAATGTAACGAATACTTTTGGGTGTCAATGAAAATGTATGGAGTAGAAAGAACATAATTTTCTTTAGGAATGTAGAAGTAAAAGTTGTCAAAAAGATAAATAGTAAAGTAAAATACAGATACTCAAAAAAAACTACTTAAGTAGTACTTTCAAGTATTTTTTCTTAATTACTTTACACCACACAGCCTGCCCTCCAGGACACCTACATACAGCAACCAGGTGCCGCAGGTAGGCAAAGAAGATCAACAGGGACCACAGCCACCCGAGCCAAGCCAGCTCAGTTTAGATGACTTGAGCGCAGACCCCTGTTGCTGGGTCAAGTGGCTAACAAACTATGAAACCTGACCCCTGTTACAACTCAGTCTGACCATCTCATACAATTAACCCCCCTTTAGATCCCCTCAGATGAGCGCTCATGTCACCAACCATCGATTTACTGTAGCTATTCAAACAGATCTTTCTCCTAATGGATTTCAACATCCCCACTGAAAAAGACAGCTTATATATAAACAATAGAATCCATTGGGCCTATCTGTTGGATGTTTTTTTATTTTTTTATTTCACCTTTATTTAACCAGGTAGGCTAGTTGAGAACAAGTTCTCATTTACAACTGCGACCTGGCCAAGATAAAGCAAAGCAATGCGACACAAAAAACAAGACAGAGTTATAAATGGAATAAACAAACATGCAGTCAATAATACAATAGAAAAAGGTCTATATACAATGTGTGCAAATGAGGTAGGATAAGGGAGTTAAGGCAATAAATAGGCCAGAGTATAATTACAATTTATCAGTTAACCTCTCAGGGATATGTGGGATGGTAGCGGCAGCTAGTGAAATTGCAGGTCGCCAAAGTCAAAACAAGAGAAATCCCATAATTACAATTCCTCAAACATACAAGTATTTCACGCCATTTTAAAGATAAACTTGTTGTAAATCCAGCCACAGTGTCCGATTTCAAAAAGGCTTTACGACGAAAGCACACCAAACGATTGTTAGGTCACTGCCTAGTTACAGAAAAACACAGCCATGTTTTCCAGCCAAAGAGAGGAGTCACAAAAAGCAGAAATAGAGATAAAATGAATCACTAACCACTAACCTATAATTGTCATCTTCATCAGATGACACTTATAGGACTTCATGTTACACAATACATGTATGTTTTGTTCGATAAAGTTCATATTTATATCCAAAAATCTGAGTTTACATTGGCGCGTTACGTTCATTAATGTTTTGCTTCCAAAACATCCAGTGATTTTGCAGAGAGCCACATCAATTTACAGAAATACTCGTCATAAATGTTGATGAAAATACAACTGTTATGCATGGAACTTTAAATAAACTTCTCCTTAATGCAACCGCTGTGTCAGATTTTTAAAATGCTTTACCGAAAAAGCACACCATGCAATAATCTGAGTACAGCGCTCAGACAACAAAACAAGCCATACAGATATCATGTTGTTGAGTCAACAGAAGTCAAAAATAGCATTATAAATATTCACTTACCTTTGATGGTCTTCATCAGAATGCACTCCCAGGAATCCCAGTTCCACAATAAATGTTTGTTTTGTTCGATAAAGTCCATCATTTATGTCCAAATACCTCCTTTTTGTTTGAGCGTTTAGTACACAATCCAAACTCACGCGGGCAAGTACAGGCGAAAGTTCAGACGAGATGTCATATTACAGTTCGTAGAAACATTTCAAATGAAGGGTAGAATCAATCTTTAGGATGTTTTTATCATAACCCTTCAATAATGTTCCAACCGGAGAATTCCTTTGTCTGTAGAAATCCTATGGAACGCAGGTCGCTCTCACGTGAGCGCGCATGATCAGCTCATGGTACTCTGCCAGAGCCCTGACTCATTCAGCTCTCATTCCCCGCTCCTTTACAGTAGAAGCATCAATGTTCTAAACACTGTTGACATCTAGTGGAAGCCTTAGGAAGTGCAATATGACCCCATAGACACTGTATATTCGATAGGCAATGACTTGAAAAACTACAAACCTCAGATTTCCCACTCCCTGGTTGGATTTTCTCAGGTTTTTGCCTGCCTGTTATACTCACAGACATCATTCAAAAGGTTTTAGAAACTTCAGAGTGTTTTCTATCCAAATCGTATAATAATATGCATATATTAGCAACTAGGCCTGAGTAGCAGGCAGTTTACTCTGGGCACCTTATTCATCCAAGCTACTCAATACTGCCCCCCAGTCCCAAAGAAGTTCAACACTGGAGTGATAGATGTGCACAATATGAGTGTGGAAGTAGGGATACTGGGGTGCAAAGGAGCAAAATAAACAACATAATTAACAGTATGGGGGATGAGGTAATTGGATGGGCTATTTACAGGTGGGCTATGTACAGGTGCAGTGATCTGTGAGCTGCTCTGCCAGCTGGTGCTTAAAATTAGTGAGGGAGATATGAGTCTCCAGCTTCAGTGATTTTTGCATTTCGTTCCAGTCATTGGCAGCAGAGAACTGGAAGGAGAGGCGGCCAAAGGAGGAATTGGCTTTGGGGGTGACCAGTGAGATATACCTGCTGAAGCGCGTGCTACGGGTGGGTGCTTCTATGGTGACCAGTGAGCTGAGATAAGACAGGGCTTTGCCTAGCAAAGACTTATAGCTGACCTGGAGCCAGTGGGTTTGGCGACGAATATGAAGCGAGGGCCAACCAATGAGCGCATACAGGTCGCAGTGGTGGGTAGTATATGGGGCTTTGGTCACAAAATGAATGGCACTGTGATAGACTGCATCCAATTTGCTGAGTAGAGTGTTGGAGGCTATTTTGTAAATGACATCGCCGAAGTCAAGGATCGATAGGATAGTCAGTTTTACGAGTTTATGTTTGGCAGCATGAGTGAAGGATCCTTTTTTGCGAAATAGGAAGCTGATTCTCGATTTAATTTTGGATTGGAGATGCTTAAATGTGAGTCTGGAAGGAGAGTTTACAGTCTAACCAGACATCTAGGTATTTGTAATTTGTAAGTCGCTCTGGATAAGAGCGTCTGCTAAATGACTTAAATGTAATGTAATGTAGTTGTCCACATATTCTAAGTCAGAACCGTCCAGAGTAGTGATGCTGGATGGGTGGGCAGGTGCGGGCAGCGATCGGTTGTAGAGCATGCATTTAGTTTTACTTGCATTTAAGAGCAGTTGGAGGCCATGGAAGGAGAGTTGTATGGCATTGAAGCTTGTCTGGAGGTCAGTTAACACAGTGTCCAAAGAAGGGCCAGAAGTATACAAAATGTCGGCCTATCAGATATTACAGAATAGGACCAGTTTTGAACAGTTTTAAGATATGGCATACATTTATTGCTTTTTCATAAATGTTTTAAGCAAGTAATTCATGAAAAATAATTATAACTAGAAAATAACATTTCCTAAAGAAAATATGTGTGCCTGCTAGTCTTGAAGTATTTATTTTTGTGAAATAGTTGTAGAGGAGGTAGTAGTAGTGACGGCAGTAGTAATCAAGGATTGACTGTAAGGGTTGCTCTTATTGCCAAGGGCAGCTGAAACCAACAAAGCTGCAAAGAATTCTAGTAGGCCCCATTGTTAAGTGAAAGATGGATGAAGTTACGGAATCCATGGCAGCCAAGCAGGTTGAAAGCAAGTATGATGGTTTGCGCTGAGGCTAGAATGAAGTGTTCAAAAGGTACTCGCCATCAAGCCATAAAAAGGAAAAACCAAGGAGGCAGAGATGCAAAAATATACTTAATTTAATCCATGCTTGAAAGAATACAAAAGGTGAGAGAGCAAAGTACTAAAATGTACTAAACCAAAAAAGGAGTATACGTTGCTGCTTCTAGTATTTTGGTATTTTATTCGGATCCCCATTAGCTACTGCTAAAGCAGCAGCTACTCTTCCTGGGGTCCACACAAAACATTAAACATGACATAATAAATAACATTAATAGACAAGTACAGAACTACATACATTTAAAAAATAAAAAAAAAAGAATATACGCTTTCATACATTTATGCCTTGACATTCCATGCGTCACATGCTCGTTATAACGGCAATGCTGCAGCCAATCATTTCCCCATATATTGCGATCCTTTGCTCTACTGTTACAATTGCTTTGTCTAAGCAGGTCCTGATATCCTAATCTCACAGCAACCTTGAATCCTGATATCCTAATCTTACAGCAACCTTGAATCCTGATATCCTAATTTTACAGCAACCTTGAATCCTGATATCCTAATCTTACAGCAACCTTGAATCCCGATATCCTAATCTTACAGCAACCTTGAATCCCGATATCCTAATCTTACAGCAATCCTAATCTTACAGCAACCTTGAATCCTGATATCCTAATCTTACAGCAACCTTGAATCCTGATATCCTAATCTTACAGCAACCTTGAATCCCGATATCCTAATCTTACAGCAACCTTGAATCCCGATATCCTAATCTTACAGCAACCTTGAATCCTGATATCCTAATCTTACAGCAACCTTGACCTGATATCCTAATCTTGACAGCAACCTTGAATCCTGATATCCTAATCTTACAGCAACCTTGAATCCTGATATCCTAATCTTCTTACAGCAACCTTGAATCCTGATATCCTAATCTTACAGCAACCTTGAATCCTGATATCCTAATCTTATAGCAACCTTGAATCCTGATATCCTAATCTTACTGCAACCTTGAATCCTGATATCCTAATCTTACAGCAACCTTGAATCCTGATATCCTAATCTTACAGCAACCTTGAATCCCGATATCCTAATCTTACAGCAACCTTGAATCCTGATATCCTAATCTTACAGCAACCTTGAATCCTGATATCCTAATCTTACAGCAACCTTGAATCCTGATATCCTAATCTTACAGCAACCTTGAATCCTGATATCCTAATCTTACAGCAACCTTGAATCCTGATATCCTAATCTCACAGCACAAGTTGTTCTATAAACACCGGACAGCATCTTACAACATCAGGAAACATCTGTGTCCTTGGTTCTTCCGATTGACAACAATACTATGCACAATCATGTGATTCATAGATGCAATTGAATGCATGTGCAACACACGAAAACTAAAATGGAAATACAATAATATTGTTTCACCAAAGTTGTTAACTCCTGCTCAGTTCCCCTATCGTGAACAAAACCCCTTGACTTTTTCCACATT
Organism: Oncorhynchus keta; assembly: GCF_023373465.1. NCBI lineage: Eukaryota > Metazoa > Chordata > Actinopteri > Salmoniformes > Salmonidae > Oncorhynchus > Oncorhynchus keta. The sequence goes on from NC_068446.1 coordinate 18,599,288, forward strand.
TTGTTACGTTACAGCCTTATTATAAAAACGATTAAATCCTCAGAAATCTACACACAATACCCCATAATTGCAAAGAGAAAGCAGGTTTTCTCAGCTATCTGAGCAGCTAACTGATCGCTGCAGCTGTACATAGTCTATTGGTAAATAGCCCACCCATTTTCACCTACCTCATCCCCATACTGTTTTTATTTATTTACTTTTCTGCTCTTTTGCACACCAATATCTCTACCTGTACATGACCATCTGATCATTTATCACTCCAGTGTTAATCTGCAAAATTGTAATTATTCGCCTACCTCCTCATGCTTTTTGCACACAATGTATATAGACTCCCCCTTTTTTTCTACTGTGTTATTGACTTGTTAATTGTTTACTCCATGTGTAACTCTGTGTTGTCTGTTCACACTGCTATGCTTTATCTTGGCCAGGTCGCAGTTGCAAATGAGAACTTGTTCTCAACTAGCCTACCTGGTTAAATAAAGGTGAAATTAAAAAATAAATAAAAAATGACCCTAAGTACACAGCCAAGACAACGCAGGAGTGGCTTTGGGACAAGTCTCTGAATGTCTTTGAGTGGCCCAGCCAGAGCCCGGACTTGAACCTGATCGAACATCTCTGAAGAGACCTGAAAATAGCTGTGCAGCAACGCTCCCCATCCAACCTGACAAAGCTTTTATATAAATCTGCAAAAATGTCTAACAACCTGTTTTTGCTTTGTCATTATGGGGTATTGTGTGTAGATGATGGAAAAAAAGAAAAACTGTTTAATCAATTTTATTTTATAACCTCACAACAGTTTTAAAAGTCAAGGGGTCTGAATACTTTCCGAAGGCATTGTATATTGTATGGTGTTGAACCTAAATTTCACTGCTGCTATGTTCTCCTGACATGAAGGGAGCAACCTTTAAAAGTCAAGGGGGTTGCACCATGGTGTAGCCAGAGGACAGCTAGTTTCTCCTCCTCTATGAATACTTGACATGTTGTCCACCCAATCAAAGGATCAGGCATTGTAAGATATTGTATGCATAAAATATGTTGACATTTACATTTACAATAGTTTGAACAATTTCACTGCTGTATGTTCTCCTGACATGAAGGGAGTCAACCTTGTGACTGTAGTATGGAGTGCAGCAAAACACTCAGCTAAATTCCAGGTGGCCATTTGATTAATTGTAGCGTGAACAAAACTCTGTCAATTTCATATAAAATACAAATAATAATAGTGAACATTAAAAAATATATTATTTTTTGATACAACTATACTACATATATAAAAATAATTGATTAAAACACACAGTTTTGGAGAATACGGAGAGCGTGATCACACAGTCGTCCGGAACAGCTGATGCTCTCATGCATGCTTCAGTGTTGCTTACCTCGAAGGGGGCATAGGAGTAATTTAGCTTGCCTGGTAGGTTCGTATCACTGGGCAGCTCGTGGCTGTGCTTCCCTTTGTAGTCTGTAATAGTTTGCAAGACCTGCAACATCCGACGAGCGTCGGAGCCAGTGTAGTACGATTCAATCTTAGTCCTGTGTTGAGGTTGTGCCTGTTTGATGGTTCTTCGGAGGGCATAGAGGGTGTTGCTTGTAATCCATGTCTTCTGGTTGGGGTATGTACGTACAGTCACTGTGGGGATGACGTCATTGTTGCACTTATTGATGAAACCATTGTCTGATGTGGTGTACAATGCCATAGGAAGAATCCCGCAACATCTTCCAGTCTGTCCTAGCAAAACATTCCTGTCACTTAGCATCTGCTTCATCTGACCACTTCCTTATTGATTGAGTCACTTGTGCTTCCTGCTTTAGTTTTTGCTTGTAAGCAGGAATTCAGGAGGGTATAATTATGGTCAGATTTGCCAAATGGAGGGCGAGGGGGAGTTTTGTACGCGTCTCTGTGTGTGGAGTAAAGGTGGTCTAGAGTTTTTTTCCTCTGGTTGCACATTTAACATGCTGGTAGAAATGAGGTAAAACAGATTTAAGTTTCCTTGCATTAAAGTCCCCGGCCACTAGGAGCACCGCCTCTGGATGATTGTTTTCCTGTTTGCTTATGCTCATTGAGTGCGGTCTTAGTGTCAGTATCGGTTTATGGTGGTAATTAGACAGCTACGAAGAATAGAAATTATCATGAGATACTCTACCTCAGGCGAGCAAAACCTTGAGAATTCATTATTATTAGATTTCATACACCAGCAGTTGTTTACAAATATACACAGACCGCCATCCCTCGTCTTACCAGACGCAGCTGTTCTATCTTGCCGATACAGAGTAAAACCCGCCAGCTGTACGTTATTCATGTCGTCGTTCAGCCGCGACTCGTGAAACATAAGATATCACAGTTTTTAATGTTCTCGTTGGTAGTATACATATGAATGTAGTTTGTCTAATGATTGTACGTTGGCTAATAGGACTGATGTTAATGGCAGATTTCCCACTCGCCGTCGGATCCTTACAAGGCACCCCGACCTACGTCCCCGCTGTCCCCTTCTCTTTCTCCTGTGAATGACAGGGATGAGGGCCTTGTCGGGTGTCTGAAGTAAATCCTTCACATTCGACTCATTAAAGAAAAAATCTTCTTCCAGTACAAGGTGAGTAATCGCTGTCCTGATATCTAGAAGCTCTTTTCGGTCATAAGAGACGGTGGCAGAAACAGTATGTACAAAATGAGTTATAAATAACGCAAAAAAACACACAATAGCACAATTGGTTAGGAGACTATAAAAAGGCAGCCATCTCCTCCGGTGCCATTGTCACAATGAAGTGCAGCATTTGGATGCCTCTCATTACACACTTCAAAATAGTTTTTACAGTTTCAGCATAAGATTAACAATTTGGAATTTTCTAGATAATATGTTCTGTGATCACTACATCCAATTTTTGCGGATGAAGCTTCGGAACAACATTCTGCAGCATTAGTAAATATATGACCAATACACATGGATGATATAGTTTCTGTACTGGTTGTAAACACCTTGGTAGGTTGAATAATAACCTGAACCAGATTAAAGGCAATGGTTACAGTGAGCAAATTCCTCTTGAGCGGACGACTTGATGAAAACCAGTCTATATTCAGATCATGATCACCCATAAAATAGACCTCTCTGTTAACATCACATACACTATCAAGCATTTCACACACACATATTATCCAGATACTGACTGCTAGCACTTGGTGACTGATATTAGCACCCCAAAAGAAGGGGCCTGAAAGGTGAACCTGCAACCACAACACTTCAACAACCTTTCGCATGAGATCCTCTCTGAGCTTCACAGGAATATGGCTCTGAACATACAGTGACACCTCCCCCTTATGTATTCCTGTCCCTCCAAAAGGTGTTATATCCCTGTATTGCTCTCTTACCCCTTTCAGGCTTTAGGGAGGGAGGGTGGACGATGAGCCAGTCGTAGCGTATGTCCCCATGCTGGTAGTCTTCTTGGCTGGGATCACAGCTTCAGAGTAGTTCTCGTTGGGGAAGATAATGATTTCGCTCATATTCTGGGCTCTCCATAACAGCCACCTTTTCCTTGTACCTCAGGAATTGTTCCACTATCGACAGAGTCTGTCTCCTGGGCTGGATATACAGTAGGTTTACCAGTCCTGTGGGCGCACTCCACCTCAATCTTCTTATGGTCCATCTGCAGCTTATCATCAATTATTTTCCTCACTTTCTCCTTAGACTCTGTCCAGGTCTTCAACCCATCAATCGCTCCCTGGGAGAAGTACAGACTGTTTATCAGGTCCTGGACCTCTCTGGTCAAATCGTCCATTTTTTTCTTTGTTGAATCTTCTGTACCAGTATTTTTGAAAAAACTTTAGATGCTATTCTCCTACAGTTGTAACAGCTTCTTGTAGAATTATTTTAGTTGGTTTAAAATATATTTCACCTGCGCAAGTGAGACGCTGTCATACAACTTCATCAGTGCTGTAGGCTACAAATTTAGAGGAGACACGCACTTAAGAAGACACAGCCAAAGTGTAGACACATTATTAGAAAAAAACATGAGGTCCAGTTCCTCATTTAGACCTTAGGGGTGGAAATCCATCAAGCTTTAAAAGTTCAAGAGCAGTGGCTAATCCAAATACTTCCCATTGAAGCCTATGGAGCTTTTATGCAGATATAAATAGGTTATAGTTCACATTTATAAATGGTATCAAAAAATCTTTATACAAGCAACCTATTCTAGACCAGTCCGCATGTCTTAACATTTGAATGGCGTTTCTAGCTTAAATGGTTGAAGACTCGTTACGACCGGAAATGTTCCTATTCAAGTCTACGGCCATTAAAATGCATTGGGATATTATGCAAATATTGTCGTAGTGTGAAAAGTAGCTTTTATGGTTTTGGCGCCACAGCAAATAATAATAAGAAGTACGTCGGCCTTCTAAAGTTGTTTTTGCTTTCAGCAAGCACACTTAAACCAAGGAAAGACGTTTGTTTGAGGGGACATTGACGCCGCCCACTATCCCCCCCTAAAACAGAGCCTCTACTGTGCCTCATGTCGCATGCTTCTCTCACATGACCCTCTCCAAATCCCCACAGCCTGCATGTATATGCAGTGTTTGCTTAGAGAGAGAGGAGAAATGAAAGACAAAGAGAAACAGGGTGAGAGACATATGAAAATGATGTTGTAACTGGACAACATGGTAGTCCGTCTTGTAGTGATGAACACCAGTGATGAGGGGTGGCCACGTACAAAAGGAATATACATTACTCTAGTCTGGTGCATGAACGATTCCATGGCAATCCGGCATGAATGATGGAACACTTTTCACATTCTCTGTTTACCCCACGTTGATCATTAGTAACAGCGTCATAGCCACAGTAACATCAAACCATCAAATACAGTATGTACTGCATTGTGACATGGCTGCCATGGTTAACATAATATCAGCATTCTGCAAGCTGTACATGGTTGAAATGGAAAGGAGGGGGAGATGGGGCATGTTATATTTATTGTGTTGTGTATGGGATTTAGTGAACATCCACTGTGAATCTGACACAGGAACAACTCCTCTTTGTTCCTTTCACTTGTCCAAACACTACTCGAGATATTTGTGTTCCTCACACCCTCCCACAACTCAATGGATAAAAGAGTAGAAACAGACAGGTGAAGGACAGGGAGGTTGGTGTTGAAATACGTTTTAATCTGAGGTGACAAAAAGACACCTATAGCAGGAAGTACTAAAACACTATTTGTGTACGGGAGCAAACTTCTTCCATAGTACTGTAAAAATGATTCTGTCCCTATCTCTGCACAACAGAATGAAGTGTTTGTTATCTGTCGTAAACCCGTCATCACGGGCCTAATGAGCAGTAATTAACACTTCGAACTGCCATGAGAGAGGGAAAGTAAGTGGGAGTGAGGTCTGCCTCCATAGTACTGTACTCTGGGCCAGTGAATGTGACTTCTGACAGATGATATGATATATTATATCATACAGGGATCATATCTGAAGTTTCCCAGGCATGTCATTTTTAGCTCTGATGAAGAGGCATTTATGGTGATGTGACTGAAAAAGGTTACCAATGAAAGAGGAAGCGTTTTTATTTTGTTGGTGCTTTTATATCAGAATTTGGTGAAGGATGAGCTGGTTAAAAATTGTAATATTAAAATAAGAACTAAATCCTACTCATTGTCGTAAATAAGAATGTGTAAACAAAAAATAATCTAAGCAAGCATGAAATCCTGGGGCCCTTGTTAAGGTCAACGGCATCATGAACTTTACCTAGTACCATGATATTTTAGCCAAAACCTGGTTGCCTCTTCCAGAAGGCTTACATTTGGCCTCAAGTGGATCTTCCAGCAAGACAATTACCCCAAGCACCAGTGGCAATTTTAACATGACAATATTGGTGGGGCAAACTCAATCAATCAAAGCTCATGTGCATTGAAACCAGTAACATACAGTGGCTACACATTGAATGCACTAGTAATAACCAATCCCAGAAATGAGTTTTGAGCCACACGCACAAATATGATAACATTTGGGTTATGATCAGTTGATGGCTACCGACGATATCTTTAGCTCTTATAGCATGGAAGACTACAACAGTCGAGCATACTTTAATAGAGTAAACTAGCTAGTAATCGTTCTGCAATATTGCGATACTGCGTGAATCTGCCTGTTCCAAATGGGCTCGGTTAACAATATGCAACATTCATAGTGCTGTTCTCTTGCTTCATCTATTGCATGTACAGTTCCATTAAATATGTTTCGAATATATTTAGAACTTCTACATGTGGTTAACATTGGTATTACAGGCTGCCATCAAACATCAACAATAAGACATGTAGCCTATAGGATATCGTAGCTAGCCTACCTCAAAACAGATGTTAGCCACGGCTCCATGTACCACCACAAACCACTCCACTTGAACCTTATTTTCCAGCTTGTTTTATTTGAATGGATTGACATATTTTAAAGTTTAGGTGGTTAATGAGCACCGAGATGTTTTATCTCTACATTTCCTTCATAATGCAAAGTTTTAAAATGATTTGCCAAAAGGTAGCTAAGCTAAGTGACATGTTTCAGCTAGCTAAGATACCTAGCTTGAAGAAGTGGTAACAGTGCGTGGTAAACAACTCGCTAACTATGAAGTTCATCGGTCCGATCAAAGTTACCAGGCATAAGACATTGATTTATCTGTGGTCTTCATGGGTGGGCACTTCTACTGTAAATCAATGGAGCACAGAATAGGGGCTTTTTCTGGCTAGCTCTCCCAGCAGGTGCTGCAGTGACGTATTTTCCCCATGAGTGACAGCACCCTCAGCCAATCACACACAACCAGGGAAGATCAATGACACCTATGCTCTGTACTTTCTCTGTCTGCTCTCCACCACAGAAAGCACAGAGTGCGGCTGAAACAGCTGCATTTTTGTAGCTGCCTTATTCAACGAAAATGTACCAAAAAAAAAAAGAATACAATGGGAACGGGAAGATCCATTTGCGACCAAGCTTTAACTTCCTGACTGATGTCTTGAGATGTTGCTTCAATATAACCACATCATTTTCCTACGTCATGATGCCATCTATTTTGTGAAGTGCACCAGTCCCTCCTGCAGAAAAGCACCCTCACAACATGATGCTGCCACCCCCGTGCTTCATGGTTGGAATGGTGTTCTTCGGCTCGCAAGCCTCCCCCTTTTTCCTCCAAACATAACGATGGTCATTATGGCCGAACAGTTGTATTTTTGTTTCATCAGACCAGAGGACATTTCTCCAAAAAGTATGATGTTTGTCCCCATGTGCAGTTGTAAATTGTAGTCTGGCTTTTTATGGCGATTTTGGAGCAGTGGCTTCTTCCTTGCTGATCGGTCTTTCAGATTATGTCGATATAGGACTCATTTTACTGTGGATATAGATACTTTTGTACTTGTTTCCTCCAGCATCTTCACAAGGTCCTTTGCTTTGTTCTGGGATTGATTTGCACTCTTTTGCAATCTCTAGGAGACAGAATGCGTCTTCTTCCTGAGCAGTATGATGGCTGCGTGGTCCCATGGTGTTTATACTTGCGTACCATTGTTTGTACAGATGAACGTGGTACTTTCAGGCGTTTGGAAATTTCTCCCAAGGATGAACCAGACTTGTGGAGGTCTACCATTTTTTTCTGAGGTCTTGGTGGATTTCTATTGATTTTCCATAATGTCAAGCAAAGAGGCACTGAGTTTGAAGGTAGGCCTTGAAATACATCCACAGGTACACCCCCAATTGACTCATATGCATACGTATATACTGTACTCTACATCATCGACTGCATTCTTATGTAATACATGTATCACTAGCCACTTTAACTATGCCACTTTGTTTACTTTGTCTACATACTCATCTCATATGTATATACTGTACTCGATACCATCTACTGTATGCTGCTCTGTACCATCACTCATTCATATATCCTTATGTACATATTCCTTATCCCCTTACACTGTGTATAAGACAGCAGTTTTGGAATTGTTAGTTAGATTACTTGTTGGTTATCACTGCATTGTCGGAACTAGAAGCACAAGCATTTCGCTACACTCACATTAACATCTGCTAACCATGTGTATGTGACAAATAAAATTTGATTTGATTTGAATTAGCCTATCAGAAGCTTCTAAATCCGTGACATAATTTTTGGGATTTTTCCAAACTGTTTAACGGCTCCCGCAAAATCTCTCGTTTTATGTAGCGTGGCAGTACTTTGGGGGTGTATGCTATCAGATAATAGCTTCTCATGCTTTCGCCGAAAAGCATTTTACAAATCTGACTCGGTAGCTAGATTCACAACGAGTGTAGCTTTAATTCAGTACCTTGTATGTGTGTATTAATGAAAGTTTGAGTTTTATCAAAAACTATACGTGGCGCACTTGAAATTTCCGCTGATTTGATCCCCACAGCGGGAGCACGTCCCCAACAGGTTAAAGGCCCAGTCAACTTAGTATATGTAAACTTCTGACCCACTGGAATTGTGATACAGTGAATTATAAGTGAAATAATCTGTCTGTAAACAATTGTTGGAAAAATGACTTGTGTCATGTCCACAGCAGATGTCCTAACCGACTTGCCAAAACTATAGTTTGTTTATCAAAAGTTTTGTGGAGTGGTTTGAAAACAAGTTTTAATGACTCCAACCTAAGTGTATGTAAACTTACGACTTCAGCTGTAGCTGTTTTTTCTGCATCGGCAGGACAGAACGGCAGAGTCCAGTAAAAACAGGGGGGGGGATCTCTTTGTCAACAACAGCTGGTGCACAATCTCTAAAATGAAGGACGTCTCGAGGTTCTGCTCGTTTGAGTTAGAATACCTCATGATAAGATGTGGAATGTAGTATTTACCAAGAAAGTTTTCATCTGTATTTTTTGTAGCTGTTTATTTACCACCACAAACCTATGCTGGCACTAAGACCACACTCGATGAGCTGTATAGAGCCATAAGCAAACAAGAAAATGCTCATCCAAAAATACAGACTTTAATACGGAAGTGGTCCGATGAGGCGGATGCTAAGCTACAGGACTGTTTCGCTAGCACAAACTAGAATAAGTTCTGAGATTTATCCGATGGTATTGAGGAGTTTACCACATCAGCCATGGCTTCATTAATAAATGCATCAACGATGTTGTCCCCACAGTGACCGTAAGTACATATCACAACCAGAAACCATGGACTACAGGCAACATACGCACTGAGCTAAAGGCTAGAGTTAGTGCTTTCAAGGAGCGGGACACTAATCCGGACACTTATAAAAAATCCCGGTTCACCCTATGACGAACCATCAAACTGGCAAAGTGTCAATAGAAGACTAAGATCGAATCCTACTACACTGGCGTTGACGCTCTTCGGATGTGGCAGGGCTTGCAAACTTTCACGGATGACAAAGGGAAACCCGGCCGAGAGCTGCTCAGTGACGCGAACCAACCAGACGGGCTAAATTAATTATATGATCACTTCACAAGGCCGCAGGGCCTGACATATTACCAGGACGCACACTCAGAGCATGCAATAACCAGCTGGCAAAGTGTCTTAGATTACATTTTCAACCTTTCCCTGACCCATTCTGTAATACCTACATGTTTCAAGCAAACCACCATAGTCCCTGTGCACAAGAACGCCAAGGTAACCTGTCTAAAGGACTTTCACATCTGTAGCCATGAAATGCTTTGAAAGGCTGGTCAAATCAACACCACAATCCCAAAAACGTGGACCCACTCCAATTCGCAATATTCCCCAACAGATACACAAATGACACAATCTCTATTACACTCCACACTGCCCTTTCCCACCTGGACAAAAGGAACACGTAGGGGGAATGCTGTTCATTAATCATAGCTCAGCGTTCAACACATTTACATTTACATTCACATTTAAGTCATTTAGCAGACGCTCTTATCCAGAGCGACTTACAAATTGGTGCATTCACCTTATGACATCCAGTGGAACAGCCACTTTACAATAGTGCATCTAAATCTTTTAAGGGGGTGAGAAGGATTACTTTATCCTATCCTAGGTATTCCTTAAAGAGGTGGGGTTTCAGGTGTCTCCGGAAGGTGGTGATTGACTCCGCTGTCCTGGCGTCGTGAGGGAGTGTGTTCCACCATTGGGGAGCCAGAGCAGCGAACAGTTTTGACTGGGCTGAGCGGGAACTGTACTTCCTCAGTGGTAGGGAGGCGAGCAGGCCAGAGGTGGATGAACGCAGTGCCCTTGTTTGGGTGTAGGGCCTGATCAGAGCCTGGAGGTACTGAGGTGCCGTTCCCCTCACAGCTCCGTAGGCAAGCACCATGGTCTTGTAGCGGATGCGAGCTTCAACTGGAAGCCAGTGGAGAGAGCGGAGGAGCGGGGTGACGTGAGAGAACTTGGGAAGGTTGAACACCAGACGGGCTGCGGCGTTCTGGATGAGTTGTAGGGGTTTAATGGCACAGGCAGGGAGCCCAGCCAACAGCGAGTTGCAGTAATCCAGACGGGAGATGACAAGTGCCTGGATTAGGACCTGCGCCGCTTCCTGTGTGAGGCAGGGTCGTACTCTGCGGATGTTGTAGAGCATGAACCTACAGGAACGGGCCACCGCCTTGATGTTAGTTGAGAACGACAGGGTGTTGTCCAGGATCACGCCAAGGTTCTTAGCGCTCTGGGAGGAGGACACAATGGAGTTGTCAACCGTGATGGCGAGATCATGGAACGGGCAGTCCTTCCCGGGAGGAAGAGCAGCTCCGTCTTGCCGAGGTTCAGCTTGAGGTGGTGATCCGTCATCCACACTGATATGTCTGCCAGACATGCAGAGATGCGATTCACCACCTGGTCATCAGAAGGAGGAAAGGAGAAGATTAATTGTGTGTTGTCCATAGTGCCCTCTAAGTTCTTCACTAAGCTAAGGGCCCTGGGACAGAACACCTCCCTCTGCAACTGGATCCAGGACTTCCTGGCAGGCCGCCCCCAGTTGGGGACGGTAGGCAACAACACATCCGCCACGCTGACCCTCAACACGAGGGCCCCTCAGTGGTGCATGCTCGGTCCCCTCCTGTACTCTCTGTTCACCCACGACTGCGTGGAAGCGCACGACTCCAACACCATCATTAAGTTTGTCGAAGACACGACGGCGGTAGGCCTGATCACCGACGACAATGAGACAGCCTTTAGGGAGGAAGTCAGAGACCTGGCAGTGTGGTGCCAGGACAACAAACTCTCCCTTAACGTGGGCAAGACAAGTGAGCTTATCGTGTGAGGAGCTTAAATGTGATTTTACTCAAGAGCAGCGTTGTACTGGCTTTGGGGGAGTAGGCCTAATAGTTGAGGCTTTAAAAATAGAAGATAGAGTGAAAGTATGCATGAAGTTTAAATAGCAAGCGCTATTTCCCTGCATTATATACGTCCCTGCACAATAACACGTCTCATTTCACATTAATACCTCTCTGTACAGTAATGCCACAGTTCCCACAGTACAACAAACACACACAGCGGTTTTGCAGTAGTAAAACTGTCATTGTGCTCTGTAAAGGGAAGGGACAAAATCCATTAGAGATTACAATGACTCACATTCTATCTTTCATTTCATTTTACATGTTGAATATTTAAGCTCTGGTTGATTAGTAAAAAAAAAAATTAAAAGCAGCACCATCTATTTCTATCTGGCTCTGGTTACAATTTCAAATCCAGTGATAGAAAGTTGTTTGAGATTTTTGTTTTAGGCCTATCCCAAACCTTAACCCTTACCTTAACCATTCAGAATTAATGCCTAACCTTAATAGTTCAGTGTTAATGCTTAAACTTCACCCTAACCTTAAAATTCCGTAGTTTTATGCCTAAACGTAACCTTAAACACTTCCAAATTTGACGTTGGCAACAACTTAAGAATTTGTCATTTGCGAAACATGGATGAACGTCTAATTCTGACGTGAGACTGTGAGAGCTAGTTGTATCCTTACACACCATTACTCATATAAACCAGGTAAATCCATGGGCATACTCATATAAAACAGGTCTAAGCCTCAACATTAATTCAAAGCAGGTCTACACTTGTACTTTAATTACAGACCAGGTGTACAACTCACCCAATATATATATATATATAAACATGTCTATTCCTTGAAACCGCAATTGTCTAAAAATAGGTATACTTCCACATTTCAGTCCATATATTCAAACAAACCAGGTCAAAACCTGTACTTCACCCTGAATTTACATACCTACAAAGTCTGCACCTGTGAGCATCTGCCTAGGATTTCAAAGGTTGCAAGTTCAAATCCACTTGTAACCTCTCTCTGCATATACTTTATCTATCTCTCTCTCTCTCTCTCTTCCAAATTGAAACTATCTCCCAAACTTAGACTTTGGAGGTAGAATAGGCTTTATCTTACCCAAGAACCATATCTTAGCTTGTTGACAGCTGCGGAGTCTGTGCTAGTGTTTACTTACTGCCTCAAAGTGATGAAAATGGATTTGTCTCAAACAAATACATTTCATCAATTTATTCACAGTGGTTTTCCACCCATGTGTGTCTGTGATTGTGAAAGACTAAGCTCATCTTTTCACTGGGTCACATTATTTCACCAGCCTTTCGGATGTCAATTACAAAATGTGATTTTACTCCAGAGCAGTGTTGTACTGGCTTTGGGGGAGTAGGCCTAATAGGAGAGGCATTAAAAATAGAAGATAGAGTGAAAGTATGCATGAAGTTTAAATAGCAAGCGCTATTTCCCTGCAGTATATACGTCCCTGCACAATAACACGTCTCATTTCACATTAATACCTCTCTGTACAGTAATGCCACAGTTCCCACAGTACAACAAACACACACAGCAGTAGTAAAACTGTCATTGTGCTCTGTAAAGGGAAGGGACACAATCCATAGAGATTACAATGACTCACATTCTATCTTTCACTTCATTTTACATGTTGAATATTTAAGCTCTGGTTGATTGGTTTAAAAAGTTTAAAAGCAGCACCATCTATTTCTATCTGGCTCTGGTTACAATTTCGAATCCAGTGATAGAAAGTTGTTTGAGATGTTTGTTTTAAGCCTATCCCAAACCTTAACCCTAACCTTAACCATTCAGAATGAATGCCTAACCTTAATAGTTCAGTGTTAATGCTTAAACTTCACCCTAACCTTAAAATTCCGTAGTTTTATGCCTAAACGTAACCTTAAACTCTTCCAAATTTGACGTTGGCAACAACTTAAGAATTTGTCATTTGCGAAACATGGATGAACGTCTAATTCTGACGTAAGACTGTGAGAGCTAGTTGTATCCTTACATACCATTACTCATATAAACCAGGTAAATTCATGGGCATACTCATATAAACCAGGTAAATCCATGGGCATACTCAACTAAACCAGGTAAATCCATGGGCATACTCATATAAGCCAGGTAAATCCATGGGCATACTCATATAAACCAGGTAAATCCATGGGCATACTCATATAAACCAGGTAAATCCATGGGCATACTCAACTAAACCAGGTAAATCCATGGGCATACTCATATAAGCCAGGTAAATCCATGGGCATACTCATATAAACCAGGTAAATCCATGGGCATACTCATATAAAACAGGTCTACCCCAGTACCCAAGCTTCAGACCAGGTCTACACTTGTCCTTTAACCCCAATATTCGTACAGACCAGGTGTACAACTAACCCAATATATAAACAAACATGAAACCATGAATCCGCAATGGTAATAAAAATACGTATACTTCCCAATACTATTATTAACCAGATATACAACCGCATCTCAGCCAAAATACCCATACAAACCAGCTGTAGACTTGTGGCCATGTCCCAATACCCTGATAAGTTCTACACTTCTGACTATTCAGCAAAGCTAACATACACTAAGTCTACCCTTGTGCAAGAGACATCAAACAAACCTATTGACATTAAAAGACTGAAGCATTGGATGAATTTAAAGGTTTTTCATGTCACATTTCCACCTGCAAATCAGACATGTAACATTTCTACCTCAATCAGATCTCAATAGTAATAAAGTAATGAAGGACTGAGAAAAACTCTCCGGTCCGGCCAGTTGTTGTGTAAGATACTGTCTCCCTGTTTTATGATTCGTTGACAACACTAGCAAGACATTTGTGTTTACAACTCTTCCTCACGTCCTTGAAACAGTTGTTTTATAACAGTTTTTGTGAATAAAGTGTTCAATATTTTTCCTGTGTTTTACAATTGATATGGTCTCGGCTATTTTGAGACATGATGATGCATTTGGCAAGTGACACTTTGCTTCTTGAAAGTCCAATATCTTGAAAACTTGACTGCTGACATGCAAAATATTTTGGATGAAAAAAATACAAAAATATCATTTTTGAGTGTAGCGTTTTTTGTATGTTTTATTTTTCCTTTAAGGAGCATCAGGTACTGTTGGAATTTCTACCAAAGGCATGTCCATCTTTTTGTGAGAAATTACACTGGTCACTCAAAACATTTATAAAGTATTTATAAATTATACATAGCCCTCACTTTAGATTACTTTACTATTGATTAGTTAATGGTTTATAAGGACCTATGTTAAACATCTCATGAAGGAAATTATTAATCATTTTTTACATACTTTAAAAGTTGTTTATAACTGTGTGAATAACTACCTCACTAACATTTACAAATGTGGGAATAATGATGGATAAACTACTATGAAGTGCTACCCAACTCTTTCCTCCTTAATTAGTGTATAAGAATAATTACTCTAAATAGTTCCCATTCATCACATACAATGACTTTCCTATTTTCGGTATTTGTTAGCAAACAAGTCAAAGCTAGGTTTAGTAACGTTTTCTTTTGTTAAGCATGACAGTAAGGAAGATCAGGTTGATGCGTGTGTCTGAATGTTTTTGTACGATGACTGTGCAACACAGTGTTTGATATACAAACAGTACTGTTCTGCTCCACAGTGTGAAAGACAGAGAAAAAAATGAAGAAAAGTGGCAGGCCTGATAGAACTACCAGGACCAATGAGTTTTACTATCAGTAAACAGTAGCCATGTTGTTTCTCTGAGGGCTGAGAACAGGGCTCCGGGCAGCCGAGCGGAAATGGAGGAAAACTCGCCTCCCTGCGGACCTGGCATCCTTTCGCTCCCTCCTCTCTACATTTTCCTCTTCTGTCTCTGCTGCTAAAGCCACTTTCTACCACTCTAAATTCCAAGCTTCTGCCTCTAACCCTAGTAAGCTCTTTGCCACCTTCTCCTCCCTCCTGAATCCCCCCCCCCCCTCCTCCCTCTCTGCAGATGACTTCGTCAACCATTTTGAAAAGAAGGTCGACGACATCCGATCCTCGTTTGCTAAGTCAAACGACACCGCTGGTTCTGCTCACACTGCCCTACCCTGTGCTCTGACCTCTTTCTCCCCTCTCTCTCCAGATGAAATCTTGTGTCTTGTGACGGCCGGCCGCCCAACAACCTGCCCGCTTGACCCTATCCCCTCCTCTCTTCTCCAGACCATTTCCGGAGACCTTCTCCCTTACCTCACCTCGCTCATCAACTCATCCCTGACCGCTGGCTACGTCCCTTCCGTCTTCAAGAGAGCGAGAGTTGCACCCCTTCTGAAAAAGCCTACACTCGATCCCTCCGATGTCAACAACTACAGACCAGTATCCCTTCTTTCTTTTCTCTCCAAAACTCTTGAACGTGCCGTCCTTGGCCAGCTCTCCCGCTATCTCTCTCAGAATGACCTTCTTGATCCAAATCAGTCAGGTTTCAAGACTAGTCATTCAACTGAGACTGCTCTTCTCTGTATCACGGAGGCGCTCCGCACCGCTAAAGCTAACTCTCTCTCCTCTGCTCTCATCCTTCTAGACCTATCGGCTGCCTTCGATACTGTGAACCATCAGATCCTCCTCTCCACCCTCTCCGAGTTGGGCATCTCCGGCGCGGCCCACACTTGGATTGCGTCCTACCTGACAGGTCGCTCCTACCAGGTGGCGTGGCGAGAATCTGTCTCCTCACCACGCGCTCTCACCACTGGTGTCCCCCAGGGCTCTGTTCTAGGCCCTCTCCTATTCTCGCTATACACCAAGTCACTTGGCTCTGTCATAACCTCACATGGTCTCTCCTATCATTGCTATGCAGACGACACACAATTAATCTTCTCCTTTCCCCCTTCTGATGACCAGGTGGCGAATCGCATCTCTGCATGTCTGGCAGACATATCAGTGTGGATGACGGATCACCACCTCAAGCTGAACCTCGGCAAGACGGAGCTGCTCTTCCTCCCGGGGAAGGACTGCCCGTTCCATGATCTCACCATCACGGTTGACAACTCCATTGTGTCCTCCTCCCAGAGCGCTCAGAACCTTGGCGTGATCCTGGACAACACCCTGTCATTCTCAACTAACATCAAGGCGGTGGCCCGTTCCTGTAGGTTCATGCTCTACAACATCCGCAGAGTACGACCCTGCCTCACACAGGAAGCGGCGCAGGTCCTAATCCAGGCACTTGTCATCTCCCGTCTGGATTACTGCAACTCACTGTTGGCTGGGCTCCCTGCCTGTGCCATTAAACCCCTACAACTCATCCAGAACGCCGCAGCCCGTCTGGTGTTCAACCTTCCCAAGTTCTCTCACGTCACCCCGCTCCTCCGCTCTCTCCACTGGCTTCCAGTTGAAGCTCGCATCCGCTACAAGACCATGGTGCTTGCCTACGGAGCTGTGAGGGGAACGGCACCTCAGTACCTCCAGGCTCTGATCAGGCCCTACACCCAAACAAGGGCACTGCGTTCATCCACCTCTGGCCTGCTCGCCTCCCTACCACTGAGGAAGTACAGTTCCCGCTCAGCCCAGTCTAAACTGTTCGCTGCTCTGGCCCCCCAATGGTGGAACAAACTCCCTCACGACGCCAGGACAGCGGAGTCAATCACCACCTTCCGGAGACACCTGAAACCCCACCTCTTTAAGGAATACCTAGGATAGGATAAGTAATCCTTCTCACCCCCCCCCCCCTTAAGATTTAGATGCACTATTGTAAAGTGACTGTTCCACTGGATGTCATAAGGTGAATGCACCAATTTGTAAGTCGCTCTGGATAAGAGCGTCTGCTAAATGACTTAAATGTAAATGTAAATGTAAGAAGGCAGTGGACCTGGAAGGAATTGGAAAGGGGGATAGTTTTGCATTCCTTGTGGATGAGAAGAAAGCGCATGTGGATGAAAGGAGCGCCTGGAGTGTCTTCTCAGCCCATGGCTGGCCCAGTGCTAAATCACTAAAGGTGCTGCAACACCGGCACTGCTGCCCAGACCAAGGTCCCAGGTCAGTCCAAATGATTAAACTTGATCTTCAGGACAAATTTTTGTTTGTGTTAACAATCCATTTTCCCTCATAACCAAACCCTGAGCTAGAAAGACACAAAATGCATGAGTTTGGGGTTGTCTCTGGTACACGTCAATACATTTCATAGAGATAAAAATAGATTCCCTGGAAAGAAAATATTTAGAATATGTTTGAGCAGACATCTTAGCATCATGTTGTAGATAGAACGTTTATTTCAGTGTTTGAGTTGCAAGAAGATTAAGCATCTACCCTCAACCTTGAACCCTTGGGCCAACCCCACCATCACTAATCACATGAGCAAAGGGGTGGCATCTCCAGGCTACAGCTCAACACAGAGAGAGCACATGACTATGGTGCATACAGCACACACACACACACGCGCGCGCGCGCGCACGCACGCACACACACGCACACGCACACACACACACACTCACACGCACGCACGCACGCACGCACGCACGCACGCACGCACACACGCACACACACACACACACACACACACACACACACACACACACACACACACACACACACACACACACCCTGGGAAAAAAATCTGTCATGCTCCCAGCAAACATGGGAGGGAAACAGGTCAAGGATCTTCTAGTATTCAACAATAAGATACTGTTCTTTAACAAAGAGCAATATGGCCAACAATGACACAGCTGAAAGGAACAGGCTAGACTCTGTCGAGAAGCTCCCAGGATGCCTACACCCCTGCTGGGGCGAGCAGTTTGCCAGTTATGCCCTCTGGGGTCCCAGCCCCAGTTAAAAATGGAAAATGGTTTAAGTGCAAGTCTTTTACAGTTTTTTTCGATTGCTAAACGACAGTGGACACAACTGGAGTCACATGTGCAAAACTCTAACTACAGTCTGCACAGCAGCAGTTCATGTGGACCAAACTCTAGTTCGTTTTTCATTGCTTGAACACAGTTTTCAAAACTCTACACACTTATCCCATGACTTTAACCACAACCTGCACAACACTGTGGATGTACAGCACTTTGTTCAAATGCCAACACACTGCTGTCAAAACTGTGAACCACACATTCAAAACGGAATAGATTTCAGCCTTGTGCCTTTCAAACACTGCTGATTGCAATTTCAGCTGAAAGGCTAAGCAGGTGTCTTGTTTTAGACTTGTTAGTGAACACACACACATATTACAGTATATATAGGTAGAGCTCAGAAAGACTCATTTTGGAAATGGAACAAGGAAGATGGGTTTGTGGAGGGCGAAGGGTGGCAGGGAGAGGGCGGATGCGTGGAGGAAGACAAAGAAGACAAAGAGCTGTTATTTCAGATGAAATAAGGGCTACACTTATAGACCATGTCGTGAACCATGCTCTCTCATTGAGAGAGGCAGGGTTGAGGGTGCAACCCAATCTGCAAAGATCCACAGTGGCATCTGTAATGCAAATTTTCCATCATGCAAACAGGTGAGAGTTACATCCTTACAGTAAATGAAAACATTACAGGAATCAATTTTGTATTGCAATTATAGAATATTTACACAGATATATATTACAGTAAGTTTGACTGTAAAATATATTTTTTACAACAGGACCCAAAGGCTGCCCCCAACAGGGGGAAGAGGAAAAATATTTTCAGATGCGCAGGAAAATGCTATTGTTGACATGGTTGTTGTCAACAATGCAATACAACTGTGGGAGATTCAAGATAGAGTGCTGGCTGATAATGATATATTTGAAAATGTTAATTCCGTCAGCACAACAACTATTGCTCGAGTCCTAAAGAAACACCAAGTTACAATGAAACAGTTATACACTACCGTTCGAGAGAAACAGTGAACGGGTAAAAGAGCAAAGATACCAATATGTCCAGGTAAGACGTCTGAGGTTACGTACACAGCTATACAAATATTTACAGTAAAAAAAAAACACTAGCATTTCTACAGTAAAACTGTGCACTTACTGTTTTTCAGAGAGTAATGGACGTGGAAGCACTGGAAAGACCACATTCATTTGTATTTATCAATGAAGCTGGATTTAACCTTGCCAAAACACGGCGCAGAGGAAGGAATGTTATAGGTCAAAGGGCCACTGTGGACGTTCCAGGCCAAAGGGGGGGAAATATCACCATGTGTGCTGCAATGGCCAATGATGGTTTGCTTCTCAACACACCACTCATTGGCCCATACAACACAGAAAGGCTTATAGCTTTCCTAGAACAGCTCTATGCTCAGCTAGTGCCAGCAGAACAGGGGGAGCCAGTAAGAAACCCCCAAGTTTTTGTCATAGTTTGCGATAACGTTGCTTTTCACCACTCTGCAGCTGTCACAGATTGGTTTGCAGCACATCACAGATTTATGGCTTTGAACCTGCCTGCATATTCACCCTTCCTCAACCCAATAGAGGAGTTTTTCTCTGCCTGGAGGTGGAACGTGTTTGGTCACCACCCACATGACCAAATGTCTCTTTTGGAAGCCATGCGTGCCGGATGTGAGGACACGAGTCCAGAGGACTGCCAGGGATGGATAAGGCACTCCAGAAGGTTCTTCCCCAGGTGCATGGCAAGAGAAAACATTAGATGTGATGTTGAAGAAAACCTGTGGCCTGATGCTAGAGACAGGCAGGATTAGCCCCTCAATTATTTGTTCGAATTACAGTATGTACTTTTAGTTTCTACCTTTTTTTTCTCATTACTGTAATTCCTTAAATTACTACAGACTATTGAAGCAAACTGCTAATTTTCATTTACCTTAAAGAATTGTTATGTTCTAAAAATGGTAATAAATCATGTGAAAGAATGTCACTATTTTCTTTGAAGAAAATATTACTTTGTATGAAGTCACTGAAATTGTTCAAACTGTAAAGATGAAAAGTTTGTATTTTCTGTATTGGTGTTTGATGCTAGTGTTTTTACTCTCAGTGTGTTCTGAGTGACAGTGTGTGTTATCTCAGTGAGGGTTGTGCATAGTGGTTGGCTGCACTGAGCGTGTTTTGAGCCATGTGTTAAGAGTTGTGTTGCTTGGAATGAGTATTGCAGGTGATGTGAACTGTTTAGCTCAGGTGACTGTTGGTAGTGCAGACTGTAGTTAGAGTTTTGCACATGTGACTCCAGTTGTGCCCACTGTCGTTTAGCAATCGAAAAAAAACTGTAATATAGAGCTCCACATATGTGTGTCAGTGACTGATGAGCGAACATCTGACTGTATTTGTCCATTTGTGTCAGTTAGATAAACTCACTGACTTGTATTTGAGCAGTTTAGCATCATTAGTGAACTGTGCTGGAAGGCCTGGAGGAAAGAAAGAAACATTGGGGCGATTCACGCCAGAGTGACCGGAAATATTTTTGGTATCTCAGATTGTTCTGGCAATTCTCGCATAGAAACTTCATTGAGAGAAAAGTTGTTTGACATACTTTTGACATTTATATCACACTTTTATTTTGAGTAAATACTTATGAAAGTGACCATTTTAGGCGCCTTAGACCTACACAGGCCTCCAGTAAGACCCTATGATTCGTGAACATGATGTAGACAACATCTTGGTGTCATTACGCTCCTCATAGTGAGCTCTAAAGTACGCCTTGATTCTGCCACACATATTTATTTAACATAGAACATCTCAGAAGTACCCTTTTTGATCGCTTATTTTCAGGCATGTTGTTTGAAACAATATACTCTTCAAACACGTTGAATTTCGAGAGTGTGCTCTGTGGTACCGTTTTATACGCAGAAATTGACATTACATGTCATTAACTGATCAGCCCTCCTTTAGGATTGCATATTCAGCAAATCACCAGCTGAGGGAGTTCTCTTTGATTCCATTTTCCCATTCACTGTGTTGATAATCTCGGTTGACCAAGAACTAAAGGTTCAAGTAATTGGTCAGCTGCTCAATTAAGTTCAGGGTTCAGATGTGTTAAGAGAAGGGATTAAGAGATGCTAGAACGAAGAGCAGAACCCGAACGAGGAGCTCCACCCTCTCTCTTTTCAAGTTATGGACCGAATACCCCCCTTCCGAAATTGGAAAGATGCTCAATTTGCCCAAATAACCAGTGACTTAAAACCCAAACATCGGACCTAATGCTGCTCGTTATTACACACGTCCCATTTCTTCCCAACAGATTCTACGGTACCAGCTATGTTTATGTATATCTGTCCACGGAGATTACTGTGTTGGTGGTCAAAGGACCATTTTCAAGTCCGGGGAAGGACTGCCCGTTCCATGATCTCGCCATCACGGTTGACAACTCCATTGTGTCCTCCTTCCAGAGCGCTAAGAACCTTGGCGTGATCCTGGACAACACCCTGTCGTTCTCAACTAACATCAAGGCGGTGGCCCGTTCCTGTAGGTTCATGCTCTACAACATCCGTAGAGTACGACCCTGCCTCACACAGGAAGCGGCGCAGGTCCTAATCCAGGCACTTGTCATCTCCCGTCTGGATTACTGCAACTCGCTGTTGGCTGGGCTCCCTGCCTGTGCCATTAAACCCCTACAACTCATCCAGAACGCCGCAGCCCGTCTGGTGTTCAACCTTCCCAAGTTCTCTCACGTCACCCCGCTCCTCCGCTCTCTCCACTGGCTTCCAGTTGAAGCTCGCATCCGCTACAAGACCATGGTGCTTGCCTACGGAGCTGTGAGGGGAACGGCACCTCAGTACCTCCAGGCTCTGATCAGGCCCTACACCCAAACAAGGGCACTGCGTTCATCCACCTCTGGCCTGCTCGCCTCCCTACCACTGAGGAAGTACAGTTCCCGCTCAGCCCAGTCAAAACTGTTCGCTGCTCTGGCCCCCAATGGTGGAACAAACTCCCCACGACGCCAGGACAGCGGAGTCAATCACCACCTTCCGGAGACACCTGAAACCCCACCTCTTTAAGGAATACCTAGGATAGGATAAAGTAATCCTTCTCACCCCCTTAAAAGATTTAGATGCACTATTGTAAAGTGGCTGTTCCACTGGATGTCATAAGGTGAATGCACCAATTTGTAAGTCGCTCTGGATAAGAGCGTCTGCTAAATGACTTAAATGTAATGTAAATGCAAATAAAATGTATTACAACTTCAAAATAAGCGGAGCCCGCTCTGGAAATTTGATGTACTTGTAGAGTATATTGTTCCAAACAATATGCCTTTGTTCCAGACAATGTCTTTGTTCTGTTCTGAGAGCAAAAGGGGGTGCAAGGTGCTAATGTTTTGTGTACTTAGTGTAATGTCTGATTGTGTGAACTTTGACCTCTGTTACATGGAATTCATGGAATAACACATCTGATGAATAGAGGAACTGTGTTCTCAGGTGAACTTCAGATGATCAAATGCTCACCTGATTTGTGAGGCATAATTTGGCACTTGACCTCTGACCTTTAATTCCACCAACAAATAGCTGTTGACTGACTCGTGTCGGTCCATCAAGGAAGAACATGTTATTTCTGAGGGAACAGCTACTCATCACTGTTTGTGGCATCATAATGAGAACATTATCTATAGGTGAGGTCAGACATATTCTTCGTATAACATGGAAATTACATTGTGCTGTGGTAAATAACTAGTAAATGGGATTTGCAGCCAAAAACAATGGATATACAGTAACTGATCCTAGAGAAAGAAAATATCTGACTGTATTCACAAATGAGAAATATAAACTGTAAATGATAAAGGGAAGTGTACGTTTCACAACTGGAAAGTGTTATCATCTGATCTGAATACAGTGCTAATTCTCTTGCTGCTGGCACTCCATACAGCCAAAAATGGAGTTGATACCTGGAAATGTGTGCCTTGTACAAAGGGAAAATATGTTTAGGCATGAGTTTAAGGATAGAAAGAGGTGTATGGCAAATATAGCCTAAATAAGTACAAAACTGTACTTTGTCTAGTGCCTGAATTGTACTGCCCAGAAGCAGGGTCTCACATGATAAAACCCAGATAGGGTTTTACACCAGTCATAAGATAAGCACTCTTTCTCATCTGTTTATATTAGGTTCTACCTCGCAGCAATATGATGACAAACATATCACTGTCCTAAATCAGCAGTTCTCTCCTCTCCTTCTCTCCCTCTTCCTCTCCCTCTGTATAGTTGTGTGTGTGCCTCTAAGAGAGACGAGAGACCACTTTAGTTACATTTACCACAAATCCTTAAATAGAATCTCAAAATGATTTTACATCATATATTAACTCAAAGTCAATCCTATACAATTATCGTTATCTAAACTATAACAGATATGATTAAACTGGATATGGTCTTAAAATACTTTTCTGTTTAAGACTAGCCTATCATTTTCTTTCCATCGGGCAACAGGTTATTGCTTTAGGCCTACTGTGTATGTTCCAATCCCCTTTTGTGCCTAAAAGTGCATTATTCATTAAATGAGCTAATATAATAGTGTATAAATCCTTAAATTGATATTTTGATATTGCCAAATGACTTAAGAAAGTGATAGGCCCATGGACACTCCATCCTCCAGTTGTGAGTGGTTTTTTATTTTGTTGTGGCAGAGGTTTTGATCTAAGTGATAAATCAATGGAAGTATCACTTACAGAGATGGTGTTTTAATCTGGAAATGATACCTCTGTTAAACAAAAGCCTGGCAAAGCACCGGTCCACGGAGACGCATCTGTAACAGGATAGGCGCCTTGAGGGACCTGCCGGGGCCAAGAGACGAATCCATTTTACAGCAGAGCAGTCCAAACAGTAAGTAGGCTCTCCTCACGGAGAAGAAAAGTGCAGGACAGTGGAGGCCGGCCACAGTAGTTTACTCAGCCGCCTGGCTTCAAGTTTCACAAGAGAGACTGATGTTACATATCAAACAAGCCAAAGAGATTAGTAATCTAATTGTCTGGCACTCGCTCATATGGCCAAATACATAAAAATCTGATTCCCTCTCACTCTCATAAAGTTAAACATTATTACAATCAAATTTCCTTCTATTTCTTTCCCTCTTTCACCCACTTGGCCAGCTGAGTTATGGTCTGTAAGGTGTCTCACCAAGCATTGCTTACTGTTAAAACAGATCCATATTTCTCATTTTAAATCAGATCCAATACCAATTCAATAATATACATTAGATGGATGACGTTGGTATCTTCTGGTTAGTTTGCCTTTGGTTTTGTTTCATTGACAGAAATGTATGAGAACTGCCAAATTACTTTATAGGCCTACCAAACAAAATCCAGAATGCTGTTCATTGACAACAGTTCAGCATTCAATGCTTTTGTTCCGTCCAAGCACATCACCGAGCTCAGGGTCCTGGGCCTGGACACCACCCTCTGCAACTGGATAACAGAATTCCTGACAGGCAGACCACAGGATGTGAGGATTGGCAACAACATCTCCTCTTAAAACAGGGGCCCCCCAGGGATGAGTCCTCGGCTCTCTGCTGTACTCCCTGTTCACCCATGACTGCGGGGCTAAGCATGACATCAACTTGCTGATGACACCACGGTTGTAGGCCTGATCACTGAACAATGACGAGTCCGCCTAAAGGGAGGAGGTAACTGAAATGGCATTGTGGTGCCAGGACAACAAACAACCTCTCCCTCAAAGTCCGCAAAACAAATTAGTTAATCGTCGACTTCAGGAAGCAGAGGATAGGACACGTCACGATCCACATCGAAGGGAGTGCAGTGGAGAGAATCAGCTGTTTTAAGTTCCTCGAGAACTTGTCATGGACCAATATGTCAAGAGGGCGCAACAGCACCTCTACTTCCTAAGGCGGCTGAAGAAATTTGTCATGCCCCCTGGTCCTCTCCAAATACTACCGCTCCACTATCGAGAGTGTCTTGACATGCTGCATCAGGGCCTGGTAAGGGAGGTTCTCTGCCAACGACCGCAAATCCCTCCAGCGGGTGGTGAAGACGGCCCAGTTCAACACTGGCGCCATGCTCCCAACTCCCAAAACGATGCCTGAGGATGCATCGCAGGACCCAACACACCCCAGCCATGGACTGTTTCCTCCCTTACTATCCCACAGACGGGATCGGAGCATCCAGTCTCGGGACCAACAGGCTCAAAGACAGTTTCTATCCACAAGCCCTCAGACTGCTTAACACTTGAACTGGACTGACCACCGGCACTGACTCTCGGTATCTTAGCAAACATGCAGTCACTCACTCCATCACACCTGCACACACACACACACACACACACACACACACACACACACACACACACACACACACACACACACACACACACACACACACACACACACACACACACACACACACACACACACACACACACACACACACACACACACACACACACACACACACACACACACACACACACCTTTCACCAAACAACCATTGATCCAGAATATAAGTTTACTGTGAAATACCATGAGAACAGTGGTGACCCGTCATTCAGGGCTGCCCCACCTGTTTTGAGCACCACATTTTTAGCAACCCCCCAAAAAATACATGTTTTAGGCTTGCCTGTTTTGCGTGTTATTTTGGCATTAATACGTAATAGACATATCAGTTCATATATAAACATATGTCATTGGGTTAATAAAGCGGCATACAAACATGGTCTCATTTTTGTTTTCTTGAGTAAGGCATCTCCAAAATGCCGGTGTTTCAGCCTAGCTCAGTGCTTTCTGTGGTGGTGGAGCAAACCAGCAGAAACTATGAGTATCGAGTATTGCGCCGTGATTGGCTCAGTGTTCTATCACTCATGAGAACACTACGTCACCACCGAGTCTAAGGGTAAAAGCTCAAAATTCTAGCCCCTTGGGTGCTGCCATAGAGTTTCATTAGAAGTGTCCATCCAAGAAGGCTCAAGGTCATTGGCCACAGATAAAATGACATCAAATCATGTTATATCTACAGTAGCTTTGATTTGACCAAATCTTAGCCAGCAGTCATCATTATGAATCAAGTCGACAATCTATTGGCAAATCCTTTTTAATCCTTGTCATATGAAGAGAAATTATAGATAAAACGTATCGGTGCTCATCGGCCATTGGAAATCGCAAATTCAACAATGAGTGGTTTGGAAGGAATCAGCGGCTAACTGCAAGCAATCATTAGCCTGCTATTCAGTGAAGTGGCTGTGTGCTCTCAAATCTAAGATGAAGGGTCTCTTTTCCCAGTTTAAAATTTAAAAAGTTCAACATTGGCCATGCTGTCAATGAAGCATGATTTGTGCGGCGCTCAAAACAGCTATTGACTCGGAACTGCCAAATCTGACTTTAGTGAGTTCAAGACAACTGGGAACTCAGGGAAACGAGCTACAACTGGGAATTGTAAAATTGGGAACTCTGGCCTCTTCTAGAACTACGAGCTGAAGTTTGATGACAAGATTTTCCCCCAATGGATCCTCGCGCCACCTTCCCGTTCAAGTCAACACAGCACAACAAGCTGAGTCCAAACTTGTTTTGTATGATGCTGCATAAATTCCGTAATATGTCAGGGAGATGTGTATGCTGTAGCTAAGAAAGTAATACTAAGTGTATGTTGTGTAGTAAGCTGTTGGTATGTGCCTCACCCTAATAATTTGGTCTATTTTCATCTCTTAGTTTTGCCTAACTGTTCTGACTTGATGGTGCACATGTAGCCTATAACCTGTTTTTGAGAAATGTAATCATCCAATATTGTAAGAGCTTTCATTGTCTGCTTATATGCCCCCTTTTATCCTACGGTTCTGACTTGTTGGGCAGGGAGAACACTGTAAGGACGGCCCATGTTCTGAATTCTGTCGCTGTACATTTCAACTACGCCCGTCCAAGCTCGCTCATTGATGTCTTAATCGAAATGACGGATTGCCTCTTATCCCCTCGTCGTCCCCTTATGCCATAGTTATAGTACATCTCAATTGTCAGTAGAAACCACATTTGAGCAAGTCAGCCATATCAGCTATGTTTTTCTTAAAGGCAGTAAATGAGGCTGAGTGAACTGTTTCGCTGCCATACAAGGCTCTGCTGATAGCCAGGTGTTGTGGTGCTATAGTGCAATTAATGGATTGTTTAGTGTTGTGTTGTGTAGTGGCTTTGCTGGCATGCATCCCATATTATATATTTTTTTGCCCCACCAAGATTGAAATGCTAAAATCATCACTGCATGAGAACATTGATTAAATCACCTACACTTCTCAATGTAGTTATTTTAACAACCAGTTAATCCAATAGTAAACAAATGCAAGATACATTTTTAAAAATTGCCCTTTGAATATGCTATATGCTACAGTACTGCAAATTACAGTACGTTACACAGGTTTTGAAAAACATTTGGCAATACACTTGCACTACGCATCAAAATTGACTTGAGAATCTCATTTCCATCATTTTGGTACCATGTGTGATTAATTGAAGGTTTGATCCCTGAAGACATCTTTCACAATCATTGATGCAAAAAAATAAATGTATTGTTCAGATATAATTACCACATAGATGTACTGTAATCAAATGAAACAAATGAAATGGATGAAAGAAAGAAACATAACGTTTAGTAGGCACTAGGTTACATCAAGCCTGTCTTGAGCATTTGTCCTCATCCATGGTCTGAAGGAGGAAGGCACATCCATGGGGATGGCAATCATGCACCTTCCACCTGTATTGTAATCATGAATTATATTCACAATACAGTACTACACTTATGTATTGTAGTCATCCTGTGTGGCCCACACAGTTTGTGGGTTTGATTCCCACTGTGGTCCCATACGAAAATATATGTGCACTCACTTGTCACTTTGGATAAAAGCGCCTGCTACGTAAATGGCATATATTACTGTATTACAGTGCTGTATTGGCCCCACACAGGAATTGTGGGTTCGTTTCCCACTGGGGTAACCTGTGAAAATATGTGGACTCTCTGGTGTCACTGGATAAAAGCGCCTGCTACGTAAATGGCATATATTACTGTATTGGCCAATGCAATTTTAATAACGCTGTGTGAAAAAAGACCCCATCAGTTATTTTTGTAGAAATGTTTACTGTATAGGGGATGCATTTGTTACATACAGTACATCTCTGATCTTGTCACTATCAGATTTGTATTTTTATTTACTGTAAAATCATAATAGTCATCATCATAATAGTCCGTTACAATAAATACCATACTTTATATATTTATACTTTACAAACATACATTGTCATGAAGTTCTCAAAATCTGTAGTAGACAAACTAATTTAAAATATATAGGTTTACCAAATTCACGTAGAAATATGTGTTACAGATCTGTCATTCTCAGTCTAAGAAGCTGTAGATCTGTTTATATATGTGCTATTTCTATGTTTTCCATGTTTACGTTTGTCTATTACTTTTGGTTTTGTAAACCGGCTACAAACAGCTAAAAATACAATATTTTTGGTAATAGAAAATATATTTCACAGCGGGTTTAGATTCTACACGGATTCTCTTCACGATACTTGCTATTCAAATTTTTGCAACCAGGAAATGGCGGAGCGATTTCTGCATAGTGCATCTTTAAGTAATAGTAAAATGTATTTTAACAAGTGGGAAGACAATCATATCAAAAAAGAATGTGAGCAATGCATTGTGATTAACAATGACTTTATATAAACATGTATTGTAAATTGAAACATGTATGTCTAGATGAAACACGGATTAAGTTTGGTGAAAAAGCTGATTTGCTTGGAGCAATAAAAAAACATGGTATCGCTTTGGTGCAATTTTCATAAGTATGTGTTTCATTTTCCAAACACTTAGTACAAAACCCTAAACAGATCATCAAAAAGGCAGTTGCATCAAAACTCTAACCCTTGACCCCTTACATTTGATGATTTTATGTGTTGTACTTAGTCAGTTGAAAATGTGCTTAGAGTTTCGATGCAACTGCCTGGGGGAGGGGGGTGGCCAAAACAATATATACCACACACACACATCAGACACACAACATCCATTTTCTGAATTAGGTTTCTCCTTTCCAAGAACTGACCATTCACTGACAGTTAATTTAAAAACATATTTTTAAATGAGACCGCTGGTTCTCAAGCATAAAACTGGAGATGCTTTCTGTATGTAAGAATGACTTATGGAATATCTCCCTCTGGTGGAGTTACTTGACATTCACACATTCCATATAGTATTAACATAGATAGAACAATAAGCCAGATGTTTTACCGGATGTATAAATCTGAAGCCACCTGGTTGGCATTTCCACTCACCACCAAATATGGTGATGTGAGGAAGCCCAGTGGCCGGCAGTGGGAGAAGATGGGGATAGACGGATTTTGGCCTACATTCTGCAAATTGTCTCAACGATTGAATATTTGATCTCAATACAGTTTTCTGTTCCCAAAACTAGAATATGTTACGAACAGAGTGGACTACGTTTTGTAGACTTTACCCTTTAGGAAAGTTTTTTTTTTTTAAGTGTGTTGTTTAGGAGTGCAAAGAGTTGAGTTAATGCACACATGCACATCAAAGAAATGCAAATATAAATTAGAATGCGCCAATAGGATCTCACTAGCTGGTGCTTGGCTCTGCCCAACTCTTCGCTTGTTCTGCCCACTATGATTCATTTGCTCCCATTGGAATATATTTGGTTAGTTATGAAAAAAAACTTTGGTGATTAATACCGATTGTTGGAAATATTATTTTGATTAAAAAAACTATATAAAAAAATATAAGAAATGACACAACATTTTTCTCCCACAAATCATGCATTTATGACTATACATCATCTGCATGACTATAACTATGGATTTTATCCCTGAACTCTATGCTGGGATTATCATGCAACCTAGTAGTCCTTCTGTGGCTCAGTTGGTAGAGCATGGCGCTTGTAACGCCAGGGTAGTGGGTTCGATCCCCGGGACCACCCATACGTAGAATGTATGCACACATGACTGTAAGTCGCTTTGGATAAAAGCGTCTGCTAAATGGCATA
Organism: Oncorhynchus keta; assembly: GCF_023373465.1. Classification (NCBI taxonomy): domain Eukaryota; kingdom Metazoa; phylum Chordata; class Actinopteri; order Salmoniformes; family Salmonidae; genus Oncorhynchus; species Oncorhynchus keta. Next base: position 18,629,355 of record NC_068446.1, read on the forward strand.
TATTATTATTATATATTATTAGTAGCCTTCTCTGAGACTGCATTCAGTGTAGGTATTCTGTTTATGAAATTGCGTCATGGGGGTTTATTATGGGGTGGAGACGACAACACTACAGGGCTAATTAATCATCAATGTCAGTTGCACCAGAATTGTGTGTTGGTTGTTGTGTTGTGTAGCCCTAGTAGTCTATAGTTTGTCTTTGTATAGGAGGCAAGGAGAGGAAACGTGGAGACAAATGTGTTTGTATGAAATGAGACTCTTCCAGTCGTGCATCATTAGGAAAATTACGTTTACTGGGGTGGAATCCCAATGAAATGTGTAAAGTGATAAAAACAAATGTAGCAGGTCGTGCAAGACATTTTATAGATAAAAGGATAAGTAGCGTACTGTTTTTAAATGTGTGCATGCTTTCTCCAATCGAGAAAACAACATAGTGGGGCAAAAAAGTATTTAGTCAGCCACCAATTGTGCAAGTTCTCCCACTTAAAAAGATGAGAGAGGCCTGTAATTTACAATGTGATTTTCTGGATTTTTTTTCTCATTTTGTCTGTCATAGTAGAAGTGTACCTATGATGAAAATTACAGGCCTCTCTCATCTTTTTAAGTGGGAGAACTTGCACAATTGGTGGCTGACTAAATACTTTTTTGCCCCACTGTACTCTTGTGCATCCTCTCTCATAGTAGGTAATGAGGCAAGCATACTCCTCCACCTACTAACGAATTGACCCTCTCCTCGACCACTTGACCACTTATCAGTTTCTGAGTTAGAAAGAACAAGCACAACAAGTGGCAAGCCTTTAGAAAATCGGAAATGACGTCAGCCTGGCAAACTAACCCTTGACCCCTTATCTTACCTACCAAACCATAATTATAAACTGCCTCTATAAAAAGATATTGTTTAGTTTGACCAGTTTTTAAAACACACACACAAAGAAAGAAAGAAAGAAAGAAAGAAAGAAAGAAAGAAAGAAAGAAAGAAAGAAAGAAAGAAAGAAAGAAAGAAAGAAAGAAAGAAAGAAAGGGAAACAGATTTTCAAACAAGAGACACTATTAAATCATTTATTGAAATATAAATCATCTGAATGTACATAATGCATAATGAAACATTGAAACATGAGGATAACTTCCGGGTATTGGTGATAACTACCTATAATTATAGATACTGTACCGTGGATTATACTTCATAACGTCTCTTCCCCACCACTTCTTCCACTCTACATTCACAACGCTGTTGCCATAGAGAGGAAACCTTCCAGAGCCAAACCAAGCCCTTCTCTCAACAAAAAAAAAGTCCAATCATTTCACACATCAAATACAAGGAAAATACAAAAAAAGTGCTACAGTTTTAATGTGATCACAGAGAACATCACAGTCGACGGTAGAGACAGACGAAAGCAGTTGGGACAGCTGGTAGGAAATACTGCAGGACTGAACATTAAAACGTACACATAATGATGTATGTTGCTGACTTCACGTACACTAATGATGTATGTTGCTGACTTCACGTACACTAATGATGTATGTTGCTGACAACACGTACACATAGTGATGTATGTTGCTGACAACACGTACACATAGTGATGTATGTTGCTGACAACACGTACACATAGTGATGTATGTTGCTGACAACACGTACACATAGTGATGTATGTTGCTGACATCACGTTATGTGTAGAAAACGAGTGTATTTAACATTGGTACAACACCTGTACTTCTGTCTCTGTACAGGACAGCAAAATGGCTGTACATACGACATCAGCTAAATCACTTCTACCAATCAGAACAACGCATGCATAACGTCCTCTCTGATTGGGAAGATGTACCAGCTCCTTGGCTTTGAGAAGCATGAGATCTGTCCAACTGTCAAATCAGATGACTATGGTGCTTTTCTCACTTGTTCCCTTCCTTTATCTGCAGTGAATAACGCTCTGTGTTTATTATTAACATCAATTCATTACTATTATTACAATGGCATAAGCTCAAAAGCTTGAAAACAACACATATTATTGCATGCTGTACTAATGCACATAAATGTACTTTGGTCCAGGTTCAATGTCACTCATACTTAGCATGAGTTCATTTTACAATTTGAATAAACAAATTCCCATTTCATAATTTACATAATGTAATGGTTTATGTACTATGGAGTCTAGTTTTGGAAGTTAGTTGTAATTCTTAATTTAAAACCCATATCATCACCTTCCTCGACGCAGTATTAAAAAATATACATATTTATATATATATATATGCGTGATAAGAAGTTTACATTTTTTGTTGTTGACCTGCTGCACTTATTTAGCTATTGACAACATATGCCATATAATTGCATATAAAAACATATACATAGTCCAGATGTTGTGCTTTTTAATCAAAGTATTACTACTGATTGTGCCAGCATCAGATACATTGGAGTTATAGATCATATGCTGCAGGTAGGTGAGTTGTGAAGTAAAGCTGTCTGTTGTGTAGCTGGCCTCGTACTGGTCTGTTTGCTGGCACTGGTGTGATGTGGTTTAAATAGTGGGTCTGTCTGTAGTGGTTCTGCATGGCTGAGATAAATTGCTGTTCATTCTGGCTCTTTGATTTTCACGCCTGATCCATTCTGATCCCTCCATCCATCCTTGCTTATGTTGCTGTTCGGAATGCCCATTACAATAAGGTTCTATACATTTCGATAAAAATCTATCTTCCTCCATGTTCTCCTCATGTGCACTTCGTCCCATCCAAAACTGACCTTCTATAGAGACTCAGTAACCACATGATAGTGGCGAGTCCTCAGTGTCCCATCTATCCATCTATCTATGCACGTCCCTCCAGCCCCACAGGGGGCGCTTTCTGAGGAGGGAACAGAAGGCATACCATGATCTGGCCACAGACTCATCCAAGAAGTGAAGTGGTTTTTCTCTGTCCTCCTAAGAGGACTGAAAGGTGTGTGGGGCGTGGGATGAGGTGGGTTTGAGATAGGGGGTGGCGAGGACGAGTGGGTGGTTTAAGGGTCTATGTTCAGGTGTCTTTCCCACCAATATCCCCCTCTCTTTGGCAGGCTTTAGGTTTCTCCAGGCCTCTCACAGAAAGCTGTCCTCCACCAGCTCTGAGTCCAGACACATCTCATCCAATAGGGTGATGTCCTCCAGGGTCTCTCCTTCTCTCTTGGCCAGCGTGGAGCTGGAGCCCGACTCTATGGCACTCTCCTCAGACGTCTGAGAGCTACACAGGACAGAGAGGAGCAGGTTAGTGTTACTAAACAGCTAATGGGAGTAGATGGAGTATAGTATACAGGAGTGACCATGAGTTAAATAAGACGGGCATCTCACTTCCTGGATTTGCGAGACAGGACTAGCACATGTTTTGGTGTAAAACAGTGTTATCAATCTGTACCACTTGTAAGGGTCTGAAATGAAGATAGACATGTCTGACACTGAGGTGGTAGCCTACCTGTGGCGATTCCTCTTGCAGTACTCGTCATCAGACAGGGGGTCCAGGTCAGGAAGGGGGATGATGTAACCACTGTCAGAGCTGAGGCGCTGCTCGTCAAAGCCACTCTCCCTGTCTTTCGACTTGCCCTGGTTCTTATAGGTGATCCCAACGTAGGTGTCGTCATTCTCCACCTGGACCCTGGTCACTGCCGGGTGGTCACTCTTCAGGAACTCATGGTTCACCCTCTCGAAACACTGCACAATCAGAGAAAGAGAGGGCACAATGAACATCAACCTATCTAGTGGCATTGGAGCAGAATGCCTACAGTACCGTGCAGAAAACGTTGCTATACGGCTAGCTGTTTCTAAAGCCAAGAGCACTGTGCATATAAAGGCAATACTTTTGGCCTGTACTAGTCAGAGTTATTTAGTGCTCTGGTAACTCCCATACAGTACATCCAAAACAGCTGCATCGGCTTCAGAAATCACAAAACTCAGAAATCTGATGAATCCCAAAACTGATATAACGCGTGAACCAGTTCAACCAGCTGTCATTGGTATGTCTGTTCTCACTCAGTCCGTCTGTTAGCCTGGTGGTGAGACCCATACAGTGAACCACATTTCCCACCCCACCCTAGCCCAGCCAACCCCAATCCGAGGTGCTAAAATGGGCCACACTCTCCTGGGCCATTAAAGTAGAGTAGTGGGGAGAGGAGGAGGTTTGATGTGCCATGTGTGGCGTGCTGTTTAATTGGCTCGTTACGGTTAGCCGAGCCGGTGGACGGAGGCGAGACCTAGGAGCTGGGGCTGCTGTTGCTGCGTCACTACAGTGGTTGGGGCTGGCCACTGACCGCCAGCTGGAGCATTAGCATTCTAATCACCGCCAGGGCTGGGCTTTAACACAGCGGAAATGCACAGCGCCCACAGAAAAACACAACTGTCAGAGCCCACAGAAACACACTCAACAGGCAGAGCCCACAGAAAAACACTCAGAAACACACTCGACTGCAGAACCCACAGAAACACACTCAACAGGCAGAGCCCACAGAAACACACAACTGTCAGAGCCCACAGAAACACACTCAACTGGCAGAGCCCACAGAAACACACTCAACAGGCAGAGCCCACAGAAACACACTCAACTGGCAGATCCCACAGAAACACACTCAACTGGCAGATCCCAGAGAAACACACTCAACTGGCAGATCCCACAGAAACACACTCAACTGGCAGATCCCACAGAAACACACTCAACTGGCAGAGCCCACAGAAACACACTCAACTGGCAGATCCCACAGAAACACACTCAACTGGCAGAGCCCACAGAAACACACTCAACTGGCAGAGCCCACAGAAACACACTCAACTGGCAGAGCCCACAGAAACACACTCAACTGGCAGAGTTGGGGGGAAGTGGTTGGAGTTTGTGAGCCTGGCTTTAGATTAACTTCTACACTTTATTAGTAATGTAGAACTATAACATGACCCAATGCTAGGGGGAGGAGAAAGAGGATGGTTGACACACTTACTCCGCTACTGGTGAAAAATAGGATCGATCAGGTAAGGTAAAAGAGGGATGAGACTGATAGAAAGGAAAATAAATTATAGGAGTGAAGAGTAGGTGCAAACGTCATCGGTCAGGGTCAGAAATGAAAAGGAGAGGGAGATTAGAAAGCAGGTGTGAGGAACCCTGTCAGAGGCCGTTAGGTCAGAGGTCATACAGTAGAGACACCCACCCTCTTGTAGCCGGAAGGCAGCAGTGAGGCCACGCTCTCACTCAGGCTGAAGAAGGAAGGCCTCTTCTCAGGCTCACTATTCCAACACTTCATCATCATCTCATACCTGAAGGAGGTAAAACACACTAGTTGAACAGATAGAACAGGACAAACAGTGCAGGGAGGAACAGCCATGGCATTGTACATCACAGTTTAGTACTGTGCGTTCGACTTTTACAGCAGTAGTACATAACCTTCCGTAGTGGTTTCAAATAGTGTTTTGGCATAATAATGTACACAACACAACATGTAATTATTATATATAAAAATATATGTACATACACATCAGTGGGGGCATGCTCAGGTTTGGCCATTCTGTAGCCACTCTTGATCTTGTTGTAGAAGCTGGAGTCCACTACCATCCCTGGGTATGGGGTGCCACCTTTAACACAAACACACTGCCATCAGTACACCAGCAAACACCCGTACCACTGTCAAACACACTGTATCTACACACTGATCTGGAGTCAGCCGTCTCCCTAACACGCTGTTGTTAATGTGTCACTGAAAAAGGTCAGGGGTCAGCAGAGTTTCACCTAGAGAGAAGATCTCCCAGAGGAGGATGCCGTAGGACCAGACGTCACTGAGGGTGGTGTACATGTTGTCAAAGATACTCTCCGGAGCCATCCACTTCACTGGCAGGAAGGTCTGTGGTCAACGCAGAGCGCAGATGGATCAAACACACAGCACGCGTATAACGGACACTACAATAGTGGACCATAATGGAGTGATAACATGAACAAGCAGGGGACAAACCACCTTCACAGATACACGTCTAAGTTCATCAGGGTACACAAACAGCCAGTATCGTCCTAGAGGAAAACTCACGCTGCCTTTGGAGACGTAGTTGTTGTCGTGCATGATGTCTCTGGCCAGGCCAAAGTCACAGATCTTCACTATCTTCCCCTGAGAGAGCAGGACATTCCTGGCAGCCAGGTCCCGATGCACACACTACACCGCAAGAAATTCAGCAGTTCATTAATCTCAATTCAATCAGAACACACATTCTTTCCTTTTATTCTCTCTTACCTCCTTGTGTTTTACAGGGTGGCTTTATGTCAACAAGCCAGCCTAAGACACGGCCTTGACTGACCACTCCGGCCCAGAGTATATTCAAGGATAATAACTAGGAGGCTGTTAGGAGGAGCTTATAACTGCTTTGTACTCAGTGTAATTCCAGCCTACTGGGTGTTCTATATAAAGACCTGGCCTGTCTCCTGAGCAGTGAGCTCAGCCTTCATAGGGCCGCTTATCACACAACCCCTGATTTAGCCAACCTCTTGGCTTTCACAGCTGTCATCAAGCACAACAGCAGCCCACAACCTGCCTGCCATCATTACCGTGGTTACCCCTGAAATGTACAGGGTTGACGTGGCAACCGACCCACTCCCTGCTGTGTACCAACAGAGAGGACAGAACCAGCTTGCCAGTGGCACCAGCTTCTCCTAAGCCAATGGAATCATGTCGCCACCACTTCCTTCTTTAGTTGCTAAGTCAGACCGTTAAAAGATGGATATGGTTTCCTAGGCTCACCTCTGTGTCTCTAGTTGATATCGTCCACCTGTCTGTTGGGTAGCTATTCCATTGTATGACATCCTCCCCAGCCCACCGCACTGAACTAACATCATGTTTACCAGTCCCTCTGATCTACAATCATTCCCAGCCCTTGGTCACTCACGTTCTTAGAGGATAGGAACTCCATGCCTCTGGCCACCTGGTAGGTGAAGCTGAGCAGGTCTGTGGTGCTGAGGCCCTCGTTACCATCCCCTGACAGCATGTTGTCCATCTCACTATCTGGATCAGGAAAACACACAAGACACACAAACCCATTTAGCTTCAGTCGGTCTATGAGTGAGTGAATAAAGTGTTTGTATGTTTATGTGCATGTAAATATAGAACTGGTTGCTGTAACCTGTTTATTCCTAATGGCAGGGAGAACGAGGCATTATTATGTGTGCTACAATTACCCGCTCTGTATGATTACAGGCCGGCCCAGGCAGGCCTACATACTGAGAAGGGTGGACCCCTCAACACAACCAGCACTGACTTAAACCCTGCACTTCAGCCAACGCAGCCAAGCCACACAGCGAGAGGGCAAGGAGAGTTAGATTAAGAGAGGAAGAGCAAAAGGGAAGAGAAGGAGGCAGTCAGACTGTGTACTCACCACCCTTCTGTGATGGCGGGTGGTTGTATTCGGACCTCTGGATGTCGGAGTACTTGGAGGCGTCACTCATCTCCAGCATGGGCACGTACTGCGTGGTGTCTGCCTGCTTCATGTCCATGTAGTCCCCTTTACCACTCTCAAAGGACAGGATCACATAGCTGCATGGCGACAGGGAGGGAGAGAGGGAGAAGGGGAGGTCGGGAGGAGACCAACAACAGACATGTTAGAGTCGCCATTGGTTCTCTAAGAAGGCCCAGTTTACTGTATGTTGTGAGGTTCCCTACATAGAGGGTGTGGTTGATGGTCAGGGTGGTTGAGATTAAATAGTGGTGTGGTCACACTCTGAAATGTGGTCATTGTGAGTCATCCGTCAACACAGATCAGCAAACAGAGAGGAGCTGGACAGAGACCATTAACAGGTACCAAACAAGAGTAATGTGATTAGCCTGAAAGCCGAGTACCACTTCAGACACAGATTTGATTAGTGGAAGACGCCAGACAACCCCCTCAGCCATGAGGAAGCCTGGGGTAGGGTTACGTTATGTTACTGAGTGAGTGCAGTAAAGTGCTGCGTCAATGAGACAGAATGACTGAGTGGGGTAAAGGAGGAGCAACTGAAGAGGGGGACACACGACAGAGGGGTGGGGGTGTGTGTCTGTGTTTCCTGGCCTGTGTGTGAGCTCCTATGTATGTTTTCGGAGCTGATCCTATAGCCCAGCTAGCACACAATGTTCTGAGAACCATATGATTTTTAGAGCTTGGTTGAGAGCGTGGTTGTCCTATCATTAAGTTGCATACAACCTTCTGGGAATGGTGCAGGATACCCAGCTAGCACATAACATTCTGAGAACCATATGTTTCTTAAGTGGGAATTTCAGTACTTCATCGTAACATTTCCTACAGGTTTCATCACGGTTCTATTTAAAGTGATGTTCTGAAATTGTTCAGAGAATGTTAATAAACAATGTTCTTCTGTGAGAATTTCAGTTACTCAATTTTTTACCTTTATTTTACTAGGCAAGTCAGTTAAGAACAAATTCTTATTTTCAATGACGGCCTAGGAACAGTGGGTTAACTGCCTGTTCAGGGGCAGAACGACAGATTTGTACCTTGTCAGCCCGGGGATTTGAACTTGCAACCTTTCGGTTACCAGTCCAACGCTCTAACGTTATATTGGGGCGGCTACCCTGCCGCCCCAATATAATGTTTTCTGCAGGTTTCCTCATGATTATATTTAAAGTCATGTTCTCTGAACATTAAGAAAATGTTCCATAAAAAAAACACAAGAAAACATTAGTAACGTTCAAAGAACATTCTAAGAGTGTTATTTAAAACATAGACATTCTAATCTTAGCGTCAACAAGACTCTCTCTGTCCTCTGTGCTCAGGAGTGTTGGCCCGCCAACTAATTGGCCACACCTAATCTTAATGAGTGCTTGTTTCCTTTGAAATGGGATCGGTTTGCTCCTTCCTAGTGGCGCAGTGACTAATTCCATGGACAAAACACACAAGATCATAGGTTTGAATCTCACTGACGCCGTGCCACAATGAACATTTTTTATGTGTTTCCATGATTAATACCTAAGCAAATTAATTTCCATGTGTCTTATCTGTTCAAAACCGTTAACCTAAGCTAGCAAGGCTATTCATTCTTATTGAAACATGTTCTCAGAACATGATTTAATTACCTTCAAATAACCTCTAATTTACGTTCTCAGAACGTTAATAAAATCTCCCTGGAAAACTTTCAGGGAATCACAGTAAAATGTTCTCAGAACCTCCCTGCAACTTGAAAATCTACATTCCCAGAACTGGCTAAATGTTCACTTTCCTTTCTCAGAACATTTAAAAAAACATTCAGTTTTACCAGTCAGGAAACGTATGGGTTCGTTCCCAGAAACAATGCGAAACCAAAAAAGTAGTTTGTCACAACTTCCAAGGAATCAAATGTGCTAGCTGGGATGTCTCTTTACCTCCTGCTGCTCTCGTCTGCAGGGTTGATGCCAAAGATGTCCAGGTCTTTCTTGGTCTTCTCTGGGTGCACGCTGACAAAGTTTTCTCTGTTCTTGTGCAGGTAGTTGACAAGGTCTCCATAGAAGCAGTACTCAGTGATGATGTAGGTGGGGCCTGCATGGGAACAGAACAAAGAGATAGAGACACAGGCGTCAGTCTGCTGGCTAGTCTTATCAGAGGCTCGTAAAGGCTAAAAGCAACGTCGAGAGGGCAAGCTTTTACACTCGTAAAAATCCTATTAAAATACCACATCCACCATCGGCTCAGAGAGAAATGGCAACTTCCCTTCTTGGCTATCAAAACTGTGTGTGTGTGTGTGTGTGTGTGTGTGTGTGTGTCTGCGCGTGTGTCTATACTCATATGTGTGTGTGTTCATTTGTGCGTGTGTAGTCACCTGACTTGGTACAGGCCCCAAGCAGGTTGACGATGTTGAGGTGAGGGCCCAGGTGAGTCATAATCTTCAGCTCTGACATCAGGGCCTGTTTCTCACTGGAGCGGGCCGTGGCTGCAACGAGAAACAAATCAATCACACCACAACTATCAGTCCATCACACACAAATCAATCAAGTCATCAACAACACCCATCAATGCCTGCAATTGTTTCATCAATCACAACGTAAGGGAGCACACACACCGCACCGAATGTGGATCTGCCGTGCAGATGTGTGTGTTTTATGGATCACCCGCTGATGGACGTCTAACTGATAACATTTTCATGTGATTCTACGTGTAGAATCGGTTTGCACTCAGTTTACAAATTACGGCCGGCACTCCGTTCAGAGGTGCTAAGTACTCTCGGCCGGCAAAGGCTACCGGTGTGTCTGAGCCTAAAGGTATTGTTGTGACTCTGATGGTGCTCAAGGACACAGCTCTCTCCAGGCAATCTCCACAGGCCTTAATGATCCTCTCTATAGCTCTCTGTATAGCTGTCTGTGGTCAACTCACGTTTCAGCATCTTCACGGCCACCTTCATGACGGGCTGGGAGCGGCTGAGTCCATATGCAGTTCCCTCCACCACCTTCCCAAACGCCCCAGAGCCCAGGATACGTCCTGCGGTCATGGCATACGATCAGTTAACATGGAGTGTAAACAAATACACAAACCAAGACAGGCAAGCAAACACACACACACACACACACACACAGACAGACAAAAACACACGTACACACGTCTGCCTCTGCCCTCTCATCAGTGACTTCCCCAGGTCCCCAGTGGTTGAGATTCCCTTTGATCAGTGAGTCACCACCCAAACCCTAGGCAGCACGTCCCAGCCACCCCTGTCTGCCAGGCCAGATGGCCTTATCACATCTTCACTTCAAAGACCAGAGGGAGACATCCAGACCACAGCCTGACCAGAACACGACCATCAGACCATGGTGCTGTGAACCTCTGACCACCCGAACGTGGTGATGTGACACTCTGACCAGAACATGACCACAGCAGGACCACAGAGGAAGCAGTGCAGCCGGCTCTCACCCAGTACGAGCCCATCGCGAGAGAACTCCCATCTGGAGTCATAGGGCAGCTGCATGGGGTCCACGTAGATGTACTCATGACCATCAGGGCTCACTGACTCTATCACCCTCCAGCGGATCTCATAGCGAGGCTTCTGGAGGACAGAGGACGTAGCAAAACAGATCAGTACCTAAGGCTCTAGGACACTTAAAGTGTAGATGAGTGAGTGAGTGAGTGAGTGAGTGAGTGAGTGAGTGAGTGAGTGAGTGAGTGAGTGAGTGAGTGAGTGAGTGAGTGAGTGGGTGGGTGGGTGGGTGGGTGGGTTTGTGCTTGTGTGTGAGGGGCATTGATCATCTGCTGTACCTGTTTCCAGATAATGACCAGAACAATGAGTGAGATGATGACAAAGACCAGCAGCACCAGGGCAGCAGCAGCTACAGTCAGCTCTGAGTGAGGGTCTGTTCAGGAAGAGAACCACCACACACACACACATGAGATGGAGAGCACAACATGGAGAATGCCACAGAGAACAAAAGTTCTTCATATTTGACCTCATTTGATGTTTTTCAATTCATCAAACTAACATTCCCATATTGACTTACATCGATTTCTCCATGTTAAGTCAATGTGGGAATGTTAGTTTGATGAATTGAAAAACATCAAACGAGGTCAAATATGAAGAACTTCAACATGGCAATCCAAATACCCTATTTAAATGGTATAGTTCAGCATGCAGTCTCACACCCAATCAGCCAAGCCAGTGGGGCCTCAAACGGTGTGCTGAAGGGATTAAGGAGATGGGCAGGGTGTGGGGGACGGGGGCACAGCTGGAGGGGCCAAATGGCTTAAACTACTGGGGATTCACTTTTCACAGTAAAAGTCTCCCAGGCTAACACACAGCTGCACAATGACAGTGTGGGACACGCTGCCCCACCACAGATACAGTAGCTTTACCAGACAGCTGCCTCAACACTGACAGCCCAGCAAAGCCTCTTCAACGCCTATCACATTTCAAGTGTCACAAAGAGAAGCAACTACAGGAAGAAACCAGCGAGTAAAAGACGAGACCACAGGAGGACGAAAATATACCGCAGGCAAAATGGCAATCTAAGATACTGTAAATCGACTCACCACACTCTGCCAACCATGTTTGTTGTTCACCTGAAGGAGGAGGTAAGTGTGACTTAGTGAGTGCATGTCTCACCTTGTGACACCAGTTTGACCTCCCTGCTGACGGTGGCCATCTCGTTCCTGGCCAGGCAGCGAACAGCCAAGGTGTTCTCCAGATGCCCAAAGATCACCTGACTCTCCAGCTGGTTGTCCTGGTCGATGTGCGCTTCCACAGTGATCTCTGTGTTGTTGGTAGGCAGGGGCACCCACTCAGACGAGTCGTTGGCACAGCTGGACAGGGAAGGAAGGAAGGAAGGAAGGAAGGAAGGAAGGAAGGAAGGAAGGAAGGAAGGAAGGAAGGAAGGAAGGAAGGAAGGAAGGAAGGAAGGAAGGAAGGAAGGAAGGAAGGGTAAAGACATGAGACCAAATGATACCATGACATTGTCACATTGGGCATAGTAGCATATGAAGTGGCCAGGTAGAGGTGAACAATGTACAGTAGGTGTATGTGGATTCTAAGAAAGAAAACGGGCTATTGTTGGACTGAAAGAGATGGAATGGAGAGATAAAGAGGAAGAAGGCAGGGTCGTGAGAGTGTGCCCTTACTGTTTGATGTTCTTGCAGATGAACCACTCCACCTTAGGAGTGGGCATGCCTCCAGCGATACACACTACAGACTGGCCTGAGGCTGAGCCATGGTGGAGGTCCATCAGGTCCACAATGACTGCAGGCACTGGACAAAGACAGAGGGAACAGGGGGTCAGACCACCATACAGACACAGAGAGAGGGAACAGGGGGTCAGACCACCATACAGACACAGAGAGAGGGAACAGGGGGTCAGACCACCATACAGACACAGAGAGAGGGAACAGGGGTCAGACCACCATACAGACACAGAGAGAGGGAACAGGGGGTCAGACCACCATACAGACACAGAGAGAGGGAACAGGGGGTCAGACCACCATACAGACACAGAGAGTCAGACCACCATACAGACACAGACAGAGGGAACAGGGGGTCAGACCACCATACAGACACAGACAGAGGGAACAGGGGGTCAGACCACCATACAGACACAGAGAGAGGGAACAGGGGGTCAGACCACCATACAGACACAGAGAGAGGGAACAGGGGGTCAGACCACCATACAGACACAGAGAGAGGGGGAGCGAGAGAGAGAGGTGGGTAAAAGAAAGAGTGTCAGGGAGTATGGGAGCCCTGTTCGTCAGTAAAATAAAGGTCAATCCAAATTAAGTGGTTGGAGCATTCCTCTGCCTCACCTTTGACCTGCAGGCTGAAGTTGTGGCTGTGGGTCTGGTTCCCGTTCTGCACTCTGATGGTGTAGTTCCCACTGTCCTCCTCTTTGGCCCGAATCAGGGTCAGAACACTCTGGTACCTACAGAGTCCAAACAACATGTATGATTACACTCTAATCATGGCAACCATGAGCACGCTGTTAAGTCTGTCACGAGAGACTCGTTCCACTAACATCTCACAACAACACCAGACTTTATTAATAGCCATGATCTTGATCTTGCTGACCTGAACATGGTATTAGCCAATGAGTGTAGTGTGCGAGTATTTAGGTGTTGTTGAGTGGCAGTCTTTCTCACCTGGTCTCGCTGACCTGCCGGAGGCTGGTGGTTATCTCAGCCGCCACGTCGTTGAGAGGGAGGCCATCTTTGAGCCATGTGACCTGAGCGCTGGGAAAGGAGTCAATGTCAGCCTGGAACTGTCTGACCTCATCCAAATCTGCTGACTCCTGTGAACTGAACGCCGGGCGCAGCGACACGAATGGCCTCTCTACCAGGACAGGGAATGGAGATAGAACCATTAATACATTATGTAAAGGTTACAGGTACTTATAGCAAGATGATAAACCAAGATTATTGCCTTGTTATTAGGTAAATAAACAGTGACACAAACGTACCATAGACAGTGATGGCCAGCTTCTTGGTCTGGTTCTCGTTGCTGATGATGTCAGTGATGGAGCAGACATAGATGCCGCTGTCTTTGGCTGAGGCCTTGGGGACAGTCAATGTGTACTGGATCTCCTGGTCCCTCTTATTCTCACGCACCGACTTCAAGCCCCGGTCCGCCTGACACACACACAGACACACACAAGTTAGACCCATTTATAATCAAACAAACAAATGAATTGAGTCAATGAATTTCCTCTCCAATAAGAGAATAATAATTATGTATGTGCTTTTGTTTACCAGTTTTCCAGGGTACTTCCAGTGGTCTTCCAGTATCTCAGACCCCCGGGCCACACAAATGACAGTGATGGTGTCTCCCACCAAGAGGGCTGTCTTCTGGGCCTTCAGCTCCACACGCAGCTCTGACCCCCCTGCCCAGCCGTGGACGATGTACTCCTCACTGAGGTGCTCCTCTCCATTGACGAGGGCCTTACAGACGTAGGTTCCTGCGCTGAAGAAGCCCACGGCACCCCTCTTGCTGTCGTAGACCACCATGGGCACGGCCTGCTGGGTATCAGCGTTGACCAGGGTCACATTGGCACCGGGGTCTGACACGCGACACTGAATCTCCATCTCATCATGACCATTCAGGACGTGGTTGCCAAAGGGCACCAGCGAGGGTACGAAGGGCACCTCTGGATCTGAGGAAGAGAGAAGAGGGCATGGTAAGTTTCCTATAATACAAATTGCTAGCACACATGTAAATCCAGCACCACAGTGCTGTCTTCCCTATACCTGGCACATATATGTAGATGCTGCTGTCCTCTCCTTCCTCAGTGGAGTTCCCTCCTTTGTAGAAGCAGGTGTAGAAGCCAGTGTGCCCTGCTGTCGCGTTCTCTACGGTAACCGTGGTGATGAACAGGCCGCTGTTGTCCTCCTCGGTCTGCTCTGATAGGTAGACGGGCGTGTCCCAGGCCAGCTCGGCCTCGCCCCTGCAGGTCAGGGTGAAGGGGGTGTGGAGAGGAACAATCCACTCCTCTCTCTGGGGGAACAGCACTGGCGCTGAGGCTGGCTGGAACAGTACTGGGCCTGATTCTGGAAGACACACACAGGCAGACATATTGTCATATTTAGGACGATACTGAGATAACACACACACACACACACACACACACACACACACACACACACACACACACACACACACACACACACACACACACACACACACACACACACACACACACACACACACAGACGTATTCCGTTGCTAACACATTTGAAGACACAGAAACATAAATGCACGTTCACACACATGTAGAAGTGCATTTTCATTTGGCTTGAGGTTATTCTCACCTTTCACTTTGAGGGTGAAGGAGAACCGGGCAGTGTGAGCGCTGCTGAGGACCACGACGGTGTAATTCCCACTGTCCTCCTCTAGTGGCTGCCGAAGAGTCAGAGTGCTCTGATAGCTGAGAGATGGGCAGAGAACCACATAGCTCAGTGCTGCACACACCACACAGACACCGGCGTTGCTATATACAAATGTTATGATCTTACTGGTTGCCCGCCAGACGTCTGGTCTCGGTGAGGAAGTAGCTGTTCTCAGTGATGGCGATACCGTCTTTCAGCCAGGTGACTTTAGGAGCAGGGAAGGCTTCAATACCGATGGTGAACTCTGTCTCCTCCATCATACTGACAAACTCCACCGCTCCAATCCCACTGTGGTCCAACATCACAAAGGAGTTCTCCTCTACAGAGAGGGGTGCAAAAGAGAGGAAGTAGAAGAAAGAGAGAGGAATAGAGGGGGGACACCCCAAAGGAAGGACAAGAGAAACCGAAAAAGAGAAATGAAAGTCTGGCACACATCTGTTGAAGCCATCCCATAAAGCATCGGGGCTGATGATGAAAGCAGAGGTGTGCCTCGACTCTACTGTAGGGAGACTGCAGAACCCCTTCCCTCTAGCGCCTCATACTGACACTGACCGGCTTGATGAATTAACTCTACGCATTCATGTGAATTCAATGAGACTACTTTTAAAGACTCCGACCAAATATCAGCTGGATTCGAATACATCTTGAAAAAAATCCCAAGTCGCTTCTGTTTAATGCATCTACAACTAAGTGGTATTGGTAATAAATATACATGTTTTTGAAGGATAGGCAATGTCTTAAGACAAAATGTCTACAATGCATGCTTTGACTGGCGATAAACATCTCTCCTATTTTTCCAATAACAATTTGAATTGGCCACAAGGACGAGCAAGCGTACCGAAGACAGTGACAGCCACCATGTTGGCTCTGATCTCTCCACTGAAGTTGTTGGTGATAGAGCACTCATACACCCCACTGTCCTGAGAGGAGGCTGCTGGGATACTGAGGGTGTAGACCACTCTATCAGGCAGAGCCTGCTTCAACTGGACTGCATCCACAGCCTAGATAGAGGAACAAGAGGACAGGAGATTAAAACCACTGTAGACACAAACACACACACACACACACACGCACACATGCATACACACACACACACACCGTCTATCCCCGTCTTTAGGAAATAAAATATCTTGTCTCTATACTCTTCTCCGCCTTTTTACAGGTGTAGTGTTTAAATCTGTATGTCAGAGCAGCAGGTCTCTCTGTCTGTCTGTGAGCTGATGGTTAAAACACGTGCTGGTCCACAGGAGATAAATCAGGACCCAAGGCTTTTAAAAGCCTGTAATTGCAACTGAGACTAAAGCCAAGAGTCAGAAGTCCTGAGTTCTTAGTTACCTTAACTGTCTCTGGAAAAGGGCTTGGAGTGATCCCACCACTAAAACAGACGCTCTGTCACAACGCCATGCAGGGATTACCGAACAGCGCACACAAAGACCAGGGTGACACAACGTACATTTTAATCAACATAGACACTTCAGACAAAGTCTCTATCCCACTACCCCATACTACTATCACACACACTGGCACACAAACTTAAATGAACTGAATGACGCACGACTATACACACGAATGGACACACTCTCTCATTACCTCATATAAACATGCCATTGACCTAACACACACTCAATGCTCAAACACATTCACACACATCCTACGTTCACTGGGGTTACGAGGAGGTGGGGCCGCATATCTGCTCTACACATCCAGAGGTCACAGAGGTCACGTGATTCACTGTTTCCCCTCTCCTTTGAACTTCCTTCTTGCTTCTACCCATTTGCCCTGTTTTTGAACAAACAACTGTCTCACTGGGGTTATAGTACCATGATGCACTATTTGGCTCCAGCCCTGGCAATGGACACGGCGCTGAGATACAGCTGTACTTAGTGACACAAACCTTTAACAACTAAGGCCCATCCATCCTCAGAGTTATGTTACGCAGACCCACACTGTGCCTGAGCCCAAGCCATTCATCACTACAAGAAGACTGGGGAGATGAATCAGACGTAGTGACACCAAGAGGGATAAAGGATGGAAAGAGAGAAGGAGAGCTGGATCGAGAGACAGAAGGAGACATACTAAGGAGGGAAGAGAAGTGGGCTATGGAGAACGGACGACGAGGAGATATAGATATTATTAAAAGGGAGGCAAGAGAGGAGGCCAACACGGGAGAGGAAGTAGAGGAAAGACGGAGGGTGTGGGAGGAGTGACAAACACCGACAGACAGAGAGACAGAGTGAGACGGAGAGAGGGATAAGGCCCTTGCCTGTTTCATGGGGTGAATCCACTGCTGCTGGTAGGGCAGTCCTGGAGGTGCCACACAGGTGATGTTGAAGGGTTCCCCCAGTCTCACTGCCTCCTCGCTGGCCTTCACCTCCACATGGAAGTCGTCCATCACTGTACAGACCACCACGGGAGGGAGGAACAATACAGTCAACAGGGACAATATGGTCATCTACAGGTCCCTGCATGGTCAACTGCTCCCCCTGACAGCCATGAGGTCATCCCCCTCTCAGAGTTCACTGCAGGCTGATGCCAATCACACTCTCTCCGTCTGACAACAACCATGTGAAGTCATCTCCCCTGGTACTAATGACATGATGTCATTTATTCAATGCAGTCAGATCTCTCTCGGTTCATGAATCCACTGCCTCTCTCTCTCTCTCTCTCTCTCTCTCTCTCTCTCTCTCTCTCTCTCTCTCTCTCTCTCTCTCTCTCTCTCTCTCTCTCTCTCTCTCTCTCTCTCTCTCTCTCTCTCTCTCTCTCTCTCTCTCTCTCTCTCTCTCTCTCTCTCTCTCTCTCTCTCTCTCTCTCTCTCTCTCTCTCTCTCTCTCTCTCTCTCTCTCTCTCTCTCTCTCTCTCTCTCTCTCAAACAAAGACAGTTTTTTAAATAATAAAGTATATGTTTTTATCCAAAGCGGCTTATAGCCATGTCTACATTACAACCAATGTGATATGAAAACTAAGCAGCGCAGCCAAATCATCCACATCTGGACGTACGTTTGTTGTCCTTCACGGTGTAGATGTCACTGGTCGTTGCCACGCCGTTCACGATGGTCTCACAGACGTAGAGTCCAGCGTCCAGGTTGCCAATGAAGCCGATCTTGTTGTCATAAGCAGCGTCCACCTCTACTCCACTGGGAGCACTCTTTAGGACCACCGGGGATCGAGGGTCTGACACCCTGCATGGGATGATGGTTTCACCAGGATAGACTAGAACTACCATGCTACCTGGCTCCTCGGGCACGAACGGAACCTTGGGATCTGCACAAGGCAAAACAAGTTTGTTCGGTCAAAAAAACTGCAATCTATGGGAATTAGAATAGAATGGAATAAAGTGATGGTGCATGGAAATGACAACCATTTCCACCAAATTTTACCTGGGACAAAAACGTATATGACTGCCTCATTGTCTTCATCATCCTCTTCATCGCCCTCTTCGTCTTGGTATTTGCAGATGTAATATCCGGTGTGTGTCACGGAAGCGTTGTAGATGAAGAGCGTGGCCGTGTAATAGCCAGGCAAAACGAATGTGTCGACCGGTAAGGGCTCGACCCAAGCAACGTTCCTTTTACTAGTGCAGCTGATGTTGAAGACGGAGAGTGGCTCGAGAACAAACTCATCTTCAGTTGACACAATGGTCGGTGGCGTCAGTCCGCAGGTAACTAAAGGAAAGCGCAACAGTTCACTGAGCGTCCATAGGGTAATCAATACAAAAACATACAGGTTTTGAACAGTGATAAAACTCAAACTAAAAGGCAGATTGTTTTGTTTCGCAACGGAATCTGACTAATGAACACACCCAGAGGTGTATCCATTACATCTTGGAACAGAAACCATTTACTGTTTAAGAACCATACAGATCAAACGGAAAACAAAATGAGGAGGGATCTACCCGAATATGTCCAATATAAACTCTAGTTTTCGTTGCAAAACATTTTCCTTTTGGAGTAAATGTTTTAATGAATACACCCCCAGGTGATAGAAAGTTTTTGACTTATTTAAATGAGCCTCTTACCCGATAACAATCCAAACAAGACCACCCCAATGATGAGACATGTCTTCATTTCATCCATGGTCACGGATGGTTCATTCAGCTGGAAGAGTAGAAACACAGGCAGGTCAAACATGGTTCCACCAGATGTTGCAAAAACAAAACTATCAGCCTAAGCGAAGAGAAAATACATTTGACTCATGGTATGTGGTCCTTCTGTAGCTCAGTTGGTAGAGCATGGCGCTTGTAACGCCAGGGTAGTGGGTTCGATTCCCGGGACCACCCATACGTAGAATGTATGCACACATGACTGTAAGTCGCTTTGGATAAAAGCGTCTGCTAAATGGCATATATACATATATATATATACTGGTAGAAGATACCTATGTCTTTTTGGAAAACATTGCAATTTGCTCAATTCAAATCAATGGGTGGACTTTTATTGCTCCAGCACAGCATTTAGACTGGCTGTCCTTCTCCTTTCTCCAGTTGTAACTGTGGAATGCCAGGTCTTGTAAAGGGCACAATGAGTCGCTGGTTACGCTGGTTTGTTCTTGGGAGATGTTTCATAAAACGTTGGATATGGTTGAATAGCATTAGAGGCCAAGGTTAAAAAATAAATGCAGGCACTGAATTCGCTAGGGGGCGACATAGTACATGTTTTGCTTGCATCAGGCAACTTCTGGCTGTAAATTCTTTCTCCAGCAGGAAAGTTCCTTTGTTCCATGTCATCTAGTCCCCTCAAAAGGAATATTATATTTCTGTGGCTAGGTAGGCTACAAACTTGCAAACTGTATTTGTCTTCTCCATACAATGCACATTAGTAGCAGCAACATGAGTTGGATGTGCATTAGGCTATATAGAACTACAGAAATGGTGTGCTCCTTCTCTTCTTATTGCTTTGAAATGTTTAAATCTGGCCTTCTCTATTTTCAATTTGATTGATTTACCTGCCTAATCTAGCACCCTAGCCTTTCAAGTGAATTTTAGAGTTACCAGTACCACCCATGAATGTGTTTGCTAGTGACAGAGACATGGTTGTTGAATTCATTCATGTTCAGTACTGTGGATTTTACGAATTGAGATCCTAAGTGACTATGTTATCATTACAATTGTAATAGTTAAGATAATTAATATTCATAAGGCCTTCTTTAGAGGGCCTAGTTTTGCCCTAACACAGTAGTCTAAAGCTCTTAGTTTAGAGGCTGCATCAGGCCTGCATGTTACATCATGATGCCTTGCAAAGAGATGTGTAATTCCTATTAGAATACAAGACAGAACTGGAATATCTCACTTTTTTGATTTTATGACTGCTAGGGTTGGATAGACTACTACATCTAAACTGGAACAACCATTTCAGTAACGGGCGTAATAAATCCAAGTAACAGATTAGAATCGTTTAGAAAAATGTATGTTATTCATATTTGAGTAGAATAAGATTAATAAATCAATCAATGTACATGCAAAAACATAGATACTGAAGCAAACCATTTGAAAAATTAACCTGCAATATAGTATGCTGGGAAATATGATAATGATGCGTGTGGTTTTGGTTCAACTCTGTATTCTTTTACGCCACTGAATGTTACGTTAACCCTTTACAGTGTTAATGTAACTCGTGAATCAACACTAGGAATGTTACACTAACAAATCAACACTAACACTGGCCAAGTGTCTGTGTGCTATGAAAGGGACACATCTGCAGGCTTAAGTACATTTAAATAACATTTTAAAATTCCAAAGAACTGTAGATGCCACGTCAAGAACCCCACACTTAACTCAAAGGTTATTTATCGTGCAAGAGTTATCCAAGGAACCTTAAGAGCTGAGGAAGAACCATTTAAGAACCTTTATGTTTTTCAGTGTTGGCTTGTAAAACCAAGCAACTCGACCAATATAGGTTTTTGAGCTGTTAAATAACTAATCTAGGTTTAATCTAGTTTGCCGTTTGGTCATGTTCTGGTCAACAGACATTTTCCTGGTCTGTGTGTTATCTGTCTGTCTGTCTGTGATATTTCGGACCCTGAATTCCATCAGCAAATGATCAGAGACAGACGCAACTCCAAGCAGAGGCGCGCGCTCAACGCTGAAAACATTGGAAACATGAATGCAGTCTACCAGTTTTACTCTAATCTATTCTTTGTTTTAAACATATTTGTGACTATAGGATAATTATTTTAAATGATCTACTAATTGTTCTATTCTCCCATTGGGGCGATTAAAGTAGTCTACATTATTTTTGTATCCATTATCAAAATCCCTTTTGTCTTATAACAGTTTGCTGCTACTTTGACTGTAAGAGAGTTGTTTGTGCGAATCCGCTCTGTTTCATCCCGGGCTGGCTAATTATGACTGGAAAATCAAACCCAGGGTTAGAGAGCCTGTAATTAAGAGCCCTCCCTGAAGAGAAGTCTGTAAGACAAACATTAGCGTGAGAATCCTGACTAATATACTTCGACACTTTTGCGCACATCGTTGGTGCCGGACATTTCCTATCCAGCCTGTTGTGCAAATGTATCGCTTGTCCGCTGGTTCTCCTCTCCCCTATTTTCCTCGCCCCCACCCAACAGTACAGTCCCAACAAATGTGCAGCCTACCAAACGCGCCGTTCTGGGCTTGACACTTTGGAGCAACAGCTGGGGGAGGGATGTTCAGCTCACTGTCCTCCACAGACACTTAAACTGTTAAATGCAATCCCACGTGTGCAGAATTGATTTCCATGGGAATATAGCAGAGAGATTTATAAAGATAGCATTTCGAAATGAAGAGGGTCATTGAGGCAAGCAAGGCAGTGAGTTTCACTGATGAAAAACTTTAACTGTTCTATCTGTTCGAAATTTGACTTTCGTGCAGCGCTCAACTCAATTATTTAAATCTTAAGAAATATAGTGCATCATTCAATTGTGATCTAATTATTAATACTTTTCTTGGTGACAATATGCGTGTAGGCTTTTTGCATTTTGTTGTCTGGCGCACTGAAATTACATCCAACCAGGAATGGGGTCCCCCTTACCCTACTTTTTTTTGTCGTGGGTCTCAAAATGACTCTTGTGTCTAACTTCAAATCCGATCGGCTACAGCCTGTTTCCCATCTCAGAAAGCAAATCCCAATGCACATTATTCCATTTAATTCCACACATTCCAAGCGCAGAAACGAAAATAACTTGAAATCCAATTTCCAATGTGTTTCCCATTAGATGAGAGGGCAAGGCAGCGCTATCCCACAATGGAGGCTCAGTTCTCGAGGTGACACCTCCAGCAGTAAGGCCGAAATCGAGCGCTTATATCCAGTCGAGGTAGCAACATTTCTCCGCTCGGCATCCCGGGGTGAGACCATATGTTGCATGGAAAAGTGAATCCCGTTCAATGCAGAAAGAAGTAACACATAGCCTGCAAGCTAATGCATCTTCAAAGTTTAAACACGTTTTGTGAAATGTTTCCTCGTAGCGAAATTAGGATAATAAAAAGCCCCCAAAGTGTGATGGATGGATCCGGTCTGATGAATAATTTCTTATCAGGGGAAAAAATCACAATGTTGTGCCATAATAAAAAGCTAGGCTATTTTGTGAATTTTCACAAATGACATATTCAACTGGCCTAAAAGTGGTTTAGTAACTTTTTAAAAAATGGTCAGATAAAAATGATCTCAATTAATAGGATTCTTGAGAAAATTTAAGTTTGCAAAATTGAAAAAGATTAGCTAATTTGTCTAAAATACGAACCTTTTAAATTCCCTTGGATTTTGCGTCTCGATGATAAATCCCAGTAGAATTCAATCAGGAGCATAAAAATCACTCCTGTGAAGGCTCCTCTCAGTGAAGGCTCCTCTCCTCAAGTGTAGTAGTAGTAATCCTATGGCCACGGTCCTTCACTCTGAGAGCTAGCATATGTGCACCCCTCCGTCTGCGTCCACGACCGCGCTCACAAATGCGCTTGAGCTACAGCGACCTGTAATTGATTCAACGTTACAGTCCATCCTTCCCAAAAAAAACTAATCATCTGGCTCAAAGTAAATAACTCTCAGGAAATGACCCCCTCTACTCCGCTCCAGCATGTGGTTCCTTTCAAAGTAAGAGTCCTAGCTGTTTTCTCAGTGAGACTGGAACGGGAGTCAGATTTCTCTGCTATGTAGTGATGTAGGAAAAGGGAGAGAAATAAGAATCCGGTATAGAGACTATTGTAGAAGGAAAGCACGCAATATACATTTGAGTTATCAAGCGACATTTAAGGATGTTTGCGCAAAGACGCAAACGGAACACACTTTCAAATGTACAAATATGACCAGGGTTGTTTTATTAATTATTCATTGTTTAAAATAAGTCAAATAAATGTGATTGTCGTACACATGTAATTAAATAGTAACAATAGTATGCTAATAGGTTGTATTTGGAGAGTTTTGGTCTAACACTAGTATAGCCTAGAGATCATCGACACTTTTCAAAACCCGAAACTTGGAAACATGAGCGTCCAAGCCTCCATAGCGCATAGGGGGCGCTCCAACACCATGAACTACACAACTCAAATCTCCCTCTCTCCCTCTCTCAACCACATATTTGCTTCATTTAACTCTCAGATAGAATAACTTCCAGTCATTCTTGTTTTTTGGGCAAAAGCTTATAGAGAAAAACAACAAAATTATATTTGCTTTTTTGGCAGATTTGGCACACCATTACCCCTGTTTACGGACTCTGTGAAGGTGATATGTGACTCCCTGCCTCACCCCCAGATATGAAGCTATCCTAACAGACACACAGGATAAAGGGTCATTATGAAGTTATATCTCACTGCACTCAGCGATACGGAGCCAGGTCAGAGGACCAGGCCGGTTGACCTGGCTTCTCTCTCAGCGGCACTTCCAGCGGTGCCCGGCCCGCACCGCAGCGCTTCCCTAGCAGAGAAACACATCTCTCCAGCCTCTCAGCACGATGACTTCCACATGTTCCTGGCTCAGACGAAGAATTGCAACAACAACAAAAACAGTGTACCTTTTTCTCCAGACAAAGAAGTCAACATTTTGTGCCTAAAACGTGTAGCGACTCTACAACACATTCAAAACGTCAGTCCGTTAAAATAGTAAGTTAATTGGAATTTTCGGAATAGTGATTTGTTGTAAGCAAATTGGCTATACAAAAAAAAATGAACCAATGCATTGCTGCACAAATCAGTTGGATACCTACACGTAATTAGGGCTCATGTGTAGCCAACTGCATTCAGACATTTTCATGTGTAGCCAACTGCATTCAGACATTTTCATGTGTAGCCAACTGCATTCAGACATTTTCATGTGTAGCCAACTGCATTCAGACATTTTCATGTGTAGCCAACTGCATTCAGACATGTTCATGTGTAGCCTATATGGGCCAGCTAGAGCTCACTTTCTGACAATCTCTGGTCTAAGTTATTCATTTCTCTGATCAAGATTCAGAGACCGCACCGTGGCTATAACCAGTGTTACTATTTCCAACTCTGTAAAAGGTCAGCTGGCCCTTGAGGATGCAGTTTGTGATAACTGTTTCTTGCATCAACTCACATCTATCACGTTGTGTTTGTAAACAAGTATAAGGGTGCTCTATGGATATGATATGATTACATTTGGATGTTGATTCAACATTCCACATTTTTAAACAGGAGTGGAATGACATGTATGGCACTAATGCGCAACCCAGTATAGTTCGTCACGTCACACACACACACACACACACACACACACACACACACACACACACACACACACACACACACACACACACACACACACACACACTCACACTCACACTCACACTCACACACACTCACTCACTTCCCAGCATTACCTAATACATAATCATTACAGTCTACACTTTGTATACCAAACATTAGGAACACCTTCCTAATATTGAGTTGCACCCCCATCCCCTTTTGCTCTCAGAACAGTCTCAATTTGTTGGGTCATGGACTCTACAAGGTGTCGAAAGCGTTCCACAGTGATGCTGGCCCATGTTGACTCCAATGCAATCCACAGTTGTCTCAAATTGTCTGGATGTCCTTTGGGTGGTGGACCATTCTCGATACACACAGGAAATGGTTGAGTGTGAAAAACAGCAGTGTTGCAGTTCTGGTGCACCTGGCACCTACTACCATACAGTGGTGGAAAAAGTACACAATTGTTATACTTCAGTAAAAGTAATACCTTAAAAAAAGTAATACCTTAATCAAGTTTTTTCTCACCTTTATTTAACCAGGTAGGCTAGTTGAGAACACCTTTATTTAACCAGGTAGGCTAGTTGAGAACACCTTTATTTAACCAGGTAGGCTAATTGAGAACACCTTTATTTAACCAGGTAGGCTAGTTGAGAACAAGTTCTCATTTACAACTGCGACCTGGCCAGGATAAAGCAAAGCAGTTCGTCACAAACAACAATACAGAGTTACACATGGAATAAACAAACATACAGTCAATAATACCTTAGCCGTAGAAAAAGTATATATACAGTGAGTGCAAATGAGGTAGGATAAGGGAGGTAAGGGAATAAATAGGCCACAGTGGCAAAATAATTACCATATAGCAATTAAACACTGGAGTGATAGATCTGCAGAAGATGAGTGTGCAAATAGAGATACTGGGGTGCAAAGGAGCAAAATAAATTGTCACGTTCTGACCTTTATTTTACTTTGTTTTGTCTTTATTTAGTATGGTCAGGGCGTGAGTTGGGGTGGGCAGTCTATGTTTTGTGTTTCTATGTTTAGGTTTTTGTTTCGGGCCTAGTATGGTTCTCAATCAGAGACAGGTGTCGTTAGTTGTCTCTGATTGAGAATCATACTTAAGTAGCCTGGGTTTCACTGTTGGTTTGTGGGTGTTTGTTTCTGTTTCTGTAGTTGTCACCACACGGGACTGTTTCGGTTTGGTTTTCATTCATTTTCACATTTATTGTTTTGTATTTCTTAGTGTTCAGTTTATGTTTTATAATGAACGATATGGACACTTACCACGCTGCGTTTTGGTCCGATCCCTGCTACATAAATTACATAAATAACATTATGGGGGATGAGGTACTTGGATAGGCTATCTACAGATGGGCTATGTACAGGTGCAGTGATCTGTAAACTGCTTTGACAGCTGGTGCTTAAAGTTAGTGAGGGAGATATGAGTCTCCAGCTTCATGATTTTTGCAGTTCGTTGCAGTCATTGGCAGCAGAGAACTGGAAGGAAAGGCGGCCAAAGGAGGAATTGGCTTTGGGGGTGACCAGTGAGATATACCTGCTCGAGCACGTGCTACGGGTGGGTGCTGCTATGGTGACCAGTCAGCTGAGATAAGACGGGACTTTACCTAGCAAAGACTTATAGATGACCTGGAGCCAGTGGGTTTGGCGACGAATATGAAGCGAGGGCCAGCCAACGAGAGCATACAGGTCGCAGTGGTGGGGCTTTGGTGACAAAACTAATGGCACTGTGATAGACTGCATCCAATTTGCTGAGTAGAGTGTTGGAGGCTATTTTGTAAATGACATCGCCGAAGTCAAGGACCGGTAGGATAGTCAGTTTTACGAGGGTATGTTTGGCAGCATGAGTAAAGGATGCTTTGTTGCGAAATAGGAAGCCAGTTCTAGATTTAATTTTGGATTGGAGATGCTTAAATGTGAGTCTGGAAGGAGAGTTTAGAGTCTAACTAGACACCTAGGTATTTGTAGTTGTCCACATATTTTAAGTCAGAACCGTCCAGAGTAGTGATGTTGGACGGGCGGGCAGGTGTGGGCAGCGATCGGTTGAAGAGCATGCATTTAGTTTTACTTGCATTTAATAATATATAATAAGAGCAGTTGGAGGCCACGGGAGGAGAGTTGTATGGTATTGAAGCTCGTCTGGAGGTTAATTAGTGTCCAAAGAAGGGCCAGAGTGTCCAAATAAGGGCCAGATGTATAGAAAATGGTGTCGTCTGCGTAGAGGTGGATCAGAGAATCACCAGCAGCAAGAGCGACATCATTGATGTATACTGAGAAAAGAGTCAGCCCGAGAATTGAACCCTGTGGTACCCCCATAGAGACTGCCAGAGTTCCGGACAACAGTCCCTCCGATTTGACACATTGAACTCTGTCTGAGAAGTAGTTGGTGAACCAGGCAAGGCAGTCATTTGAGAAACCAAGGCTGTTGAGTCTGCCGATAAGAATGTGGTGATTGACAGATTCGAAAGCCTTGGCCAGGTCGATGAATACAGCTGCACAGTATTGTCTCTTTTCGATGGCGGTTATGATATCGTTTAGGACCTTGAGCGTGGCTTAGGTGCACCCATGACCAGCTCAGAAACCAGATTGCGTAGTGGAGGAGGTACGGTGGGATTCGAAATGGTTGATGATCTGTTTGTTAACTTGGCTTTCGAAGACCTTAGAAAGGCAGGGTAGGATATATATAGGTCTGTAGCAGTTTGGGTCTAGATTGTCTCCCCCTTTGAAGAGGGGGATGACCACGGCAGCTTTCCAATTTTTGGGGATCTCAGACGAAACGGAAGAGAGGTTGAACAGGGGTTGCAACAATTTCGGCAGATAATTCTAGAGAGGTTCCAGAATGTCCATCCCAGCTGATTTGTAGGGTTCCAGATTTTGTAGCTCTTTCAGAACATCAGCCATCTGGATTTGGGTGAAAGAGAAATGGGGAAGCTTGGGCAAGTTGCTGTGGGGGGTGCAGGGCTGTTGGCCGGGATAGGGGTAGCCAGGTGGAAAGCATGGCCAGCCGTAGAAAAATGCTTGTTGAAATTCTCAAAAGTAAAAGTCACCCAGTAAAATCCTACTTGAGTAAAAGTCTTAAAGTATTTGGTTTTCAATATACTTAAATATCAAAAGTAAATGTAATTGGTCAAATATACTTAAGAATCAAAAGTATGAATAATTTCAAATTCATTTTATTAAGCAAACCAGACATTAACATTTTTTTCTAGTTTTTTTTTACATTTAAGGATAGCCAGGGGCATGCTCCAACACTTAGACATCATTTACAAATAAAGCATGTGTTTAGTGAGTCCGCCAGATCAGAGGCAGTAGGGAAGACCAGGGATGTTCTCTTGATAAGATTGTGAATTGGACCCTTTTCCTGTCCTGCTAAGCATTCAAAATGTAACAAGTACTTTTGGGTGTCAGGGAAAATGTAAGGACTATAAAAAGTACGTAATTTTGTAAGGACTTTCAACAAATGTAAGGACATTCAACTTACTCTGGACAGCTGTAATAGTACAATGCATGAGGTTCATTTTCGAAAATGGGTAGTGCATCAGCAGCGTTCCTCTTGTCATGTCAGTCATTGCAGACCTTCGAGAGCTATTTATAACTTTTCAGAAATGTCCAGATCAACTGGCTAGGTGTTTTAGCCCATTGATTTTGTTGTAATGTTTGAGTTACTCAGATATCACACCGAACACATAAGACATTGAATGAGTGTACAATTGCAGGAAATAACCTTTAAAAACTGCAAAATATTCTCTCCAACCCATGGCAAAGTGTGTAGAATTGCAGGGAATGAGCTTTAAACTGACGGGAAAAAAGCCATGCTATGGCAAAATGTAGGCCTGTGGAATTAGATGATATAAGCTTTATTAAACCTGAAAAATTACAGATGTTCCCCAATGATGGGGCCAAAGTGAAAAAGTTTGTGAACCCCTGGTCTATAGTAATAATTTGGAAATATAATTCATGAATTGTGTAGCCCAATAACCAACTGGGGATCAGGATGATAACATTTATTGACTGCCACAACAAGAAAATATTGCATACTTTGATATAAAGGAAACACCAACATAAAGTGTCTTTATAGGGTGTTGGGCCACCACGAGCCAGAACAGCTTCAATGTGCCTTAAGGGTCTGGAAATCTTGTGGATGGATACGACACCATTCTTCCATGAGAAATTCCATCATTTGATTTGGTTTTTTATGGTGATGGAAAATGCTGTCTCAGGCACTGCTCCAGAATCTCTTGAGATCTGGTGACTGACACACAGAAACACACACATGCACCCTTTAAACCCCCAATGCTCCTTTGAGACCCCACTTTCAAAGTCACTGAGCTCTCTTCTAGCCATGGTAGCCAAAACAATGGGCAACTGGGCATTTTCATACATGACCCTAAGAATGATGGAATGTAAATTGCTTATGTAACTCAGGAACCACACCAGTGTGGAAGCAGCTGCTTTCAGTATACTTTGTACCCCTCATTTAATCGTGTTTCCTTTGTTTTGGCAGTTACCTGTAGCCTACTTCCACTGAGAAGCAAGCATCCACAAGGGGGCATTCAATTGTTTTTGGTTTCAACTGGAGGCTTTTTGGTCAATAATTGACCCCAAACTGTTTTTCCAGACCTGTTTTAGTGTCTGAACCCAGCATCAGTCAAAATGACAGTTTCAATAGCCTATAATACTGTAAACCCATACAAATGAATAGGAATATGCTATCTATGGATGTGCCATGTGAGACTTCTAAACAGCAGCTTGGGAGAGCCCTCTAAGTTCCAAAGAGATTGCACTACTTAGGCTATATGAAGACAAAAACATTGTTATATAAGCTATATGAAAGGTCCTAATCAGTGATATATAAGGTCATATGGATATTTGTGTTGCCTCTGGGCAAAATACATGTCAATGAAGGCATAAATCTGCATATTTTGAATTAGAATAGGCCAAAAATATAATCACCACAGAAATGTGAAGATACATAGCCTGTTGAAATCGATATTGCCGTCGTGAAACGTAATGTTAGAGGAACAATCTGCAGTTGATACATCCATTCTTGGACTTAGAAATGAATGATATGTAGTTGCCTACTCATTGATTATTGAAGAATATAACTTATAAATTCCTCATTAGCTTAGTTCAACTGTCGCACCCCAACAGATACCAAAATATAAGCTTGTTTTACATTTAAACAGATACTACATAACTTAAAAACATGGTTTAAACTATAATTTTGATATCATGGTTGGTCAGTCCTTGCATCCATAGCTCTGTCTATGAATTTGAGAGTTGTAAACATTTCTTCGACCCTGTCCCTCAGATTTTTACCGATACAGGGGGGACCTCTATTTGTTATTGTTTTGACAGCTGATTGCCGCTTTAAGCTTTTTGTAAGGTAATTCGTAGATAGACTAACAAAACTCGTCTAATCTTAGGCTGTTTCAATCAGCAATGTAACTTAACTTTCAGACATTCAAACACATGGCTTTTACGTAAGATTAGGCATAGTCTACTGTCTCAAGAGCATATTCAGTGGCCATTGCATGGTATAGGGTTATCTGTCCCCTCGAGCGACGTCTAGCTTGCTGAAACGCGCCCTTGTTGGGACTGTAGGGGCTTTCTCATCGTTTCACACAGAGGTCCGCACCCAAAAGGTGCAGTCCATTCCATTCCACTCCCATTCAAACACAAATATCCTTATCTTAGTATTCTAACAATATGAAAATGACTTGTGCATACGTCATATTTAGCTTAAAAGGTTGGTCCAGATGACCTCAGAGTACACAATGAATGAGTCCAATAGATATTTGAATAAGTGAACTTCAATTTATAAGGGAACCTGCTGAAAACGAATATAGTCCTGATGCAAAAATCGACCTCAAAACTTCAAAGAATTACATTTTCATATCAGCCAACATGGATGTTTTACAAATAACCCAGGATTTCACAAAAATACCATGTATTTAATCCAACCCCTATTGGCTGAAAGTAAAGTCGCTCGGTTGTGTTGATTTGTGTTGATGAGTGTTGCTGAGCAACCTGCATTTGCACAAACAGTGGAAGTGACACAGTGACTTAATTGTTTGTTCAAACTCGGGGGAGTCATCCTTGTTCTGGGTATTTGCCATAATCCTGCTGGTCCCTTTTTCTTCTTTTCACTTTCTCTGAGTTAGGCTATGACAGGGCCCTGAAAGAGAACATGTTGCAATATGCATTGTTCTTCATTTTGAAAAGGTATTTTGTTATCTTTAGCCGCAGGTTTATAAAAATTGGCCTACAATCGAAAACGGAAATCATATCTTAAACCGCTCATAAAATAATTTGTACTCAAATTACAGGTCTTGACACCCTTAAGGTAAACCCTTTGCAGATGCCTTTAAGATTTATGAGACCAACCATTCTGCTGGCAAAGGCTATGTGGAACAAGAAGCTCTCAGTATCAGTGCAGAATTAGACGTTCATCCACACGTTCTCCAAACGGCAAATTTCGATGTGTTTTTGTTGCTCCTGATGCTCTATATTGTTCCATTTCTCCAAATGTAAAATTTCGAGGTTAAGGTTAAGTTTAGGCACTCATTCCGAATGGTTAAGGTAAGGGTTAAAACATTAGGTTTAGGCACTCTTTCCAAATGGTTAAGTGTGAGTGTGCCATCTTGCACAGGTCGATTTAGTCTATTCCCTGCAGACGCGTTCATAACACCTAGGTTAAAATAACTAAACAACTATATTAATATGGGAAGAGGTCAAAACACATATGAAACATTTAAGGATATTTAGCAAGCGAGATGTTTTTAGCTAATTTGTCATGGCAGATAAACATTGGGTTATTTTACCTTGTTAACCAATTTAAAGATACAGTTTGGCCACCAACTGGACCTCCATCATATTTTTTAACTAGGCAAGTCAGTTAAGAACAAATTCTTAATTTCAATAACAGCGGGTTTACTGCCTTGTTCAGGGGTAGAGCAACAGATTTTTACCTTGTCAGCTCGGGGATTTGATCTTCCAACCTTTGAGTTACTAGTTGAATGCGCTAACCACTAGGCTACCGCGCCTCTTTCAATCACCCATACTCGTAAAAATCAGGGAGTAGATGTGAGAGACGGGACTTGGAGCGTGTCAAGTGTCTAGAATAGAACCAAGTTCTATTCCGAATTCTATTTTAGCACCTGGCTACGAAGACGCCCGTTGACACGGATTAAATGACTGAATAACATGTATGTGTAACAGTATAACTTTAGACGGCCCCCTCGCCTAACTAAGCTAACTAAGCTAGCCGTTTCACATCCGTTACATATGTGTACATTTATTTTGCAAAGCTCGCACACACAACTTGGGCAGTCTGGTCAGCATGTACGGGTTATTAAGGTGAAAATAACAAAGGTAAAAAATAACAAACCAGTGTCCACGACTAGGAGTGCAACAAGCTCTCACAGTCTCATGTCAGATTTGGACATTCATCCATGTTTCTCAAACATCAAATTCTAAATGTCAAATGTCGAAGTGTTTGGCTTCTTCTCTGAATCGTTCCAGGGTTACATTCAGGCATTAACTCTGAATGACCATGGTAAGGGTTTGGGATAGGCTTAAAACAAAAAATATAAAAAACAACTGTCTATTTCTGGATTCAAATATGTAACCAGAGGCAGATGCTTGCATGCACCATACCTACTTGACCCTAGTGTCTAGTTTCCATTTCATCTCACAATGTCCTTTAAACATGGATGGACATCAAATACTGAGTATTATGAGTAACCTGCCTGGGGATCAATAACGCAAACTTCTGAACCAGAGTCATGGGATAGCACCCTTCCACCACCCCTGC
The DNA here is from genome assembly GCF_023373465.1 of Oncorhynchus keta. Lineage (NCBI taxonomy): Eukaryota > Metazoa > Chordata > Actinopteri > Salmoniformes > Salmonidae > Oncorhynchus > Oncorhynchus keta. The sequence continues at coordinate 18,662,149 of NC_068446.1, forward strand.
CCACTTTATGGTTTGCTCATTTGCTGCCCCTAGTGGCTAGTTTTGAAGGCATTTCCCAACATATAACGCAAACATCTAGCAACCCGAAAGGTTGGTAATTCGAATCTCAGGACAACTTTTAAAAAATTCTCTAATTAGCAACTTTTCAAATACTTACTACTTTTTTATCTACTTTGCAACTACTTAGCCTGTTAGCTAACCCTATCCCTAACCTTAACCATTTTAGCTAACCCTTCCCCTAACCCTACACTTAACCCTTTAATCTAACTCCTAAACAACCCTAACTTTAACCCTAACCCCTAGCCTAGCTAATATTAGCCAGCGAGCTAATGTTAGCCACCTAGCTAGAATTCTTAACATATCATACATTTTGAAAATTCATAACATTTCGTATGTTGTGAAAATTCGTAACATTTAATAGGAATTGCAATTCATAACATATCATATGAAATGAGTGATGGACATCCACAAATTAATGCATACCATATAAAACATAACATATACTAAATGGGGTGTCTCTGATTTATGTACAGAATAATACGAAATGCTCTGAGACCAGGTTGCCTCAATATTCATATGAATATTCTTCCTATTTCGACTTCAATCTATTCAACACAATCATTCATTGATTCATACATGGATAATGAATTAATGTAGGCCTATCATGCTTTTGTCATAACAAGCAGGTTTAGAACCCAGTAAACAAGTGATTAATTTATGTAAACTGTTGTATGTCTAAAATAAATTAGACAATAGATTCCGAGTGAAACAAATGGGTGATCTTATCCATTTCAATTAAAATGTTAGATATTATAAATCAATGTGGCAACTACTTAACATATTACTTAGATATGCACATGAACTGTATAAATAACTTAATAGCTCGCAACTTCAAATTGTAAACTGTTCATTGAACCTCGGAATAGGCCTAACGTAGGCTATAAAGTTTAAGGACATACAGTATATGATTTAATAGACGAGTGCAACAAATGATCCGGCATAGTTTTCAAACCCAGAGTCATATGATGCTCTAAACGTTTTAGCATTTGTTATTGGACCTCTCCGGTTCGTGGTGGTCAGATTATAATTTTTTCATTTCTTCTTTTTTCCACTTCATCCGCCGGTTCTGGAACCAGATTTTAATATGTCTCTCCGTCAGGTTGAGTGTGGTGGCCAGTTCATATCTGCGAGGCCTGGAGATATACTTGTTAAAGAGGAACTCCTTCTCCAGCTCCAATAACTGAGCCCGGCTGTACGCGGTGCGGCTCCGCTTGTGTTGGTCTGTGTTCTCGGAATGACCACCTTAAAAAAAGACTATACAAGGTTACAAGGAGTGTGGCTATTTTTTTCAGTTAATTTATCTTGATTTGTATGCATTTTTTTTACTCTTATACTTTAACCCTATTTATTCTAGGTTAGGCCTAGATTTGATGCCTTGTGAAACCTTTGCTCCCTCATCACTCATTTAATTTCACCTGTCAGACACAAAATCGATTCAAAACATAAGTGTAGGCCTAATAAAAATCAATAGAGAACAATTTCACAATTATGACATGCAGATAAAACAAATATTGTAATGAAGTAGCCCCAAAGTAGCCTGCTCACCTGGGAGTGATTGATACGAGTGAACTCTGGAGCTCCTCATCCAGGAGAATGACAAGTGTCCCAGGGACTCTCCCCCCACTACTGGGCTGTCTCCTGGATGGTAGTCGTCCGGTACACGACCCTGGCCTGTCAGGTATTCCTGGTCCTGGGTCTGACCAGGGCTCGAGTGCTGACAGGGAGGTAGATCGTAGGGCAGTAAAGTTTCCTTACTCTCGTGTTCGAGAGAGGCACAAGCGGGAATGGGGATCCGTACCTGCTCGGTGTCGCCGCTGTAGCGGCAGGAGGGCGGGTTATAGTCATACTCCTCCCGTAACGGCAGTTGGAAGCGCCCACCATCATAAATACCCGAGGTATCCATTACTGAGCAAATTTCCCCAGCGATAATGTTTAGGACGTTTATGTATGTCCCTGCTATATATCCTTCAAGTGAGGCCACAACCTGGAGTGCACTTATGAGTGCATACCTGACCCTAGTCACGTGACTGACACTAAACGAATAACTGGGCTATCGGCCAGTAGGGGCTATTAAATGACGGTGTTTGGAGGTCCAAAACATTTCTGGGTTGGGATTGTTGTATAGTTCTTAAAAGAGCCATCCCATTTATGGTTCTTCAGAGATCCTAAAATGGTTCTCACTCTCAATAACCTTATTTGGTTCCAACTTGCAACTTTATTTTTAAGAGTGTACTTACATATGTTCCCAGTTGTTCCATAAATGGCGCTGGTGTTATTTTATCAGCTAAGCCAGTCATGGTGAATGACAGCTTTACATACGTATTTACAAAGGAAATAAATTAAACACCACTTTGAGTACTAAAGGTGGATGAAGTAGCCCTACATTTCATGCAACAAGTCATAGTGAACTTATGCAATTGAATACGGTTCTGTAAGACTACATATAGGCCTCCAAGAATCTGTTCTTGTCGAATTAATTTTTATAATGGGAATATATTATTCAATTTAGTAAATATCAAGCATGTCTGATTTAGGTATAATATTTTGTAGTTGTTCAAAATGTGCACATTTTTACCAAACAAATAGGCTAAAAGGTAGAAAAAAGTTTCGTGTTTCAGGTTAAAACAAACAAGTAAATTAACATGGCTGTAAGGCCGGTAAGTTTCATGTTGGGACTTTTAAGTTTGTGATTCATTCCCCTCTGGAAATATAGGTTACATTTAGCATCAGCGCAAACCTTGGTAAATCTGCCTGCTTTAGGGTTTTAGGCCTTGTTTGCATATTTCCCAGGGTGCCTTACAAGAGGATATTTGAGTTACAAGTACCACCCATGACTGTTGTTTGCTAGTTACAGAGAGATGAGCGTTGAATTCATTCATTTTTAATTCAGTGGCTATCACTAAAGGATATGTTTTCTTGTTAAATCAATGTTAAATAAAGGAAATTAATGGTCCGAAGTGATGATGTTGCCATGAAAATTAAGTTCTTCACGAGAATACATATTTCATAAGGCTTTATTTTGAGGAATCTAGTTTTACCCAAATACAGTGGGCTGAATCTCATTTCACAGGCCATATCATTCCTGCAAATCGCATTACGCTCTGTTGTAATGTGATGTCTGTTATCCTATTGGGATCCAGCCAGAGTGGGGACATCCCGCGTTCGGGAATATTTCTTCACCTTAATGACTGCCAGGGTTGAGAAAACGGAGACATGAGACTACCTTAAAAATCTAAACTGGAGCAACCATTTCAGTAGCGGGTGCAATAAATCCATGTAACAAATTGGAATATTTTTTTTATACTGTTATTTATATTTCAGTAGCATAGGATTAAGTAATCAATCAATGTGCATGAAAAAACAAAGATATTGAAACAAAGAATTCTAAATATCAAGCTGCATGCTGAGAAATACAGGTAATTGCCAAAAAAAGGAAACACCAACATAAATCAAATCAAATCAAATGTTATTTGTCACATACACATGGTTAGCAGATGTTAATGCGAGTGTAGCGAAAGCCACCACGAGCCAGAACAGCTTCACTTGCACCTTGGCATAGATTCTACAAGTGTATGGAACTCTATCGGAGGGACGCGACATCATTATTCCATGAGGAATTCCATAATTTGGTGTTTTGTTCAGCCAGGTCACGTCCATCCCTGTCGGAGAATGTCGGGAGAGGGCGTGGAAACTGGCCACTAGGGGCAACAGTGAGCGCTGTTAACTTCAAGTAAGTTTTGGTTTTGCTAGGGAGTTGACAGGGATGGCAGATAACAATAAGCATTCCAAAGTTTGAGTCCAGCGATAGAAACGTGTTTTTTCTATATGTTTTTAAGTCTATCCCAAACCTTAACCCTTACCTTAACCATTCAGAGTTAATGCCTAACCTTAAACACTTTGAATATTGATGTTTGAGAAACATGGATGAACGTCTAATTCTGACGTGAGACTGTGAGAGCTGGTAGGTTTTGTTGATGATGGTGGGAAAATCTGTCTCAAGCGCACTCCAAAATCTCTTATAAGTGTTGAATTGGGTTGAGAGCTGATGACTATGACAGCCATGGCATATGATTTACATCGTTTTCATTCTCATTAAACCAATCAGTGACCACTCATGCCCTGTGGATGGGGGCATTGTCATCCGATAGGGGCATAGCCATGGTAGCCAAAATAATGGCCTGCTCAGCATTTTTATACATGACCCTAAGCATGATGGGATATTAATTGTTTCATTAACTTGGAAGCACCTGCTTTTATTATACTTTGTATCCGTTATTTTCAAGTGATTCCATTATTTTGGCAGTTACCTGTATGGTAATGATGGATGCGATTTTGGTTCAACTCTGGTTATTAACACCAACACTGGGGTTATTTTACACCACTGTGTGTTAATTGAACTCTTTACAGTGTTAATGTAACTACTGATTCATCACTAGAAATGTTCAACTGAAAAATCAAGTTAACACTGGCCAATTTGCTGTGTGCTATGAAAGGGACACATCTGCAGGCGTCCATACATTTCAAGAACCTTTTAGAATTCATAAGAACCTCAGATGCCATGTCAAGAACCCCACACTTAACTCAAAGGTTCTTTATCAGTCAAGGAAAAACAATTGAAGAACTTTTACTTTTGTCCGTGTAGGGTAGTGATTAGTAATAATGTCATACACACACACACACACAAAGAAATGTGCCATTATACAACTGAATATAACAATTGGCCTATAACATCTCTATTCTGGTGGTAAAGTTATTCATAAGTCACTTGAGCTAAAGTACATCACTCTGCATCAAAATAAGGTGTTATCATTATTATGTTGCAGTGGTCTGCAATTTGGTCTTTCTGAAATGTATTTAATCGATATCATCATATTCAGTTCATTGTCCTCTGTTTTGTAGAGCTATATTAATTTATTCAGCCACTAAATGATAAGAAGCAACTCTAATCCAACAAATGAATGGACACTTTAGAAAAGGCACATTATGAAGAGCATGGCTAAAGTTACTGGCACATATTGTGTGGTGACCAGGATACCACTGGACTAAGTCATCAATGACAGCATTGATGGGACACGTGTCCAGAATTCACAGTTTCATCACCACTTGAAACAAGCAAGCTCCTCACCGGACACTCCTGGCCCCTATAGGCTACGCAGGTGTAACGGATGTGAAACGGCTAGCTTAGTTAGCGGTGCACGCTAAATAGCGTTTCAGTCGGTGACGTCACCGATTGAGACCTTGAAGTAGTGGTTCCCCTTGCTCTGCAGGGGCCGCGGCTTTTGTGGAGCGATAGGTAAACGATGCTTCGTGGGTGACTGTTGTTGATGTGTGCAGAGGGTCTTTGGTTCGAGCCCGGGTATGGGCGAGGCGACGGTTATACTGTTACGTTGATGCTGTTGACCCGGATCACTGGTTGCTGCGGAAAAGGAGGAGGTCAAAAGGGGGGTGAGTGTAACGGGGGTGAGTGTAACGGATGTGAAACGGCTAGTCACTCGAAGGCCTTGGACTCAGAAGAGAAGGTTGTCACATTTATCGAGTTCCAGAATTGTACTTCAAATCAAAAATCCAAATTAATTCAAAGTTTACTTGCAGAGGTTTCCACGGGCAAAGAGAAAACGGTTTATCACGGTTTATGATTTGTTTAAAGTCATGCCACAGGAATTTACACAATTGCTTCATACTATTCCTTTTCTTTGACTGTAGTCAATAACTTGACTGGCTTACACGACTGTGATGGTGTTTTTGAGAGTTTCGTTTGTCTCCCCAGATAGTCTTGCCATGGCCTGAAGGTATAATAAACATGAGCTTCAGGCTATTATAGTGGACTGACAGTTCGAGGTCAGGGCCGTGAGTCTGAAAAGGGGGAGACTTTCCCAAAACTGCAGTTCCTTTGTTAACCAGTTTTAATGGGCCGGTGGTCTTTCAGTCTCACACCTGCAAGGGGTGAACTCTAATTCGATTAATATGAACTTCAATATATATTCATTAGGTGGCTTTCCCTCGATAATATATGATCACCAGCGGGATGTGAAAAGAGACCATTTATTCCTGGTCTGAATGGACCTGCGTGGGACCAAAACTTCACCTGCTTCCCTTCTCAATTAGGAATGTATCCCAAACGTCGACTCAAACGAGTTAAATTAACCGTTAGATAATTTCCTATCGCCTTTCCTACGTAATCCTTCCATTTACAGCGTGCCCCTTCAATTTACCATAAACTGAAAGGTTCAAATAGTGCTTAATGAAACAGTGACCAAATCGTTCTCTCTCCCTCCGAGGAACCCTGTAGCTGTCTCTTCAAAGCCCCCAGAGTCTGCAGCCGTCGGGGGTCCACTGCTAAATGCGAGTCCCAAGGCAGAACAATCTAACCTGTCAAAGCCTTTGCCCAGTTCTATGTATCCTTGTTCTGCGGTTTCGAAGGAATTGCAGCACAATCAGCCAACGTGGGACTGAAACAGCAATTAAACTCCGTTTGGTCAAGCAACATAACATGGACGATAGAGGCCTAGCTAGTTTAAAATGAATGCACTAACTCTACATCGCTCTGGATAAGAGTGTCTCTTAAATGACAAAAATGGAAATGTCTATTATCCCGGGGATTAGCAGGACATGGCGTTGTGGGCAGGATCAATTATAGGCCTAGTACTTTATGTAGCTACTGTTCAAATAATGTTATAATGTTCAATAATAACGTAATAATAATGGTGGTGTTAATAATAATAATAATTTAAAAATAATTAATAACGAATGTAGGTCTACTTAAATGGAAATATAACAAACATATTTATTTAGACTTTTGTTCAATTTCAGATGACCAATTTTAAATTATATTAGGCTTAGGCCTGCCTATGCATTTGAGTCTGAGTTGAAATAGGTCAGTTTAGGTTACATGTTAGTTTTCTCTAATGCTTTATATCATCATTTTACATTTTTAAAATGTGTCTTATATTTTTATAATGGGAAGGGGTTGATGAGAATGTGTGTGAGTGAGTGAGTGAGTGAGTGAGTGAGTGAGTGAGAGTTGTTAAGTATAGAAAACAAGTGAACTCCCATTAAGTGCCAGTATAGTTCATGAACAGTGAATTAACTCTTTATCAACCTCCTCAGAGAGGGACACAACAACGTGGTTAACCCGAGTAGGAGCACCCCCCTGTGGGTTGGACACTGCATACCCTAGTCCAAGGAACATACTGACATTTTAAGAATTTTAAACCATCGATTCTTGATCTTATTAACATGAGTATAGATTACTAACCTTAAAGTTAAACACTTTGAATATTGATGTTTCAGAAACATGGATGAACGTCTAATTCTGACGTGAGACTGTGAGAGCTGGTAGGTTTTGTTGATGATGGTGGAAAAATCTGTCTCAAGCGCGCTCCAAAATCTCCGAAAAGTGTTCAATTGGGTTGAGAGCTGATGACTGAGACAGCCATGGCATATGATTTTCATTCTCATCAAACCAATCAGTGACCACTCATGCCCCGTGGATGGGGGCATTGTCATCCGATAGGGGCATATTGCCATGGTAGCCAAAATAATGGCCTGCTCAGCATTTTTATACATGACCCTAAGCATGATGTACAAAACAGTTCTTGACACAAGCCGGTGCACCTGGCACCTACAACCATACCTGTTCAAGGCTTAAAAATCCGTATTTAACCTGGCTCCTCCCTTTCACCTACACTGATTAAAGTGGATTTAAAAAGTGACATCAATAAGGGATCATAGCTTTCACCTGGATTCACCTGGTCAGTCTATGAGATGGAAAGAGCAGGTGTTCATAATGTTTTGTAAACTCAGTGTACATAATGGAGGAGGGTTTCCCAACTGGCAGCCCGTGGGTAGTTTCATTTGGCTTCACAAGTTTTCTGAGCAAAGAAATAGAACATAAAGATTAAAATTCAGCTCCAATCGATTTTAATTTGGGGAATCTGTTCCCAAGTATTCCCACGCTTAATAGACAGACGTGATCACATACAAATGTAAGCAATGGTTATGTTTTAATCAAACATTCTGTTTGCGTTTCTTGCGGTCAATTTGCAATCTACGCATTTGTAATTATGTTACCACGACCATCCACACAAGAAAACAAATCAGCCCGCGACTGAATAGTTGATGATCCCTGTACTAGAGTATCTTCCTCAGGATGTAAGTTAAGGTTAACGTGGATGGAAATCTGATACTGTTTATCTTAGCGTCTCTGGTCACCTGCCTGTGATGACGTCCAATATGCTCTTTGGAAATGGTCTCATGATAAAATGTGTGTAATTATTATATTACATTAAAATTTTAGTCAAAATACAGACTAAACATACATTTCTTGACAAATATATCAAACAGAAAAGCTCTACTAATATGCTATGACGATAGCCTGTAAGGATTGCATCAAAGATCCACCATGCCAACCCTTAAAATAAAAATGTTTTGTCTGAGATACAACTCACCAATGTTTTATTAGAATAAATACAAATATACATATTATATACACATACTAGTCTACTATGTACATACAATTTCACGTGGAAAAATAAGAACTGAAACAGAATGGATCAACGGCCATCATATTTACAGTGATAAGAATGATATCAAGCATCGTATGACAACCACTGAGGAGGTACAACTTTGACGTTGGGTTGAACCCTGAAGGATTTAGCGTCACTGTTTAAAAAAAAAATATTTCAACAAATAAAACATGTATTCACAGTTAACATAAAATGAACGTACGAATAGGCCTACATAATTTAACCAGGGGAAACCAAGGATATTTCCAGTACTTCTTCTCAGACTGAAAGTAGCATCTCATGGCCCGGAGGTCGTCTGGTGTTGCAGAATTCGTGATGAACCATGGTAGACTAAGTGCCAGTAGTGTAATGGAAGTCTGTGCAGTGACAGTCTGAGATGCCCTCAGATTGGGGAGATATGTTTCTCCTCTGACGCTGATGCAGGCGATAAAGATTCCTCGTCCTCAGACCTTGGGTAATCCATGTGACCGCTTGCGCACTTACAACCGTTGTGCGCGCTCCTCTGTGTGCCCTTGCCCTCCTTCTTGTGTTTCACCCTCCGGTTCTGGAACCAGATTTTCACCTGTTTCTCCGAGAGGTTCAGATAAGTTGCTATTTCAATTCTTCTGAGCCTGGAAAGATACATGTTGGAGGAGAACTCCCTCTCCAGTTCCAATAGTTGTGTGCTGGTGAAAGCCGTGCGCATTCTCTTGCCATTCTGGATGTGACTGCTCTCAGAGGCGCCTGATGGAGAGAGGACAACAATTTAGCCAACCATTATAGTTCTATTCCAAATTTCTAACACTGCAGTACATGTCTTATGCAATACATTGCATTGGTTTTACTGTGCGTAATTGGATATACTAAATAACTAACAGACATGATGTAGTGGTTCAATTCAAATGTGTCGCTATAATTTCAAAGGTTGGTTGTTATATTGCAGATACAGGTGGTCAGAGAGCACATAGTCTTACCTATGGAGAGACAGTGGTAACTCATGGGGTCTGTGACGCTGTACATGGGCTTGTAGACAGGCGTGCAGACTGGGCGTGCAGAAGGGTGCGCAAGTGGCGGAGACTGTTGGTGGTGTGATATCCTCTGACAATATTGGGGCTCCGCTCTCGGGAACTGACTCTTCAGCATCGAAATGCCGCTGCGGGGAGAGTGGAGGTGGGACGTGACGCAAAGCGGGCAGACGCAGAAAGTGCCGCTTTTCCTGGACGGGCACACTGGCGCGGTGACCGTCATCATGGTGGGCGAGTGCATACTGATGGGGAAGAGAAAGTCTTGCCGTGGATGCTCGTTAAGAGGTATGGGTCGCACCGTGTCCTTGATAATCAAAGAGTCGACATAAAATGACCTAGACATGGCTGCAGAACGATACGCGGTCAGTATTGATCCTTGCACAAGATGTTGGCCGTTTTGTCATCTGAAGCCCTCGGGATCTCGGAAGGTGCTTATGTTTGATAGTTAAACAAAAGGGACCCCGGAGAGGGCTGGCCCTAGCGTCACCCACGTGCGCACCCGGCTCAGTATGCTCTTCTGCAAAACCACGTGATGCCTCAGAGAACTTCCAATCAAAATTTCCACATTCGCTAATTTTACCACAAATGAAAAGCCATGTTAATAACAAGTCACACAAAAACATAATGTGATTGAGCAAAGTTAGTTAGCAAAGTAATATGTATCTAGTATCATCAGCTGCCTTGGTGACGCGTGGATGACCCTTTTCGTTACACTCCCAATAACATATGCTAACCATGTGTATGTGACCAATACAATTTGATTTGATTTGAATAGTGCGCTCTTCTGCAATGTTTCCCCAAAAATTGGCTGTAGGGCCTACACCTGTTCACGTTCGATTCAAAGGTGAACTTGACCGATAGGTACATCTATTCATATAAGTGTAGGTCTATAGATAAAACTTAATTACAAACATCTGAAATAGCCTATTGGAGTTGAAAAGCCCCAACCACCATATCAACCTCCATCATCATATCAATCGTCAGTCTCTAAATACAGCTCTCAGCAAACTGAGATACAAAAAAAAAAACGCATTATCATCTAGAATGTGAGCAGTTGCCTAAGGGCTAAGGGTGAAATTTCCAAACGAATTATAATTCTGGTACTGTATAACCACAGACTTGATCGTCCATAACACTGTAGCAGGTTATTCGTTTTGATACAACATTCCCATTATTGAGCAAATTATGCTTAGATATTTACTTTATAATTAACATAATTGTATTGCCCTATCCTTGTATATGGTGACAATAAGCGTACGTCTACTTTATATGTGAAAGTTTATTTGTGGTTGTAAATCTCGTGACTAAACGGACTAATAATTGCAGAGTAATCATACACTGCATGCGTCCTTTTGGTAAAGATTTCGGGTCCAACGTTTAAGAATTATGAATGCCTGCCGTCTGGGTGGTGCCTATATAACAGTGATTAGGATTCAATTAGAAAGTTTTTGTTATGGTGGGTTTATGCCGGGTAAACAGGCAGCTATTTCAGAAATATGTTAATCCCTTATCTTGTGACAATAATTATCGAGTTTGATCTCCAGGCGGGTGAGTCACCAGTGGGTTTAACTTCTACTTTCATCTGCGGACAAACGCCTCGAACCTCCAGACAGAGCGCGGGAAGGCGAGCCGCGCGCGCCCTTTGCGAGTTTTAATGGCGCAAACATTACAGGCGCAAACATCCATTTAGCCTTTTGATCAAACAAATGGTAAGTAGGCCTACAAGCTGCAATAGTTCAGTTTATGGATTAAAATACGGAGGTCAAACTGGACTGACTATAAACAGCACCACATTGGCTGCACATTTTCCAATTGAACTATGTCTCCAAGATCATACACTTATATTTTTGTGGGGTTTATGTCTGTTTTGCTCTACGTGTAAATTAGCTTTATAGGGAAGGGAACATGGTCAATTCGTTGTCTGTGTTTTTCTGCTAATTTGGGGGAGAAACCAGTGGGTGACCAGTGCTGATACGAATTGGCATCTTTAAACGAATTAGAATATGACTTTAAGATGGAATAAATGACAGAAAACAAACACGTCTGTCACGCAGACTGTAATTGCTATAATAAAGTGAACACAGCGTATGACACGAGAGGCGCTCTGGGTTGTTATGGTACGGAGAACGGTTTCAAATGAGAGAGTGAGAGTGATATATATATATATATATAAGAAAGAAAGATATACAGAAAGAGAAGAAAGAGAGAGAGGGAACAAACCAGCCGGAATGATGTGTGGCGCGCGCCCTCATCACACCATCTTAGCTCCAATATTCTTTTTCCAGAATTGTGCAAGATAAAATGTCATTGTCTATTAAGTAATCCCACAAATGAGATCCTTTATGAGTCTATAATGAGCTCTAATTGCCACGACTAGTCGAGCCACGTGGAAGGGTTTAGCAGGCATTAAGCCGTTAGGTACAGAGCACAGGCTGTTACCTTGCCATTACTTTCATAATTCGAGGAGAAAATTAGTCCATTTAAGGGAAAAATCCTTTGATTCTTTTTATTCTGCTCGGGGTGACAGGACTACCTACAAGCTTTGTCCGCTTCAGTTAAAAAGCGGGTGCAACAAATGGGACCGTTACCAAATTGCCTGCTTAAAAACGTCAGAGTGAAAAGAATGTCAGAAATCCACAAAGCTCCAAGAGCCCCACTGCAATGAGTTCCCTCTCCCATGTTGTGAGGAAACGATATACATAATCCAGCAGCCGTTATTGCAGACAGACCCTTTCAAGTCCTGTTGATGTGGCAATTAATCATGTACCCATTCAGTATAATGAAGATCAAATTAGTATTAATAAATCACACTTCAAGAATGAATATACACTGCTTAGTCCTACACATATTAGCCGTTGATATTTTCCTCTCAGTGGGAAGATAAACCACGTATTTGCTTGTGTGTGTGGAGTGGACACAACGCTTTGAGTTTCTCAAGAACAAAAACACACACATGTTAAAGTGCAGTGCTGAGGCAGTCCCTCTCATTCGCAGTCTTATGCCGTGAAGAAGTCCATTAATGTTTTGTTGAACAAGCGTCATTAACTTGTATTAACGCCTTTTTACAAAAGTTGCATTGTTACACAGGGCCGGCTTGCGGCCCATCTTGGCCAATACAGTGGGTGATTTCCCCCTTTATTAGTAACCAGGCAACAGATCCTGAATAGCAACACTCGGGTCCTCAATATAGTTTTCAATGGCGATGGGAAAATGAACAATGATCCTGCGGACAACATAATGGCGCGCAGTGACTTTTCATTAACAATTACTTCGTAAATGTGAATAGCAGCTGCAGTGGCTACTCTCGATCTCATGGGATTCAGAGAAAAGAGAGAGTGAGCGAAAGAGCCAGTAGGAGGAAATTCAATAGGATTCTGCAGGAGTCCGGTCGCACTGAATGTGGATTCTAATTTATATCTCAATGAATAATTCGATTTCTATGCAAAAATGAGTTATACATAATTACACAAATAGCGTGACGACCAAGATTTAAAAAAAAAAATCTTTGAGCGCATCAGACCATCCATTAGTTTATGCCATGAGAGAGAAATTGGGATATTTTTGTGCACAGAACATTGGATAAACGTTATTAGGCCTAAATGTGAAGCAAAACCAGGGAGAACAACAGCCCCCTCGCATTTAAGCGATGGAAGGTCAAGGCCGACCACGGTACTGCAGGCAATGTTTTATTATTATATATATTTTTTAGTGGGTAACTGAAGGCATTGTTAGCAGAAAACAGGATCCCCCATTATAGTGAATGGAAAAAGTGTAATCTTCGTGGTCAATCTTGTTCCAAGATGGCATAGCAGTTCAGACATCTTTTGTCCTCGTCTTGTCGTGTCCCGTGTATATATATATATTTACAACTTTTTTCACATACATTTTCTTTTTTATTTTCCATCAACTCATCTTCAAAACACTCTCCTGCAACCCGCCTCACCAATTTATATTTATAAAAAAGTATTATTTACCTCAAATCTGTAATCCTCCAAGAAGCTAGCCAGAAACTCCAAGAAGCTAGCCAGAAACTCGCCAGAAGCTAGCCAGAAGCTAATCCAGAAGCTAATCAGAAGCTAGTTCAGAAGCTAGTTAGCTTCTTTACTGGCAAATCGTTAGTATTCAGCTAACCACGGTTTGTGGTCATCAGCCATCCTTTAGCTCGAAAATCTATCGCCAGTTTGCTCGGAACGGAACATACCGGACCAATTTTTCTCTCCATGTCCCTGGATTTCAACTGCTCTCTGTACATTCATACCTGGATCTCACAGCTAGCTAGCTGCTATCTGTGTGACTATCGGCTTTCGTTGATTCCGGAGCAATCATGAATTATTCCGGAGATAGCCAGCTCTGTCAATCACTCCTGAGTTCCATCAATCACTCCTGGGCTGCAGTCACCTATCCGGACCCGTTTTACTGCCTACGTGGAGCCCCACCGGGCCTTCACAACTGGACTGCCGACGTTATCTACCCGAAGGAGTTATCCGGCTGGCTCCTCCGTCGCGACGTTACCTGAATGCCCATCTGCGGCCTGCTATCTGCAACCGTTAGTTGTCTTACCGGCTGCTATCTGAATAGACAATCGGACAATTTATTTATTTTTTATTATTATTATGTTTTCTTCTTGGGCCTCTATAACCATATCTATTGTTTTTATTTTTGTTGTGTGATTTGGATTAATCCCCTCTACCACACGGAACCCCACTAATCTACTGACGGAACACAAGAGGTGGCTAATAACAGACCTCCATCCTATGCTAGCTTGCTACCGATGGCCTGGCTAGCTGTCTAAATCGCTGTGACCCCCAACCAACCTCTCCACTCACTGGACCCTTTTGATCACTCGACTAAGCATGCCTCTCCTTAATGTCAATATGTCTTGTCCATTGCTGTTCTGGTTAGTGTTTATTGGCTTATTTCACTGTAGAGCCTCTAGTCCTGCTCACTATACCTTATCCAACCTATTAGTTCAACCACCCACACATGCAATGACATCTCCTGGTTTCAATGATGTTTCTAGAGACAATATCTCTCTCTTCATCACTCAATACCTAGGTTTACCTCCACTGTATTCACATGCTACCATACCTTTGTCTGTACATTATACCTTGATGCTATTTTATCGCCCCCAGAAACCTCCTTTTACTCTCTGTTCCGGACGTTCTAGACGACCAATTCTTATTGCTTTTAGCCGCACCCTTATTCTACTCCTCCTATGTTCCTCTGGTAATGTAGAGGTGAATCCAGGCCTTGCAGTGCCTAGCTCCACTCCTATTCCCCAGGCGCTCTCTTTTGACGACTTCTGTAACCGTAATAGCCTTGGTTTCATGCATGTTAACATTAGAAGCCTCCTCCCTAAGTTTGTTCTATTCACTGCTTTAGCACACTCTGCCAACCCGGATGTTCTAGCTGTGTCTGAATCCTGGCTTAGGAAGACCACCAAAAATTCTGAAATTTTAATTCCAAACTACAACATTTTCAGACAAGATAGAACTGCCAAAGGGGGCAGTGTTGCAATCTACTACAAAGATAGCATGCAGAGTTCTGTCCTACTATCCAGGTCTGTACCCAAACAATTTGAACTTCTACTTTTAAAAATCCACCTCTCTAAAAACAAGTCTCTCACCGTTGCCGCCTGCTATAGACCACCCTCTGCCCCCAGCTGTGCTCTGGACACCATATGTGAACTGATTGCCCCCCATCTATCTTCAGAGCTCGTGCTGCTAGGCGACCTAAACTGGAACATAATAATATGCTTAACACCCCAGCCATCCTACAATCTAAACTTGATGCCCTCAATCTCACACAAATTATCAATGAACCTACCAGGTACCTCCCCAAAGCCTTAAACACGGGCACCCTCATAAATATCATCCTAACCAACTTCCCCTCTAAATACACCTCTCCTGTCTTCAACCAAGATCTCAGCGATCACTGCCTCATTGCCTGCATCCGTAATGGGTCAGCGGTCAAACGACCTCCACTCATCACTGTAAACGCTCCCTGAAACAATTCAGCGAGCAGACCT